>NC_056758.1:28534632-28850466 GCF_018687715.1 Carya illinoinensis | reverse complement strand
ATGCTCGTTGCTAACACCCGCCTTACGAGGTGGCGGGAGAGATGTTCGATTGCCTGTGGGACGAAGGCTAACCTTCATCATGCATGCGATTAGCCTTTGGCTGCCTAGTGAATTAGGATGCTAAGTGAAAGATAACATTTGAAGGAAAACCAATTTATTGCATTCTTATGTTACACGAAACAATTTAGGCAAAGTACTTTCTTAGATGCTCGGCATTGCAAGGGTGGAATAATTCTTTTCTGTTCATATATTTGAGGTGATATGAACCCGACCTATGACTAGCTAAGACCACATATGGTCCCTCCCATCAAGGGTTGAGTTTCCCTCTCCTTGCATCGTTGTTCCCATTTCCCTTTGCATGAAGTCCCCAATCTGGAATGACCTAGGCTTGACTTTCCAATTGAAATAATGCTCAATCCTCATTTTTTAAGTTGCAGCTCTAACCTCTACCTTCTTCTTTCATCCAGCAAATCAAATTCTCCTCTAATCACCTATTATTCACTTCCTCGCAATAGTGTTAGATTCTATGACTTGGTACGCCAGGTTCCAACAGTATTATTGCTTCGCTCCCATATGTCATTACGAATGGAGTTTTCCCGATCGAAATTTTTACATTTGTCTTGTACACCGATATGATTTGTGGGAGTTCTTCAGTACATACTCCATTTTTGTTTGCCATCATTTTCTTTCTTATGTTGAACATAGTCTTATTGGTCACCTCAACTTGCCTGTTGCCCTAAGGGTGCCCTGATGAGGAGTACTTGACTTTTATTCCCAGCTTTGTGCACCAATCGCAATATTGGTCACAATTGAATCGCCTGTTGTTTAAAATAATGCCCTGAGGTATGCTAAACTTGCATACGACGGTCTTCCAAAAAAATTTGATGATGGTCTGTAATTGTTGCCAATGCCTCTACTTCTACCCACTTTGTGATATAGTCCAAGGCGATAATAGCAAACTTGGTGCCTCCCTTACTCGATGGCATGGGTCCCACAATATTAATCCCCCATTGTGCAAAGGGTCATGGCGTGGTGATTGACATTAGTTCTTCAGGTGGGTTATAAGGTACAAGAGCATGTAATTTGCACTTCGTGGATTTCATAACGAACTCCTTTGTGTCCTTCAATGCATGCAACCAATAGTAGCCCACTCTCAAGACCCTTCCCGCAAAAGCTCTCTCACCATAATGGTTTATGCACACTCCTTGGTATATTTATGCCATCACATACTACGCCTCTTCTAGTGGAACACATCTTAGGAATGGGTTGGTGAAGCCTCGCTTGTGTCGTATTCCTTCCACGAGGGTGAACCTAGGTAGCTTGTTCTCCACTTTCCTCATTTACCACTTCTTGCTAAGAAGTTCCCAGTGGTTATATATCTCATCACATCGCGTGCCTATTCTAGGCCCCCTTATCCTATCTCTGATACTTCATTTCTAACTAAAGGAGCTTCCAACACTTTAATCACAATGGTAGAAGTGCATCATCCATCCCTGAAGCAGACCATGCTAATTTGTCTGCTTTCCAGTTGTCCTCCCGAGGTATTGTTTGATGTCAAAGTAATGGAAACGAACTTATAGTTCCCACACCTGTTGTAGATACATTTTGAGCTTTTCTCCCTTCAACTGGTATTCTCTCCTCGCCTAGTTTACCACTACTTACGAATCAACATGTACATCAACTTCTCCCTCTCCTAGTCTTTCTGCTACAACGAGTCCTGCCAATATTGCCTTGTATTCCACATCATTGTTAGTGGTTTTAAATGCAAGCCTTATCACATAATGGAGTTCTTTGCTGGTCTTAGTTACAAGGCATATGCCCCCTGCCTCCACTAGAGCGGTAGGAGGAACCGTCGACATAAACTCACTGGGGGCTTCATTTCGGTACTACTCGGATCTCATATAAAAAGTTGGTGAACTTGACGATGAAATCCACCAAAACTTGCTCTTTCATGGTCATAGATGATCACCCATGCCTTGATATGGCTCTTTGTGCTTGTATGAGAATCTATTACTTGCATATATAAATAAATGAGGTATAGAGATTTACATGATTCAAACACTGAAATGTACATCCACAAGCTTGGATGTGAAATCCACAATTTTTTTATGTTTTGTCCAACCCATCTCACCTCTCATAGCAAATCTCTTATTCCTTCCTCCTTACATGATGGGCTGCAATTTGCTATAGACTCTTGTTTGGACTTATCATTCCATAATCGTTTTACATTATTCAAGCAAATGCCCAACCTTGACCCATTTCACTGCAGGCCTCGACCCTATGGGCCGGGCAGGTTGATATTGGAAATTTATGACAAACAATCTAAAGAGAAAAAATATACTATTGTTTATTAAGGTACACTATTTTGGTTTTTGAATTAAAAGGGTTCTGGATTTGAAAAGATTTGTTTGAAGGATTGGGGTCCTTTTTTTATTTTTTTTTTATTTTTAATCATATTGGAGTCCAATTATATATGTTAGAATCCAACATGAACTGGATTTTACAAAATTACACTAAATTATTTTTGCATTTTCTTTTGGTAGGGTCAATAAGGGCATGATAAGTAGCCTTTCTGCTTTTAAAAGAAGACAAGAAAGCAAAAGTCAAGAGCAACTGTTTTTAGTTATGTACTAAAAAGGTTGTCTTTCTGACTTACAATAGATTACTACGTACAAAAACAGCCCACACGAAAAACACAAATTCATGATTAAATAAACCGTTAATCTTTGTTGAGTAATCTGTTATGATGTTCTAGTTATACCACTCAATTTGCCCCATTGACGTGGCACCACATAAAAATAAAACACAAAAAATGTATTGAAAACAAAATGACTCACTTTTACGACCAATTAATAGTAACAAAAAGAGTATTTACAACTAATTTTGATTGTTAATAGTCTTTTCGTTGCTATAAATTGGTCGTAACAGCTCGCTTTTCTTGTAGTGACTTCCGAAGACACAAAAAAAGTATGACTGAAACTCTAGATTCTTTTTACTAATTTTATATTTATATTATTTTTTTAATAAACTACGTGACATGGTGCCACATCAATAATACAATACAAAGTGAGCAATATATAAAATGGGGCAGCGTAGTATCATTTATAAGCACATTCATTAAAGAGATCGATCCTAATGGTAGGCATGCACTTGATTATTAATTTGCTCAAGACAGAAGATTTTACAAAATAAAAATAAAAATAATGTGCTGATCAAATCAATATTAATTTTTAAAGCATCATTTTACATCAAATTGACGAGGTGCATGTTTGATGGACGACTGTAAAATGCTAAAACATATTCGATCTCCTGATCAATTTCTTTTCATTAATATCAAAACATGTCTATATCAAGAAAAAAAGAGACTATCCGTTTGTTTTTTTCCTACCGTTCACATATCTTTTCATGAAAGAAATACAATATAATTATTTATAAAAATATTATTAATTAGAATGGAATATAATGGCCATGGCTGTCTTTTCCATTGGTTGTATCCATTCGGTTACTTTGCTTATGTCAATTAGCAACTGGATCGGCCTGAATTAATTATGTTTTACCGGCATCCAAATGCCATTTCAAACGTTTGGTATCCGGTTTTATCATAATATACAAAAGAAATTTGGTCCCTCAAATACATCGAACTTCATAGATAATTACTAAGCAACCTTCTTTTGGCGTTATTAGTTACAAGGATCGATCGTTAATTATAATATTGTGATGGAATTGATGATCATCAAGGGGGCATCTACATGCATGAAAATGCCCCAAGAATTTTTTTGACTTGAGACTAATTAAAACGTAATTGGCCCATGGATCGGATCGGATGATCAAATATATATATATATATATATATTCTAATTCCTGTCACGTTGTTGTTCCCATGATAATGTTATCAAAATACAATGAAATTTGCTTATAAATGGATCATGTCCGTGACAACAAAAATATGAAAAATGCGCGCGTCATTAATTAATGTAGAGATCTAGTTTGTTTTCTCTAGCTAATACGCGTTGAAAGAGTGCAACATTAAAACAATAAGTAGTAAAAACAACGTTATAATTAGGTTTTTGGTAGATTAATAGTACTCAATCTATTTTGCTTTAGATTTAATTAGTTTTCACATAATTTTCAATGTAATTTGCTCTCGATCCACCACTTTAATTTTCGAATGCGCTACATCAACAAGTTTGATTAAGAATGATAAAAATTAAGATGAAAAATAACATGGCTATGTAAAATATTAGTTGCTGCAAGAATCATGCACGATATATAATATCACCATTATATATATACTTAATTTCATTAAAATTGATGTTTAAATTGAGCAATATATGGGCGGTAACGGATTTGATGAACAGGAGCATCAATCTCTCAACAAGGTATTCCCTTTTGTTTTTATATGAACTGATCATTAGTTTAGAATTCAAAGTGGAGGTCAATTTGTTCATTCCTAAGCTAGCTCATGTGGTACATATAATTGTGTGAAACAGATTGTCAATACTTCCTCAATTGTTGGTTGTCTTTTAGGCTAGTGGCTTGTAATTATTAGCAACTTAAATATTGCATAAATGTGATCAGTACTTTCCAAATGATTTAAAGGTTTCCAAGACGTCAAATGCCATGCACTTTATATAATAATTATATATGAGTATCTTGTATATATATATACATATATATATAGTCATGACATATATAATTAAGTATATATTATATAATTGGTTGGAATATGCTTAATTAGCTGGTCACAAACCTAGAAAACAAAGGCAATATCATCTTTCTATGTCTTAATTTGCTTAATTAGTTTTAAGATTTATGTAGCGATATTCACTTGTTTAATTGGTTCCTACAATGGATCATATATATAAGACAATACGTTTCGGCACTGTTTATATATATTAACAGATCGATAACAACCGTGTGATCTACTGCATGCATGCATCATGTATTAGCTAGGATATATATATATATATATATATATATATATATATATATATATATATATATTTATGCAATGATTTTCATAATGATTATATTTTATATTGCTTAATAATATTTAATGCTGGTATATATATATATATATATATATTGATTGATCTAGCTAGCTAGCTAGCTGGCTAGTATTACAACGGCTAATTTAAAAAATAAAAAATAAAATGAATAAAAAACTTGAATGATTGGATGCCAAAATGACTGTTGCAGAAGCTAATTAGAACTTAATTACCTTCCTTTAAATTATAATCATTATGAATCAGACATTATAAATTGAATTGCAATGATTAGAGAAAAGAAATTACTCAAAAAGAAAAAAGCGAAGGCCATAATTATTTATTTATTTTCTATAGATCGAGCGCCAACTCTTTATAAACTAATTATATATCTTAAAAAGCGGTTGAATCCTATGCTAGCTTTTACCGTGAAAGCATATCAGTGGCATCATTTCACTAAAAAGGCTGGCGGCAGCTAGTTAAGGCCCATTGGTTACTTTGAGGCCAGCATAGCTATTGACCTACTTAATTAATTAGTACTTAAGCAAGCTAGGTTTGATATCCATGTTGTTGTGCTTCTCCTGGTTGTATTTATATATGAGCAATGTTATATACAATCGTGAAATTATAAATACTGCACAAATATTTTAAAAAAGAGTAAGGTTCACGATTAAAAAGTTAGTCTTAGCTTCATATTAATTTATTTTTTTCAAAATGACTGCACGCCACTTGCATAACCACGACTACAAATATCATTTCTCTTTATATATATATATATTTATATGTTTAGCCATTGTTAATGAAAAATATTATATATATACTTTCTTCATTGCCAATACATAATGTTTACAGGCTATCTTTGGCTTCATATTTAGCTGATGTACGTGATTGCTAGTTTACTGATAATCCAATTGAAGTTCTGCTAATATTTATCAGCGTACAGATAATTTATAATGACACCCATCCAGCTTCCTAGCTGCATAATAGATGCAGATAAAAAAAGAAATTTAAAAAAAATGGAAAAAAATAAAGATATTGAAAATGAATAAAGAAAAGGTGAAATGGAATGGCCAAGATCATTGTCTATAATAACCAAGAAGTTGAGGGCATTTGCTAAGCGATTGTCTCTTATGAATACTATATATAATGCTTATGTAAGGCCAAAGAAGACCAGGTTCCAAAGTTACTCTTGTGGCAGCAATAGTTCACTTCAACTTCTTCACCAGAAATGAATGAGAATTCCCTTGTTTTTGTCTTCCTCTTATGAAAGAAAACTCCTGATTTTGTGTTTACCGAAAGACAAGCCCTTCCTTTTAGTGAGAGCGCCGGCAACAAGAAAGGAAGAAAGAAACAAAGGAGTGTTTGGAAAGGAAGAAAAAAATAAAAAGAAAGAACAGGAAGACAAGTATCTAGAACTATATCAATCTTCTGATCCCTTTCGAATGTCAAATATTACAGGTGATGAAGGGAGTTTCTCTTCAGGAAATACTGGGGATCAGGAAGTTCATCAGGAAAAGCACCTTCCACAAAACTTCCAAGGCTCAAGCTCAGGACCCTCCGGTATCTCTAACAGCAATAGCTCTATCTCCCAACAGAAACAACCACAGCCACTTAAGAAGAAAAGGAATCTTCCGGGAACTCCAGGCAAATTCAACCACCCTCGAATCTTAGTCATGTTTTTTCCGTTAAAACATCTAGCTAGCTAGCTAGCTAGTTCCTTAGGTTAAATATTGAACTTTGTGATCCCGAAAGAAGTCTTGCTGAAGTTAATTTTGAAATTAAAACACGTAAATTCTCTTGGCATGCATTTACGTTCTTGAACATATATAAAAGGCGATTTTACCACTGAATTTTACATGTTTGATCAGTCATGTTTGAGCATACATGTTAAAAAGTATACGATTTAGGTCAAGAGAATTACAAAGAAAAGTTTTAATTATTATGATAAAAGCTGATAGCCATTTTGTGGTTATCGTCTCGAAAAACATCAAAGCTGATAGCCATTTTGTGAAAAGAATAATTATTATGATAAAAGTTCAATTATTGCCTAGAGATCAGATTACAATAATTGTTGACAACTGTTAGCTTGATTGCATTTTGTATCTCTCTTTTTGCTTCTAACTGTTGTGGGTGCTATGGGGGTCATGGAATCACTGTACATGGATCTAATGATATTAATTATGAAACTCCAACTTACATAATATATATGGATGACATTTTTCTTCTCTATAAGTGAATATTTCTAATATTAGATCATGCTCTCGCTTAGAGAATTAGCAATCCTATAATATCGTTCCTTACCTTGTGGATGAATTCAACAAGGCTATATATGCTAATTATGGAATTTTTATGGACTAATAGATCCAAATGCTGAAGTTATTGCTCTATCACCAACAACACTAATGGCAACAAACAGGTTTGTATGTGAGATTTGCAATAAAGGGTTCCAGAGGGACCAAAACCTTCAGTTGCACCGAAGAGGTCATAATCTTCCATGGAAGCTCAAGCAAAGAACGAGCACCGAGATCAGGAAACGGGTCTACATATGCCCTGAGCCCACATGCGTCCACAACAACCCTTCTCGTGCACTAGGAGACCTTACAGGCATTAAAAAACACTACAGCCGGAAACATGGAGAAAAGAAATGGAAATGTGACAAGTGCTCAAAGAAATATGCCGTGCAATCGGATTGGAAGGCTCATCAAAAGAGCTGTGGTACTAGGGAATACAAATGTGATTGTGGAACTATCTTTTCCAGGTTCTCATTGAATATTTAATTTCCTCAAGTATATATATAGACTAAGCATGATATAGTACTTCATCTGCATGGAATTTTGATGATTAATTAAGTAGTTTTTGTGGGTTAATTTCTAAGTTCGCAGAGCCTGTTGATGAAAATCTTCCCCAATTGGTATATATAAATGAGCTGTTTTCACTTAGGTTAAACTATCACAGTTTCAAGCTTCCCAATTAAAGGAAATAATTTGGAAATGGCCGACAAATTGATGGACTCTTTTAGATAACCCTTTTGGTGCTTCTTTTTATGGTTCAAGTTTTGAATTTTTTCTTCTCATACAAATATTATAGTCTACTGTACTCAATTATTTGAATTAAGATTTTTAAACTAGCAACCAAAATCTAATGCAGCTCACTTCTTCACGTGCGTGCAGGAGAGATAGTTTTATCACCCACCGGGCCTTCTGTGATGCATTAGCGGAAGAAAACAACAAAGTAAACCAGGAACTGATGAATAATGTTGGATCAAACTTTCAGACACAAATGCAGGAGCTTATGTCATCCATGCCCATGAATACGACCACCAATACATCCATTGGAACATCCGAATTCAACAAGTTAGACCCCAAGAACCCCCTTAACTCCCTCCCTCAAGAACCAGTCCCAATGCCTTTCAAACCTATGAACATGACAGGAGGCATGTTCTCAACCAGCTCCGGTACTCTCTTTGGTGGTCCAAGAACCTCCTCTTCATCAAGCCTTCAGCTCAGTTCCAACAGCTCCTCTGGCTTGAATTACCTACACGACAGCAAAAATGGTTGCCAAATATCCGGGTCTGCTCACATGTCAGCAACAGCTTTATTACAGAAAGCAGCCCAAATGGGTGCCACTGCAAGCAACACTACAAACTCTGCCATGATCCAAAAGAGCTTTGTTAGTAGCATGGCTGGTCCTGACCAGCTTTCTTCGATTAGACCACCATACACAGGTAACGTTCAGCAGCTTAACTCCTCATATGATCACTTCCGACCACAGCCTAATCATCAATCAAACACGGCTGGGATAAATGGCAGTGAATTCACCAATCAGCTTTCGCAGAGAGGCCCTCGTCAAGATATCTCACAGATTTTTGATACTATTGGTGGCTCTACAATACAAAATATGTTGTTTAGCCAAATGCTCATGGGAGGTGATCAAAACCAAGGCTTCATCAAGAACACGGAACAAGAGGAAAGTGGTAGTTCTAGTTTGATACATGGGAGAACTAAGGTGGTTCCAGATAGGAACACGACAGTGCCGTCAAGCTCTGGAGGAAGTGCGGCACAAAATAGTATGACACTTGATCTAATCTTGGGGATTGGAGGGTCAAGGCCTGTAAGTTGGCAAGAACAGCAGCAGCAGCAGCGGCAACAACAAAGGTTGGAATTGGAGGCAATGATCGAGCCAGCCAAGGTTGCCAATTACGATACCTTTCCAGCAATAGATCCCACTTGGGGATTCAGGGATTGAAGTTGTCATTTGGTATATATGTTTGGAGATTTCTGTATGAGTGGAGCCCTGATTAGAGGAAAAACATATAGTGGGTTTCGATCTTTCACATTTTGATTGGCCATGAGCCGTAGTAATCTAAGGGCACGTAATGGGTTATGATTTGGCTATACCCAACTCAGCCATCGTCACACATGAGCCTCAGTACTCTTGAACTCTGTGTGGCTCTCCAGCACGTACGATCCGACTAGATGGCTCTATTTTTCTTGTATCTTGATTAATATGCTTGTTTATGATCAGGCTTCAAAAAGAAAAAAGAAAACATGAATTCCATCGTTACAACTTAATTGAATGTTCATAACTAGCTTGAGTGTGCTTAGCGGATCGGAACAACTAGCTAAGAAAAGGGTGAGTTCTAGCGGGCATCTAAAACGAGATTCAGTACTGTTGAATGAATGATTTACAAAAACTAGTTAATAGGCTAGGCGTTTCGTAAATGATAATCTTAAATGGACTTGGCTCGATGATCTTAAATTTTTGGCCATTTTCCGGTAGGATCGATATTGCAACATTGGACTCTGAGGATGTCACTTTCTTATATGCTTTAATTTGCTCGAATTAGTTAAAAAAGAAGATCAAAGAACAACATAAAGAAGATGTACAAGAAGATATCAGTTGCAACTCGTTGATGTCCTTATATTTAACGGGAAAATTATTTGCACAAGCTTGTTCTTTTAAATAAAACTATAACTAAAAAATAGAAAACGCCCCAGATTAATGATCAGGTGGGGAATACCTTCATAATGGATGAGGACCTTTCTGACGATGGGGTAGGTTGTCTTTGTCTGATGTTGAAAATGCTGAAGTGCCATTACCAACCCAGGTTTCGGACCCTATGGTGGATGTTGGTGAAAAATCATAATAAGAAAGAAATTATAATAAAATTCAATAAGAAATAACCAAAAATAAAAGGAAGTCAGTTGAACTGAGGCATGAAGATCTCGCTCTCTTTAAAGATATTCAAGCCCTTTGCAGTAAACAATGTTTAAACATCAGTGCAACAAACCTTCTCTTGACTTGTCCCCTCCAGTATACAACAGCTCAACGGTTCATTTTGTGATTCCAAACAACCCTACACAAGTAGTTGAGCTCAAAACTCTACAAAAAGAAACATTTCTCTTTTGCTTGGAATCTCTCGAATATCACAAAAGCTAGCAGATGAATTAGTATGAGGTGACGATAAAGCTTCTTGTAAAGTATTTGGACTTTCCTCGATATTGTAGATGTAATAGTCAAGGCCAAAACCTTTTTCAGTTCTCGCTTTTTTACTCCTTCTTAGTTCAAAGTTTTCTTGATTTTGTGAAGGAATGGAAGAACTTGGTTCATAAAATGTATCATGTCTAGATTATTGACCCCCGCTATTTTTTTATTTAAAATGAAATTTTTCTTCATGAAAAATTGCATCACCCAATTCAAAAATCACATTATTTTCAAAGTCAAAAAATCTATAGGCTGTATTGTGTATCGCATATCCAAGAAAAACACAAGCGATAGTTCTTACACCTAGTTTGGGTCTTTTAGAATCTCTTATCCTTATAAAAGCTAGACAATCCCAAACTTTAAAATATCGCAATTTTGGCTTATAACCTTTCCACAACTCAAAAGGTGTAGATTTTGAATTTTTATAAGGCACCCTATTTAACACATGGCAAACAGTCAAAACTTCTTCACCCCAAAAACTTGGGGGAGCACTTGAATCTATAAGTGTAACGGCCTGTTAAAAAGTCAATAGTGAAATTTTTATAGGCTTTAAGAATCTCTGAAAACCACATAAGTTTTCACAAATTGACTAATTACATAAGTTTTAGTCTGTCAACATAGTCAGTGTTATCACTCACTATGGTGTCAGAAGTACGATTTTATTTATTTGTGATAGTTGGAAGTGTCAAAATATGTTATGGTCTATGCCAATTGATTCAGTTTATTATTTAGGATTTTATAGAGCAATTATCACATTTTCAGTTTTCGGATGATACACTTGTTCAAAAACGCGTTTTGCTTTTTTTGAGGCATTTCAGGGTTGAGTTTTGATAAACAAACTGTACAGTTAGGTTTGTATGAATATTTAAAATTTTATAGTGTAAAGTTTATTTTTCACTTTCCCTCAGTGAATAGTAATCTCAATAGTAGCACCTAGTGTAGTGTTTTTAAAAATCACAATATAAAATGTCCAAATTAGGTTAAGAAAGTTTTATTTGGACACTTAGGAAGATCTTATCCACACTTGGTGAATAGTTTTGGACACTTTGAGCAAAGAGTAACCATGTGATAGACTGTGAAGGAATTAAGGTGTGAGATCATGCCACCTAAGAAAAATCCTATTCTTTCATCTAATCAACCAAATTCTGCCAGACTATAAAGAAGGTTCCAACCCTAGTGGAACCCTACATAGTTGGAATCCAATTGAAACCCCAAAAACTTAGTTAAAACTGAAACCTCAAACGATTTCTCCAAACCCTAAAATTGGCCTCCAAATCCTTTTTTATCCAATTTCTAACATTATGTTTAATCTAAAGTTTTGAATACCGTACCAGTCAAGGCACTGAAACGAAATATTTTGGTACTGATACTGTTTCGTGTACCGTTTCAGAATAGTCGATATATGAATAAATTATATATAAATATATATAAATTATATTCCAAAATAATATTTTATATATGAATAAATTATATATAAATACATATATGTATAAATTATAATTATTTTGGTTTGAATTGAGGTCAAAAAATGAGTTCATAGTTTGAAGAAATGAAAAAAAAAAAAGTAAGGGCCGAAATATAGACCAGTACGGATCGAAATATAGGTCGGTACAAACCAAAATATCGGTTGGTACGGCCGGTATTTGTGGTGATACAAAACAAATGTAATACCTGTACCGGACCAGTAGCCGGTACTGAATATACTAGTCGTACCGACCGGTACGGTATTTGAAATATTGGTTTAATCACTTGATTAAATCACTTTCACATGCTACTATTAATTCATCAAATTCTTGTTATGACATCATTATCCAACCTTTTAAATCTTGAAATTTTGATTAGGTTAAGAAAAATTGGATTTAGGTTTGATAGCATCTCAAACCCTAACCAAACCCCTTTTAAGCCCCAAATTGAAGCCTACTTGGTTAAGATCCACCAAGACCCATGAATTTGGCTACCTTGGCAAAACTTCTTGAAGAACTTTCCTCCCCCACATGGCAGGCCATCATCTGCCCTTGGCTGCACACAATAGTGCCTTGATATGAAGTAGAAATCCACCTCATCACCCTTTATACCTAACAACTACTGCAGGCAATCCTTACCCCTCACTATTCTCCATTTTATGTGACATAGCCATCTTCAATCAAGGGTCATTCAAGCCCATACATTCCCCCTCCAGATGTCTAAAGTCATGCAAGACACACTTCACTTCATTTCATTACTTCTTCCCCCCTTTCTTAAAGAGAAATCCAAAAGAGCCATTGCAGACAGATTTCTGGGTCTTTTTGAGTGGAGATTTTCAACCCTTTGTAAGTATTTTCTCACACTTTCTCCTCCATGAAAGTTGTTCTTCTTTGAGTTTAGTGTTCATGGATATCTTATTCGTCTCATTTAATAGTCATTTAATCAGTCAAAAGTATTTTTAACCATGGAAAGCTTATTCTAGGCGTTAAACTGGAGAGTATGCTATGTTTTGGCATTTTTGAACAAGATAATGGACATATCTTAGTCCAAAAAGTTTTATGGAGTGTTGTTAGTATGTTTTTATGAATTTTCATTGAGGTTTTGTTGCATGACTAAAGCTTTTGATAGATTTCCTTAGATCAAGAAATTTGAAAACTAGAAGTGGAAAAACAGTTCATGTTTTTAGAATGTTTGAATATTTCTGTAACGCCTCGGTCCCGGGGGTCCAGAGAGTTAGCTCTTATTACTGAACATCAACTCCAATATTACAACTATAAAATTCGTAAAACTCCTTAAAATATTTAATTCATTTTCTCAAGTCAAATATCCATGTTCCTTTACAGAAATACTAACCAAAACCCTTAATAAACTATAATAATAACTCTACAAAGACTCGAACTACCCATAACTCGACGTACCAAAATAACCACCAAAGGTAAACTGACAAAACATGATCCTCCGAAAATACTTTTACCCTTGCACCTATTCATATATGATCATCGAACTTTTCCAATACATCATACTCATGTTCTCCAATTGAACCATCATAATATCTGAAAAATGTTATGGGGATAAGGGGTGAGTTATCAACAACTCAGTAAGTAAAGAACATATACTAGTATGCAAACATAAGCATTTATAGAATTCAGAATGCAGAACAAAACACTTTTTATTTTCGAAGTGCAGAGTCAGAACATGTTTTCCAAAAATAACAGAGCGAAAGTTCAAGAAAATATTCCTATTTAAAATCCCTTTGGCATAACATAACTGATCACCATCATACCAGAATATTATATCACATCAGAGGCCAAGTTTAACCCCTTAGTAGGGTTGTGCAAACCTCGGCAGCTAACAAGCAGAAACAGAATACGAATCTTCCCCTTACTCATTGTTGGAGCCCCGAGTGTGCACACATGAAAAACCACCAAAAAAATCACTTTATTTCAAAAGTGGGTGCACTAGAAATTGAACAATTGGTACCAACCCAAACAGAAGTCACTATTAGCACATGTGGTAGGTCAAACAGATCACCATCCACAAACCATATCCCAATTCAAAATGTCATGTCAAAAGTTTTCAGAAATCACATCATATCATATCAAAGTACATAACATTTTTGGAACGTAACAAAATGAAATCACAAAAACATAATTTATCCACAAATTTTCATATTGGCTCTCTTTTGCACAATTCAGAAAATTAAATATCAGAAAAATAAGCTCATGTCTATACCAATCAAGAGAAAAATGATTTCTCTTTCATCAAACTTCATGAATGATGTCAAATAAATAAGTGATGTTGTTTTCATAATTATTTTCATAACATATAATGCATATTTTCATAAATCAATATCAGTTCATTTTATTTTTAAGCAAAATCTAGCATAAGAACCCCGCTTACATGAACTTCTTAATTTTTCAGAAATTTTCCTTAATAATGTCGAACAAAAATTACTTGTCACTTATAAACTATCAACTGGTATCAAAGCCAGTCCTATTTTTTAGGTTTTAGAATAAGCCAATCAAATCTAAGATCTCAAATTCCCAAATACCAATCCATAAAGTCTGCAGAATCTCAAACCTGGCTTTTAATCAATCTTATTTACACCTATAAAATCTAAACCTTAAATCTTATCAAAATTATTTTTTCCATCAAATAAACCTAGCTTTGATACCAACTGTAACACCCTGATCCCGAAGGTTCAGAGAGTTAGTTTTTATTACTTAATATCAACTCTAACAACTGTAAAATCTGAAAAAAAAAATCCATAAAATATTAACTTATTTGTTCAATACAAATATCTCTGTCTCTCCACAGAAATATTAATTGAAACCCTTAATAGAATAGAATAACAACTCCACAAAAACTCGAACTACCCATAACTCAACGTACCAAAATAATCAACAAAGGTAAACCTACAAAATATGATCCTCCAAAAATACTTGTACCCTTAACACTTATTCATAAATGATCATCAAAATTTTCCAATACTTCCTACTCGTGTTCTCCAAATTTAATAAACTATAAAAAATATCTGAAAAACATATTGTGGAGATAAGGATGAGTTATCAACAACTCAGTAACCAGAGAACATATACTAGTGTGCAAACATGAGCATTTACAGAGTTTCAAATGCAGAACAAAATATTTTATAGTAAAAAAATTGAGAATCAAAACATGCTATCAAAAATGTCAGAGCGAAAGTTGAAAAATATTCTTATTCAAAATTTTTTTGGCATAGCATAACTGACTGCCATCATACTAGAATATCATATTACATCAAAGACCATGTCTAACCCCCATGGTAGGATTGTGCAAACCTTGGTAGCTAACAAAATAAAAACAAAATGTGAATCTTCCTCTTATTTATTCTCGAAACTCCTAGTGCGCACACAGGAAAGACCACCAAAAAAATCATTTTGTTTCCAAAGTGGATGCATCAGAGACAAAACAGTTGATACCAACCTAAATGGAAGCCATTATTAACACCAGTGATAGGTTAAACAGATCACCATTCACAAACCATATTCAGATTCAGAATGTCATGCCAAAAATTTTCAGAAAACACATGATATCATATTAGAGTACAGAACATCTATCAAAATAAAACATAATCAGATCACAAAAACATAATATACGCACAAAATTTCATATTCGCTCTCTTTTGCATAGTTTGAAAACTAAATGCTAAAAAAATAAGCTCATGTCTACACTAGTCATGATGAAAAATACTTTATTTTTATACAGAATTTCATGAGTAATGCAATACAAATAACTAAGATTGTTTCACAATTCTTTTCATAACATATAATGCACATTTTCATAAATTAATCTCAGTTCATTTTATTTTTATGCAAAGTTAAGCATAGGAACCCGGATTACCTAAACTTCTTAACTTTTCAAAATTTCTTCACAACAATACTGAACAAAAAATCAATCGACACCTATAGAAAATCATGTAACTTGAGTAAATCTCCAATTTGAACATTTATCTTGTATTTACACCTAAAATACTTAAATCACCCATTCTAATACCTCGAAAACCTAAAAATTTCCCTTAACCCTAAAATATCATTATTTCCCAAATACTTTGATTTGCACAAAATTCTCTAAACAAAATAACATACTAATTTCAAGAATTAGTTAAATCCAAACCCGCCTAAGAAATCAAGTTCCTCATAAATTTATATCATCAAAATCTCCCACAAAACAAACCCAACTCAAAAACAAGTCCAACTTACCTCAAGCCTAATATAAGATCAAACCACCATAAAACTTAGGCCCATCCTAAACATTAGATTTTCCATGAATTGCATGAGGGCATGCCCATAAATTACTACCACTTACACATAAAACTTGAAATCATACTCAAAGCAACCAAAATTATCCTTCAACTAGAGGGTGGCAGCAACTTACCCAAAGACAAAGGCCAAAGACATCAACAGTGAGAGCGAGGTGCAACAGAGTTAGGCTACCTGATGATGGCTAAAGTTGGGTCAACAATCAACATGCATGTTGGCGGTGCAAAAGTGTGGTGAGGTTGAGATACAGTGAGAGAAAGTGCTAGGAGAGAAAACTGAACATGAAGAGAGAGAGAGAGAGAGAGAGAGAGAGAGAGAGAGAGCATGGCATGAGAGGGAAGGAAGCTCACCTATAAATCTAAATCTTAAATCTTATCAAAATCATTTTCTCCATAAAATAAGCCTACTAGATCTAAAACCTTAAATTTCATGAAGATTTTAAGGTTCACGACCTGTAGGGATGGTGATTCTCGCCTATGGTGCACACAGTAGGAATGGTGGTAGTCACGTCTGCGATTCTCACCTACAATGGGAGCTGTAGGGATGGTGGTAGTCCCACTTGTTATTCCCGCATACAATGCACGAGGTAGGGATGGTGATAGAGTCCTGCCTACGATTCATGTCTAAAGTGCTAATGGGTTAATAGGCCATTTTCTAGAAAATTGTGAGTACCTATAAAATAATCGTGTAATTCTCGTAAATTTCTAAAAAGCTAAGAAGTTCATATAAGCGAAGTTCCTATGCTAGATTTTACATAAAAATAAAATGAACTGAGGTTGATTTATGAAAATGTGCATTATATGTTATGAAAAGACTTATGAAAACAACCTTAGCTATTTGTTTGACATCATTCGTGAATTTTAATAAAAGAGAAAACATTTTTGTCATGACTGGTGTAGACATATGCTTATTTTTCTGGCATTCAATTTTTTGAACTATGCAAAAGAGAGCAAATATGAAAGATTGTGCATAAATTATGTTTTTGTGATCTGATTCTGTAATGTTTCAAAAATGTTATGTACTCTGATATGATATGATGTGATTTCTGAAAACTTTTGGCATGACATTCTGAATCGGGATATTGTTTGTGGATAGTGATCTGTTTGACCTACCACGGGTGCTAATAGTGGCTTCTGTTTGGGTTGGTATCAACTATTCTATTTCTGGTGCACCCACTTTGGATACAAAGTGGTTTTTTCTGGTGGTTTTTCCTATGTGCACACTCAGGGCTCCTATAATGAATAAGGGAAAATTTCACATTTTGTTTATGCTCAGTTAGCTACTGGAGTTTGCACAACCCTACCACGAGGGTTAAACATGGCATCTGATATAATATGATATTCTGGTATGATGGTGGTCAATTATGCTATGCCAAAGGAATTTTGAATAAGAATTTTTTTTTTTAACTTTTGCTATATTATTTTTGGATAACATGTTCTGACTCTGCATTCTAAAAGTAAAAAGTGTCTTATTCTGCATTCTAAACTCTGTAAATGCTTATATTTGCATACTAGTATATGTTTTCTACTTATTGAATTGTTGATAACTCACCCCTTATCTCCATAACATTTTTCAAATATTATCATGGTTCAACTAGAGAACATGAGTAGAATGCATTGGAAAAGTTTGATAATCATATATGAATAGCTGCTAAGGGTACAAGTATTTTTTGGAGGATCATGTTTTGTAAGTTTACCTTTGGCGATTATTTTGGTACATCGAGTTATGGGTAGTTCGAGTCTTTGTGGAGTTATTACTCTATTTTATTGAGGGTTTTGGTTAGTATTTTTGTAGATGAACATAGATATTTAGGTTGAGCAAATAAATTAAATATTTTATGGAGTTTTTTGAATTTTATAATTGTGATATTGGAGTTGATTTTCAATAATAAGATATAACTCTCCAGACCCTCGGGACCGAGGCGTTACAATTTCGTGATTTAATCTTACTCCAAAAGTTTTGATATTTTTATATGATGATCTTAAGCCTCTTATATGCATGTTAGGATGTTAGTTTGAAAATATTTAGTATTAATTTCAAAAATATGATTTTAAATGATTTCAGTTAGGCCTAAGATTTGATATTTTTGGGTTAGATCTATGTTTTGTTGATTTTTAGCCATGTGATTTTAAGTTTGATGGTTAAATCTTCTTTATGACACACTTTTAAACTATGTAATGTTTTAGTTTGAAGATCTCATCTTTTTAAAATATAGATCAAGTAATTGATTAAAAATTAGTTAAGAAAAAGTTTTTGTTTTAGTTAAGTGTAAAACCAAAAACTCCAAGTGTTATTTTGTGATTTTTGGTAACTTTTGTTTGATGATTTAAAGCATGATTGATCTTAAAATGATGTTATAAATATGTTAGAAGTAAGATTTTATTTTTTTAAAATTTTTGGAGATGTTTTGATTAAGGTCAAAACTTGTAATTCAATGGTTTGCTTTTTGTTAAAAAGTTTGGGACTTTTTATAAAAAGTTTTGTGTTGATGATTTGCTTTTTCTTAATGGATTTTTTAAGTATGTTTTTAAACTTAGGATAGGAAGATCTTTGTTACAAAATTTTGGTTTAATCATGAGTTTTAAAGTTGGAAGAAATTGCAAAAAAAATAAGAGAAATGGCCTATAAATATTTCGGCCATAGTGAGTTTTTCATAGTTGGGAAATGTTTTAAATTTTTTTGAGTTGATATTTGAGTTTAGGACAAAATTTACATTCCTAATGTAAATTTTGAAAAAATTTTGAGTTAATATGTGAAATCCTTAAGTTATTGGTAAAATAATCATTTTCTCACATATAGAGGGTAAATGGTAATTTTACTCTAAGTTAGCATTTTTTCATATTTCTAATTGTTAGTAATTAAATTTCTAACTTTTAAAATACCCTCTTATAGTTTCTCGTATTTTGCACTTTATTCTTGTAGAACGCGACGATCGAGGTAAGTTAGCTCTTAATTACTATTAGTTTACTATGTATTTGTGATGGGTAAATGAACTACAATTTTTGTTCATATATTGTCTTATATGTCATGTCATGCCATGTTGTTTGTTACATGTATGCCATATTATGAAATATTGTCTATTACATGTTATGTCATGATACAAAATATTTCTATCTCAAGTAAGTCATGTCTCTCGAGTTACATTCAAGTCATGTTATATGACGTCAAGACTTCTGTCCTTTCATATCCCAGTCACGTTTCATCTTGAATACAATTGTGTATTTTGAAACCAGTTAAGTTCTAGTTATCAGTTAATGTGTACTACGATCAAGGATAATACGCGCTGCTTAGTATTGTGGTCAAAGCTATACGATGTCAAGTACTAAGGTAAAGGAGTATAATATGTCCTACTACATATGGATAAATGAGTTAAGTTATATTAGGTCAAGGATAATACGTACTGCTTGGTACTGCGGTCAAAGCTATGCGTTGCCGAGTACTATGGTGAAAAAGTATAATCTGTCGTTATGTTAAGTTCAAGTTCATGTCAAATTAAGTTTAAATTCACGTTCATGTTATGCTATGTTCACATTCACGTTATGTTTCAAACTTACATTTAAGTCATGTTATGTTCACATTCATGTTATGTTCACATTCATGTTATGTTTCAAGTTTACGTTTATATCATGTTATGCTCAGTTTCATGTTATGTTCAAGTTTATGTTCATGTTTTCCATATTATGTACGTTCACATTCATGCTATGTTTCAAGTTCACGTTCATGCTATATTGCAAGTCTATATTATGTTTTAAGTTCACATTCATGTCATGTCATGTCAAGTCAAGTTCAAGTTCAGTTTCAGTTCAAGTTATATCAGCTCATACCATGTTATGTCAAGTCACATTATGCTCATCATTTTATGCCATGTTATGTCAAGTTACGTTATGCTTATTATTTAATGTCATGTTATGTCAAGTTAAATCATACTTACTATTGACTTTGATTATGCATTCATACATTTACTGACATGCATGCATTATTAACCTGTGTGTGGATTTCCTGTTAACTTACTGAAATTTGTAATCAAATTTCACCGTAGTAATCCCAACTACCATTCTCCCCAAATGGTAAGCGGTGTGTCAATATCAAAGCAGGGAGAAAACGCTGGCAGAATAGAGAAGGTTGACTAGACGACGCAAACGAGACGCGAAGCTTCCATAATTAAGTTTTTGGACAATATTCTGTCTCGTTAGTCGAGTTACGTGAGTTACACGAGTTACTGGACAAACTGGCTCAATAGTGTATTTTGGTAATGTCAATATGTAGTTCGGTCTCTCATGTTTTGATATTATAGTCTTCTGAGAACCGTACTGTAATCATGGATGTCTATTTTGTTAAGTATACATGGATTATGCTTTAACTATTTGGGATACTATAAGTTTGATGTATATTATTGCTTAAAGAAAATTATCCACTACGAATATTGTATAATGCTAAATGTATGTTAGGAATATTGTATCTTATATGTTATGAATGACGTCAGGTAACCTTATGTTACATGTTCCAATACTTCATATGTCTGTCTAATCCCAAGCGGAATCTGAGAGCGTCACAATATGCATGGCATCATCAACTCAATCAAAGTTCTATTTTGCCTTTCAGCTACACCATTAGATGCAGGTTAATGGTGGAGTAGTTTCATGGATTATTCCCAAAGACTGAACAAAACTGTTGAATTGATTTGAAACCTACTCTCAGCCTCTATCACTTCTAAATCTTTTTATCTTTCTACCAAATTGATTTTCAACCTCATGAAGGAAATCTTTAAATTTTTCAAAAATATTTTTATTTTTTAATAAATAAATATAATTATATTTTGAAAAATCATCAATAAAAGTGATAAAATATCTATTTCTTCCACGAGTTAAATTGGTATTTCTTTCAACACTTTTATGAGGCCTTTTTGTAATTTTTGCTTGACTACAAATTTCATATTTTTGAAAATCTTTTGTCATTTTGAGAATAAATCCTAAACTACTCATGAACGCAATGTATCTACTAGGAATATGACATAAACGAGTATGCCAAAAATTCACAGAAGAAAGCATACAAATAGAACCATTCGATGCTTTATTCTCAACATTCAACTTAAACATTTCATCACAAGCATACCTCTTGCCCACAAATATTTCTTTTTTAGTGATTACATATTGATCAAATTCCATAGTCTTTTGAAGCCAGCCTTGTTAAGCAAAAAACTTGACATTAAATTCTTTCTCATAGACAGTGTAAAAAGCACATCTTTAAGAATAAGTACACGTCCAAAGGTAGAATTCAACTCAATCTCATCACTCCCAAGAACCTTGGTTTTACTTGAGTCACCAAGTATTATTGATTTCTCTTCATCAAAATGAGTATATTTCTGGAACCAATTTTTATCATAGCTAACATGCCTATTGGCACTAGAGTCTACCCACCACCCTTCAACATACTGGCATATGTATATGTCTATAATCATCGCTACAAAAGCCTTCTCAGTTAGATTAGCTCGAGGAACATTTTACCGCTTCTAAAATTTACAAGTTCGAGCAAAATGCCCATTTTTGCCACAGACAAAACAAGCTTGATGTTATGAAGGGGGTCCGTGTTTCTTATTCTTTTGGCTCAGATTACCCTTGTTGTGAGGTGTACTAAATTTTTTTAAAAACTTTTTCTGAGGCTTCAAATGACCATTTTTGGAAATCTAACATTTGGGCAAGCTACTATTTTCAAAAGTTAAATTTACCTTCGTTATAGTATGTTCATTACCACTTTGTGTCATTAAAGCATCTTGGCCTCTAGCTTCATCCTCTACATGAATCCGTGTGATCAAAGTCTCCAAGGACATCTTCTTTTGCTTATGGTGCATTGATTTTTGGAACTCCCTCCATGATGGTGGTAGCTTGTCAATGATGCCGCAAACGACCAAGTTCTCTCCAATTTTGATGCCTTCGGATCTAACCTCCACCCCTATGATTTGGAAATCTTGCGCTTGCTCCGTAATGGACTATTTGTCTACCATCTGATATCGAAAGAAGAGGCTAGCTATGTACTTCTTTGCACCTGCCTCTTCAATATCATATTTACTCTATAAAACTTTTCATATTTTCTTTGCAATAGAGTAAGTAGTATTGTAATAATTATAGAAATTATCCACAACAAAATTCAAAAGATAGTAACAACATGTATACTCATCATTTTTGTATTTATCTACCTTCTCTTGATGAGCTTTGTGTTGCTCTTCAGTCATATTTTTGGTGAAGGTCTTGTTTGGATTCTTCTCTGTGAGCTCATAAGAGACATTGAGTAGGCTGAGATAAAAGAGTACTTTACACTTCCATCGCTTGAAATGGGTTCCCTTGAAGCGGAAGGGCTTGTTGAAATCTCCGACGTTATCATTGGGTTTTTCAACTGTAGATACCATCTAAATCTCCTTAAATTGTTAGTGAAAAATCACAATAACAAAGAAATTATAATAAAATTAAATAATAAATAACAAAAAAAATAGGGAAACCGGTTGGACTGAGGCATGGAAATCTCGTTCTCTTTAAGGAGATTCAATTCCTTTACGGTAGACAATGTTTATACAGTGATGCAGTAGACCTTCTCTTAGATTGTATCCTCTAGGATACAACATCCCAACAGTTCGTTGTATGACTCAAACCAACCCTGCACAAGTTGTTAAGCCCAAGCTCCACAAAGAGAAACCTCTCTTTTACTTGGAATCTCTTGAATATCAGAAAAGCTAGCAGATGAATTAGTACGAGTTTCTTCCACACCCCGTCTGACTGAACCAAAAGGACTTATTTATAGGTTGGTAAGACTTGCTAATAATAAACATAGTCATGTAACGGCACATTAATTCATGAAGTAACCGAAGAATTGAACTCTGCCAAGAGAATGCACGAAATAAAGATCTGAAACGGCTAGTCCATAAAAGAAAAAACCGTCAAAAATTATAATGAATGAAATGTTAGATGCTGCAATGACGTGTTTCTCAAGCTAGAGATATATTTCCGTCAGAAAATAGAGGGATAACATACAACACCTCAAATGGCCATAAATGCAATGCATGCCTATTGAATGACAACTTACTACACTAAATCAGTTACCTTTATCACAAGCCACTCAAATGGATTTCAAGTCATAATTACTAAATATATTATTACGATAAAATCTACAACTATAAAATCAAATAAAACTCCGCATAAGTGTTATAACCCAAAAGGTCAAGTTAAAAAAATTAATCATTACAAAATCAATAATTTTTATTAAAATGTAATAACAAAGGATTATTCCGATCATTGTCTTATTTTCAGGCTTTTCACAAGGAAATTCTTCAATAAGGAAGCATTTAAGGCAATGATGCATAATGTGTAGAATCCGAGTAAGGGAGTTAAGTTTTTTTACTTGGATGATAATTTTTTCTCGGCGCAATAATTCTCCGAGCAAAGTGATAAAGACAGGGCTATTCGATATAGCCCGTGGCCATTTGATAAGAACTTGGTGCTTTTGAAGGAATGTGATGGTAATATTCAACCATCAAATATTGTCATGTCTTACGCTTCATTTTGGGTTCATTTATATGATTTACCTTTGAAAGGGGTTAATGGGGTAAAAATCAAATGTATTGGTGAATCTATTGGAGTGGTAGAAGACATAGATTTATTTGATTATTCTCCTGGGTGGAGTGCTTTCTCAAAGGTTTGAGTTCAACTAGATATCACTAAACAACTACCACGCATTAAATGTCTTATATGAACGCCAACCTATTTTTTCTTATTGTTATGGTAAGTTGGGATATGGCAATAAAGATTATGAACTGTGGCTAGAGTCTCGGGAGGTGTTTGAAAAAGATGGGTTCCCTTATGGTGCTTGGTTAAGGGCGGATGGAGGGAATGGTACTGCTATTCAAAACCGTAAGCATAACATGGTTTTTTCTGATCCTTCACCAACGCTTGAACATAGGGAGGGCGGTAATTCTTTGCTTTCGAAAACGGTGGCATTAGTTTCAAATCCTTCTATTCTACATAATACTGCTCCAATAATGGAAAAGAAGGAGACAACGGTTACTGTTGATGATTCTCTAGTGCAGAGGTAAAAGATGAAGCAAACGATGTCATTGCAAATTTCAGAAAAAGAAGTGAGATTTTCTGGGCATGGTTTGCCAAATATCATATTATTCTCTGATGGGCCGAAAAAGCAGGATATTTACTCTGATGGGTGGGTAACTAATGAGGGTGGATCTAGTAGGCTGAAAGACGAGTAATTTAGCTACTAGGTTGACAATTGCTAAGGAACAAGTCTCCCATAGGCTAAGTCTTGTTCTTGTAACCAACAAGAGAAATTCATCCCAGGGACGATGAAGGGATCCATCTTCACAGAAGGGATAATGGCATAGGAAGGGTTCAGGTCTTCTTTAGGCTAGGTAGGTGAGTCTTAGAATTTAATACCCACAAAACGACTTGCAAAGGTTTTTCCCCTTACTGTAACCATCTAATGTCCATAATTTGAATAGGCCAGGTTAAATCCTCTTGTGATGGCTAATTGGTTGACATTGAGGTGTTATCAGCAAAGGCTGAGGTTCATCCCCACCGCCAATCATGCAAATCCTCAGCTGAAACTCCCATGGGCTTAGGAACTCACGAGGTGTTCGTGCACTTTGCACTTTGGGACTTAGTCTAGAGTGATGGCCCTAATGTGGTTTTCCTCATGGAAATCAAAATTGTGTCAAGTCGTACGAAGAGGTTGAAGTTTACTTTGGGATTTTCTGGTTGTCTTGTTGTAGATTGTGAGGGACGTAGTGGGGGTCTGGTTTTATTTTTGTGTAGGGAATCTAATTTGGACATATTGTCTTATTCAAAAAATCATTTTGATGCTTGGGTGTATGGTATACATAATGATTTGAGATTCCACATTATTGATATCTTGAGGCGAGTAAATGACGTGATGTGTGGAGATTAATGAAGTTTCTTTCAACTTGG
The DNA here is from genome assembly GCF_018687715.1 of Carya illinoinensis. Lineage (NCBI taxonomy): Eukaryota > Viridiplantae > Streptophyta > Magnoliopsida > Fagales > Juglandaceae > Carya > Carya illinoinensis. The sequence goes on along the minus strand of NC_056758.1, from coordinate 28,825,269 downwards.
GTACAAGGTCCTTGGTTATGTTTTGGGAATTTTAATGAGATCATTTTCAATTCGGAGAAAAAGAGAAGGTTGAGTTAGATTAGATGGATAGATGCAAGACTTTCAAGACGCACTTGATTTTTGTTGGTTGAAAGGTTTAGATTCTAAGCACCTTTATTTACTTGGTCTAATATGAGATACGGGAATGCACATATTCAAGAACTTCTAGATCTATTCCTTGCAAATCCTGATTGGTTGTCTATGTTTCTAAATGTCAAGGTTAATAATTTTCTTACTTCACACTCTCTAATCATCATTGTATTTTATTAAACATGATTGATTATGTTGCTCCTCAATGGAAAGGGAGAAAACCATTTCGTTTTGAAGCAATGTGGGTGGGTAGTAGAGGATGTGAAGTGGTTATATCAGATTCCTGTAGGGGAGGAGATAGTTCTAATTCTATTGAGCTTGTACGTAGTGCACTTTCTCCTTGTAGCCGTAATTTAACAGTTTGGAATTCAACTCAATTTGGTAACATTAAATCAATTTAGGTATAAAAGGAAGGAGTCATCTAGATTTTCAAGTGGCTCTTAAGCAATGTTGTCTTTGCCTCTTATTAACTATCTTAGATATGACATTAACTTGTTATTGGAAAGAAATGAATAAATATGGAAACAAAGATAGAAGGTTTTGTGGTTGTCTTCAGGTGATCAAAATTCAAAATTTTTTCGTATGAAAGAATCATAAAGGAAGACCAGAAATTGCATCAGTAAGTTATTATATGATGATGGTGTTTGGCAAAAAGGGAGGGCAATGGAATCGGTTGTTACGAATTATTTTGCTTTGTTGTTTGCCACATCATAGTTGGGTATTATGGAGGGTATTCTTGATACCATTCAATCCAAAGTAACTAACTCTATTAATGTTGATTTATTAAAGCCATACTCTAAGGAGGAGATCAAATATCCTTTATTTCAAACGCAACATTTAAAGGCACCTAGGCCAAATGGTATGTCTCCTATCTTTTTTCAAAAGTATTAGTACATTGCGGGTAGCTTGGTAGCCAGGTCAGTTTTACCTTGTTTGAACCATGGTTGTATTCCTACAGAGCTAAATGAGACTTTTGTTGTACTTATTCTAAAGAAGATTAAACCTAAGAAAATTACAGAGTTTAGGCCTATTAGTCTTTACAATGTTATTTACAAGATTATTGCTAAGGTTATAGATAATAGGCTTAAACTCATTTTACCGCAAGTGGTCCCTTCTAGTTGGTGTGCTTTTGTTTTGCGTCATCTTATCAAGGATAATGTGCTTGTGGCTTTTGAGACAGTTCATGCTATTTATAAAAAGCAAAAGGGTCATCGGGGTGTGATGTCTTGGAAACTTGATGAGTAAGGCGTATGACAGGGTTGAGTGGTGTTTCCTTGAACAAGTTATGTTGAAACTTGGCTTCGATTAGCGGTGGTTGAATTTGGTTTTATCATGTCTTAATTCAGTGTCATATAGAGTTCTTCTTAATGGGAAGCCTACATCTTCTTTTGTTCCATCAAGAGGCTTGAGACAATGTAATCTTTTATCACCATATTTATTTGTGCTATGTGTTGAGAATTTATGATCTCTTCTTCAAAATGTTGAATGACTACATTTGATTAATTGTGTGAAAGTGTGTCCATGGGCTTGTGCAATAACTCATTTATTTTTTGCGGATGATAGCATGCTATTTCATCATGCTAATGCTACTCAAGCTGAAAATATGAATCTTTACAAATAATACTAGATATTTATGAGTTAGTATCCAGACAATAGATTAATTTTGAAAATAAGGAGTTGATTATTAGTCCAAATATGGGTATGGATAAGGTTAATGATACTATGGCCATTTGGAATGTATCTTCTTTGCAGCATCATACTCGATATTTGGGACTCCCTGATGTGAACCCGCAGAATTAGAATCCCTTGAACCCACAATCAATTTGAAAACTCACCCAACAAAGTCAAAATCAAGCCAATAGAAGGAGGATCTAGACCCATTGAGAACTCATTTCAAGAATCTGGATTATATTAAAATCTAGACTCGTTGAAAAACTAGTCTCAATAACCTAGATTACAAGGAGGAATGCCACAGAGGTTATGATTTACGTTTGATAAATTCAAAGTTTAATTAAGAACAAGAGGAGTAAACTCAACTCACAATGAAAATTTAATATTGTCTAACCATGAAGTGGGCAGCCAAAGATGTTTAAGTACTTTCCAACAAAAATAACATTAGGCCAAAATAAGGCCCAATTCCCAAAAATACCCTTGAGTGAACAATGCGACGCTACAGTACAGTAAACAGTGACGCGCTTTAATACCCTTCCACTAAACAAGATAAAACCCTAAACTAAAAATTTAATAATTTTTTCCAAAATACCCCTAGGCGAAATACAAGGTCTTCCCAAAAGAAACCCTAGCTGAAAATGAACACAATCCCTAAACTACCCTTAAAAACTTCTCTTGAAAGCCTAGTTCATAAAACATAAAACATATTTAGGCCAAACATAGTCAAACTCAAATATTCAACAAATCCTAAGTCATGTCTTCCATAGCTTGTATCACTTGGATGAAAACTGAATCTCCTTCTCTCAAGCCTATCTCGAATATTGGGTTCTTGCTAGACTCGTCTCAAATGGATTGCATCAATCCTTGCATTACTTCCTTGCTCTTCTTAGCTTTCGATCTTATGATTGCTCCATTTGAAACTTGTAAGGGATCTTTAAGACTTGGTCCACCTTGGAGCCCATCACTCCCCTTCTTTTGTTGGGTGTTTTACGAATGCTACTTTCCATGATTTGATATAAACGGTGTGAAGTAAATTACAAGGGTGGAATGAACAACTACTTTCTCAAGCCGAGAGAGAGATTTTGATTGAAGTTGTTGTAACTTTGTCAGCATATTCCATGAACTATTTTTTATTACCAAAAAGTTTCATCAGGGAGTCAAAAGGGATGTTTGCACGGTTTCAATGGGGTCAGCATAATTTAGAGCGCAAGTTACATTCGGTGAGTTGGCAACTTATGTGTCTATCAAAACTTCAAGGGGGTATAGGTTTTAAGCATTTGGAGTTATATAATTTAGCTTTACTTGCAAAACAAGGGTGGCAATTATTATATGATACTCAATCACTAATGTATAAGGTTTTTAAAACCAAATATTTTCCTCATGTGGGGTTTTTGCAGTCAAGTTTGGGTCGAAAGCCTTCATATGTGTGGAGTAGTTGTTTTGCAGCCAAGAATGTTTTGCTATCTAGGCGTATTTGGAAAATAGGAAAGGGTAATAGAGTTAATATAATTCGAGATAGATGCTTCCATTGTCTTGGCAACCTCATTTCTTACTTCCTAATTAGTTTGTATGTCCTGATAGTACAATTGATACTTTGCTGATCTATGGTTCCAATTCTTGGAACCATGACTTGGTGAAATCAATTATCCCTCCTTTTGTGGTTGAAATAATTTATACACTTCCTTGGCTTTCAAGAGAGGTTGAAGATCGCATTGTGTGGCAAGGTACAAAGAGTGAATATTATTCTATAAAGTCAGGTTACCATACAGCTTTGGCGCTATTTCGACATGGGGATAATGCTGAAAGTTCAAATACAACAAAAACCAAACTGTTTTGGTATCAATTTTGGAATTTGAAGCTGCCAAATAAGGTTAAAAATTTTGGGTAGAGAGCATGTACAGAAAGTCTTCCTACAAAAAGAATTTGTTGTTAAAAGAGATTATTTAATGTGGATTGTGTGCACATTGTCAGGTTAGAATGGAAGATTGTATTCATGCTTTTTGTGGATGCTCATTTGTTCAACCAATATGGGTTGCTAGATGTCCACAGATTTGTTCTTTGGTGGGAATGGTAGATCGGTTTTATAATTTGGCTTGTGCATTGATGAAGTTTGATTTGCACTAAGTTCCTATTTCCCTTCTATTGCATGTGGTATTTGGAAATATATAAATCTTAAGATATTTCAAAATTCTGATTGTGTTATACAATAGATTGTTAATAAATGTATGTTGAGAGCTATAATTATGTAAAGAACTTGCATTTCGTGGTGTGTAAGGAGTACTTGCTCTATGGAAAGCTCCCTCAATGCATGTTTAAACATAATTTTGATGGTGCCTTATTTCAATCTTCAAAACTAGCTGGTGTTGGTGTTATTATGAGAGATCATAAAGGTGATGTTATCATGGCTTCGAGTTGAAAGGAACAAGGAGAATATGAGATAGGTGATATTGAATCATTTTCAACACTACGAGGCTTACAATTCATAACGTAATTGGGTATATCTAATCTGATTTTGAGAGAGGATTCCTTAACTACAATTAAAGCTATCCATTCGAATATACCAAATTTATCTAGACACGGAGGGATCAATAATTGCAAACATTCGGAACCTTCTTGGGTTTGAAAGGTATAACGTAATATGTGTTGTTCAACAAGGAAATGAAGCTACTCATTCACTTGCAAGATTTTGTGGAGAACACTATACAATGATGACATCAATGTCCAAATTTCATCCGAGCTCAAGTTCTATTAGATGCTTCATTGTAATGTAGTTTGTTGTGCTACTATGTACCTTCTTTATGAATGAATTATATTTGATTAAAAAATAAAAATAAATAAAATTTAAAGGTCTTACCATAGACAAAACTCAACACCTAAAACTTGTATTTAACGTTAGCCTTATTTAAATGGATTTGAGGAAAGCTTTACGGAGCCAAGAGGCCCACACTCAAGCCCAGTGGCATTTTCGTAGTCCTCAAACCTAACCCTAATTGAAAATTTGCTTCTATTTATACGCAGCAACTAAAACCTTCTCTGTTCTCTCACAAAGCTTGCGGCTACCGTCTCAAACCAAACCCTAATTCATAAATTCTCTCTCTCTCTCTCTCTCTCTCTCTCTCTCTCTCTCTCACACAAATACTTGTGACGATATGTTGGAAGATGTTCGGGGGCAATGATGCTGAAAACTACCTATTTCCTGAGGGAATAAATTTCCTTAATGATTATGAAAAACCAATGGATCCTTTGAGCCCTCACTCTTCTTTTCACTCTTCTTATCTATTTTGGGTCTGTCATTCAAACGTTTTTGCTTTCATGGTTTTGGGTTTCTTCGATTTGTGTTAAGTCTGATTCGGAGCCATCGGCTTGATGATACACATTTCTGAAAATACATTATGTGGACTAAATCATAATCAGACTACAATTATCTGATTAATGGCTCTTTGCTTTTCCTCTCTTGTCCTCTTATTATTTTATTTTATTGTATTTGGTTCATTATTTCTAATTGGATTTTTTGTTTTTCTTCATTTTATCACACAAGTACACTCTTTACAATAGTTCAATCGTCTGAGCTTTTGTTGGCAGAAAAATATGTGCATGAATTTTCGGAAGTTAGCTATAGAGTTTAGCATTTGTCATTGTTGCATGATTTCCAGATTTACATGTGATGTTTTGTTAATAAAGGATGATACAAGACAAAGCATGCCTCTGCAATTGAAATATAATAAAGGATGATACAAGACAAAGCATGCCTCTGAAATTGAAATATGAACTGGCTTATCATCTCAGAACTTACGCAAGATTATATATATATGAAAAAGAACATTTATTATATTCTTAAATTCTTAAATCAGTTAGAGCCTATCTTACATGAGAAATTATATATAAAGCTCTTAATGCACCAGATTGTGCCAAGTCCCTTTAAAAAAAATTCAAGTAGACCCCACTATTAAAAAAAATGGGAAATTTTTTTTTTTTTTCTTAATAGAATTTACATTTTTACCAAAGATTTGTAGTTGTATATTTGAGATTGTACCTCATTACTCCTTACTTAAATAGTAAAATTTATTTTTTTAAAAAACATTTGTGTTATAAATATTTTGGTAAGAATCGCTTCAATTGGAAGTCTAATCGGATTTTAGATTTTGCTTCTGTTTTTTTAATTCCATTCGCCAATCAGATTGAAATATTAAAGTAAAATGAAAAGTTCTCAAGTACTTTGGTTATATTATTAAAATATCTCTTATTAAAGTATTTCATGTTTATAAATTATAATACTATTTATTTATTTTAGGAACCTGCAGCAGCCCAGTTGCAGAAAGGAAGTGCATAAATTACCCAACTGCAAGAATTCCTTCCAATGATATTGTGATGCATTTTCTAGGAACCTTCAATGTGCAGTGTTGTTTATAATGAGAAAGTAATGAATAAGGTTCTTTTAAGAGTATCTCAAATCATCCCTGTGAATGATAGTGAAATAATTTGTTACTAATAGTGAAATAATAGTGAATTAATTGTAAAGAGTAATGAAGTAGTTGAGAAGATCTGAGAAGGTCCCAAACACAGCCTCAAATTCACAAGCATCATGGGATCAGACATAAAATGCATCACAATATGAACAAACTTCAGCATCATAGATTCTGTAACAAACTATTCGAAAAGGCTTAGGAGGGGAACAACTCTGGATCTCATCCGAGTCCCCTCAGTCCAGGACATGGATCTCAAATGAATGTGGATGGAACTAAAAGATTACACGAAAAACTCGTTCCCTAAGCAATGTAATCATGATAAAAAGGTGGCTCCAATGAAACTTTGGAGTGTTAAAGACGCAATTTCCCTGCCCCTTGTGCACAGTAGATGTCTGTAGTATTATGTCAGTGCTTCAGCAATCCTATTTATTACTCTTCCCCAACTTGAAACAACATATGTATAACCTGTACGTTCTGTATTATTTTCTCTCTTGGTCAGTATGCTATTCATGGTTCAACTGTGGCATTGGATGCCCCAAGCGTAGCTGAATGCTGACATGAATGATATTTGAGGCTGCCTTCTGAATCTCCTTTTCTGCTTCTACCGCCAACTCCATTGCCTCTCTGGGATCAGGAAAAAGAAAAGACCAAAGCTTTTGGAGACGAACTTTTGGCAAACATTAACAAAATCACAAAGGTTGGATTATTAGCTTTTACCTTATCAACATTTTTGGGGGCATAGACACCTCAATTTGGAGTAAAACCTTGCCTTGCAACAAATGGCGGGTAATGCGCTCAACAAACATGATCTGAAACCCATTCACAAATCATTTTCACATAATTAAAAGGCTGAAGATACGCTCCATTTAAGAAAACGTTTGGTGTAGCTTCACATCTGGTAGTCTAATTAGCAATAATTTTCCATGCTTAAAGCCAGCTTGATTGGGTGAACCAAAATAGAACCAAATTTTAAAATTTATCTTCCAAACCAAATCAAATTTATCTTCAAATAGAATTATTCGTAATTTAGCTCTCAGAACAAAATCATGATGACCCCAATTGTCACAGCGCCAATGCCCAACTGCCTCAGAGCCTCTAGCTCAAATAATGGCTAAAGCAGCATAACTAAATGTATAACCTAGTGGATAAGGCTCTCAAATAATTCCTTGGCATTGTAAGTTAAGTGTGCAATTCAATTCCAGCTTAATTTTTTTTATAAGTATGAAAATTGTATTGATACGAATGAAGTAGGCAAAGCCCATGTACACGCAAAGTACACAAAAGAACACTTAAGTACATTCTAGGAACCAGAAATTAAAAACAAAAATCATGAACACTAGTTCCGTTAAGCACAATAGCTAAAAACCAGAGTAATCAGGTGTGCACAAAAAAGTTCCGAAGGGGTGCTCCCTAAGTTCAAAGTGCTGATCATTCATTTCCATCCAAATATAATGCACAAAGGAATCATCCTCCAAACTGCAGCCACTTGGGGACAGCCTTGAATATCCTTCCAGCAAGCTAGTAAATCCACCACCCTCAAAGGCATAGCCCAAGCCACACCAATTCTTCTAAAGATCTCATCCCACAACACTCTTGTCACCTTACAATGCAGTAATAAATGATGCACTTATTTCCCCATTCTTCTTGCACAAATAACACCAATCCATAACAATGAGACCCCACTTCGTCAAATTGTCTGTGGTCAAAATATTTCTAAGAGAGGCAGTCCATAGAAGAAAGTTTGGAAGGCACAAGAGACCTCCACATATTCTTCCGTGGAAAAGGAACATTACCATGTGATGCCGACAGCTTGTAATAAGATCTCACTGTAAACTATTTGCTCCCGTTAGGCCTCCACTGCATCCTATCCCCATGTACTGATAGGCCTCTCATAGAATATGTAAGACCGAAAAATTCAGAAACAGTATCCATTTCCCATTCATGAATATCTCTATTAACTTGAACATTCCACTGGTGAGAACCATGGGAAAATGCCAAACTCTTCCAAGCCCTCCTAAGAAATTTCCATAAGCCCACACCATACACCCCCCTCACTTCGTTAGAACACCAAACCACCCCCCCCCCCCAACACTTCCAAATCTATGATCAATAACCTCATTCCAAAGTGAATCCCCCTCCAATTGGTATCTCCATAACCATTTCCCCAATAGAGCTGTATTGAATGTCCTCAAAAAAAAAAAAAAATGTCCTCAAGTTACAAACCCCAAGCCTCCATTGGAATTTGGAGAACAAACTTTATTCCAATAAACAAGAAGGAACTTAGGTCTCCAGATGAGATGAGAAATATATGAATAGTAGAGAGATAGTTTGTGAATAGTACTGAAATGGATTGAGTTAAAATGTTTAATGGGGTTTTGGGAAATGAGAAAGAAAAAGTTGAATAAAAACATTATAAAGTTAAAATATTGTTAGAATATATTTTTTTAATATTATTTTTATTTTGGGATTTGAAAAACTTGAATTGTTTTTTGTGTTTTATTGAAAAGTTTTGGAAAGTTGTGATAATTAGGTAATGATTAGATGAAAAAGTTGAAAATTTGAAAATTTGAAATTGAGAAGTGTTTATGTTTGCATAGTATTTGGATATTGAGATGAGATGGGATTAAATGGTCTGTGAAACAAAATGAGGCCTTAATTTCCTTCCCCACTCCACCCCACAAGAAAGCCTAAAATAACTTCTCAATCCTATTAGCCACACCCCTACAAGCAAAGGAAATAAGGATAAAAAATAAGTGGGGAGGTTGGATAAAGTACTTTTAATTAAATTGAGTCTACCCCTTTCGATAAATACATTTGTTTCCACCCAGCCAACATTTTCTCAACATTCTCAACAACACCATTCCAAATGGTTTTAGCCTTAAAAGTCGCTCCCAATGGAAGATCCAAGTATTTCATAGGCAAAGAAGCCACTTTACAACCCAACAAATTTGCCAAGCTATTAATACTATCCACCAGACCCACCAGAACCATCTCAGACTCACCAAGGTTCATCTTGAGGCCCAACACAGCTTCAAAACATAACCAATGTGCCCTTAAAGCTTGAATCTAGCCACGACCTGCCTCACAAAAAAGAAGAGTATCATCTACAAAAAGGAGGTGGGAAATTATGATAAAACCATTAATACCATTTCCCACCGAGAATCCGGATAAGAAGCCTCCCCCAACGGCAGCCTCCACCATCCAACCAAGTGCCTCCATAACAATAACAAAGAGAAAGGGAGACAACGGATCCTCTCACCTTAGGCTACGAGAACTGTTAAAAAATCCAGCAGCGGTGCCATTAACTAGCATAGAAAAACGAGCGGTAGAGACACAATGCCGTATTCACAAAATCCACCTTTCACCAAAGCCACATCTCCCAAGCATATAAAAGAGGAATTCCCAATTCACATGATCGCATGTCTTTTCCATGTCAAGCTTGCATAGGATGCCTGTAACTCCCTCCCTCAATCTACTTTCCAAGCACTCATTGGCAACGAGAACCAAGTCAAGGATTTGTCTCCCCCGAACAAAGGTGTTTTGAAGCTTAGAAATAACCTCTTCCATAACCTGCTTAAACGATTTGCCAAAACCTTTGAAATAATCTTGTAGACCCCACTCACAAGACTTATAGGACGAAAATCCTTAACTTTCGTAGCCCATGGCACCTCTGTCCTTAGACATTTAGCAAAATAAAAATAATGAACTTGAGAGGAGACTATGGACAATCCAGAGTTGTCGTCCTTCCCAACCACCATAATTTGCGATGCATATCAACCTTGGGAGCCCACTTCCTCACTCTCTAACATGATTACCAATGCTAGCACATAATTCATGGGATCACTAGCCACTAGTGAAGAAGTATGTGGCTGCCCAAACGTCATCGGCAAAGAAGTCTATGTTGGCACACCCTCTGTTAGTTTCGAGAAATGGGAGCCAGGAGAACAGAGAGACCTCGTCGATATAATCTCAACCACTGCCACCAGAGACATTATTGGCAGGATAGCTTCCGCGAAGGAAGTAGAAGCTTCCGATGACCTGTTCTGAGCTGGTCCTGGCTCAGGCAAGCTACCCACCATCGGGCTAGGCCTTGTTGATGAAGATTCGCCTCCGTTGGAGCCCCCCCAAATGATGCCTAGCTCGCTGCACAAGCCTGATCTTCTTTTGCGGCCAAATCCAACCTTTTCCTTGCCTTTTTCATCACTCTTGAACCCCTTAGCAGAAGGCCTAGGAGATAGGCCCACACAACTCGTCCCAACAGAAGCTAATAGACTCGGGTCATAAAAAGATGAGTCCAAAGTCAGGCCTAGACCCAAATCTACTTTTAAAATTAAATGGTCGATCTTCTCCTTCATGCTGGTTAACTCAGCTTTCACCGCCCACAGTACACTCTCCTCAGAACACGTTGGCACAGCTCCCACGGGAAGGAGACAGCAGCCGACCTTCGCTTGTGAACCAGACCACCAGTCAAAGTGGTTGGTAACCCAAACCCAATACCAGAAGGCGGCACACTAGCCATGCCAGAACCTCCATTACTGCCAGAATTTCCTTGCAAAGCCAATAAAGACACTGGCTTTACCAGTGTTGCCCTATACGACACTGCAGCAGTCCCTCTCCCATCAGCAGGCCTCAAATTCTGGGAATGCTTCCCTCTCCCATCAGTGGTCCCTCCAATGGGTAGTGCGACTCCTCTCTTACCATTCACCATAACAGGGGAAGGCAAACGACAGAAGTCCCTGAGCGTTTTCTCAAAACCAACCCACCCTCTGCCATGCACTCCTTCGGGTATAACCAAAATGACACGTCTACCACCACGTCCATAAACCTCAAACGACAAAAAGTGGCCGAAAGAATTGGCACGACCTGCATGATTTTCTTGTTTCCTTTTCTTCATCCTAGATAGGTGTTTCCTCTTGTATACCATCTTGTGTACTTGGGATACACCTATTCTATTAATACAATCGCTTACTTATCAAAAATAAATAAAAACAAGAATTGGCACAACGCTGGAGTAAGAAGATATGATGGCCTTCCCGAGTGGTTTTAAGAAACTCCTTATGGCCCCCCAACAAGACGCATGCATCCACTGTTTTGGCCAACCAACCAGCCACCCCATTTCTAAAAGAAATGTGCTTTGTCCCTCGTTTACCCTCCTCTGTAATTCTAAACAGTCCCTGATCCTCATTAGAAAAGACAGTTTGGAATCCACCCGCAAGTTCCACATCGTGCTTGTGCTCAAGTTAATATTCAGACGTAATCTCACCGTTGAAACCCAACTAACCTCATCGGAAAAAGGTTGTATGGGAAAAAAAAAACCTCATAAGTCACCATACTTGCAAAACATTTCTCAATTCCAGCTTAATTCAAACTATTTTAAGAGTGTTGCCAGCAGGGTGCCAGGGGTAGAACTACTCCCCCCCCCCCCAAAAAAAAAACAAAAAAACAAAAGAAAAATTGAACTTACTGATTCCACACCTGGTTGCTGGCTCTTTTAACAGAAAACAACAAACAGATAAAAACTTAAAAGACCACCCCTTGGTTTCAGCTCTGGTTTAAATTTTTATAGAAATAGCACGTGCCATACTTCAGTGCTCAAAAGCTATGGAGAGTGGAGCAGGTCTCCATTGACTTTTTGTATCACATAATTTCAAAGTAAAGCATAGCTGACAATAAACTCATAAATGGACTTTAAAAGGAACAAACCTCGGGAAACTTTGCCAAGATGACATCAGAAACAACTGCTTCAAAATCTTTATCCACGGCAGGAATATTTCTATTTTGGTACATGGTCACCTTCATACTTTCTTGCTGGTTAGCTACACTAGAGGAGATTTGTGAAATCGCAGGATCTACAAGATATTAAGATGAATAAGAAAGACACGGAAGGGTGAAAATATATGATAAGAAGGCAGAATCAGAATAAAATGAAAAAAATTAAGAAAATGAAAAACTCCTGTTAGCCAGATAACTAAGCAATAGTTGGCAGACGAGAAGAACGAAATAGGAATAACAATTTATTTTTTTATAGGTAGGAAATAGGACTAACAATAAAAATGTGTAACCATTTTTTCAACTTTCCAAAAAGTCTATCCTTATTGGTCACTGCACATGGTAGTAACTGAACACTAGACGTTGCTCTTAATTGTACAATTTTCATCTTGACACATTTTTCAGGTTACTATAAGATTTTTTTTTTTTTTTTTTTTTTTGATCGGTTGGTTGCTATAAGATATTTACAGCAGAGCCAACATGGTAAGATGGTCAAGACAGTCATCTTGGCATATATATCAGAAGAGACACAAGCACTTCGATTTCAAGAAGAGTGGAGCCTATAATGAGAAAGGCAGAAATTTTTGCAGCAGTTTGATCGTCATAGACCACTTTAATCATTTGGCATAAGAGGGAAAGAAAAACTTGGGTCACCACCAGGCTAGAATACTTTTTCTATTAAGAATGATTGGCTGTAACGTATTAATATCCATCTCTGTTCATTCCAAAATCTCTTTGTGCCACTGAAGAACATACACTAACTCTGACACCAGCCTCTATGTTATTTGTCTTGAAGAGTTTAGGAGAATGTACAAACTGAGTAGTGTACCTATGTGTATGAAAACTTCAGCTACTTCAGGATGGGATTTGTGAATTTGATGACGAACCTTTTCACCAATGTAATGAGCTGCACTAACACTACATAGAGGATCAACCTGCAAGTGAAAATAGGGCCTAAGAGGCTCATCAATATCACACAGCTGCAGTTTCATGGTGAAACCTAAAGTTTATAAACCATGAAAGATTGAATAATCAGGACAACCAACCTCAATATGTACATCAAGATACAGAGATGAACCAGCTCTCCTTCCCCTCATCCGATGGCATCCCTGTAGACAACTTCAGAGGCCATTCAGAAAAGCATTATACTAACTAAAAAAATCAGCAAGCACTTCTTACTGATAGCAAAAGTATGTTCAATAGTCAAAAAAATTACTCCTTGCTGGAAGCTGCATCTGATATGATATGAGTTCTAGAATTTTGACAGCACCATGTCTATTCCAATTTTAACTTCAATAAATATGAAGCAAAAATACATCATGCACCTTGTTTTACACTTTGCACCTAAAACTACAAAACCGACACATTGCAAACTCAAAACAAAAACTTGCAATGAGCACCCTCTGTTAAGATCTAGCAGTCAAGGTTGTGTCACATCACCTATTTTTTATCCATCTCAATGGTTAGAATTGGATGAGGGGGCTATTTTCAGGTAGTGGTAGTTGGAGGGTGCAATATGTCAATTTTGGCAGTTTGAGGAGCAAAGTGTACTTTTTTCAAATATTAATTTCTTTAAGCTGGACAACAAATCTCTAGCACAGTTGTATGAAACTAGTAGTCAGCTACTCAGCTAAAGGAGTTTGATTAATTCCCAGGACCTTCATACATATTTTTATACATAAAACTTGTAAACTTGCAATCTATGAGTGTATGCATGCTTAAAAGGTTCTGAAGTGACATCTGAAGACTCACAAAGTTTTTCTTTGCTATAAATTATTCCCAATTTCATTCCAAGGCGGCCTACAAATTTTATGCAATTCCTATCATTAAGAGTCTCACCACTAGTCAAGTAACAAAAACTAATTGCGTGAAGAGTGGATGATTTTTCTTCATAGATAAATCCACAAATGTACACTGATAGCCCCCACATGAAGCAGAAGTATCAACAACTTTTCCAGCAACTGTATAAATAACTCCATGCGAGAAAAAAAAGGAAAAGAAAAAAAAATACTAGAAACTTACCTTGACACCCTCAGTTTGTAGTATTGTTTGTTTAATAGGCTCCAATTGTTCTGCTGGGATCGCAGCATCCACTAGTTCCAAAACACTAAAATTGGACCAAAAGAAACACATCACATTCATGTTGAACCTTCTTTTTTTTTTTTCTTTTTTTTTTTTGAACTGGTACATTCATGCTGAACTTAAAACAATAATATCTCTTACACTAAGGTCAAACACAATCTACCATCTTTCAACACTTTAAAAGGCCATGGAGGTTTGATAAGACAGTATACCAAACTCTGATACAAGCAATAAGTCAACAGTGTGTTAAATGGTTTGTCAGCCATTACACCCTCAAATGAAATCCATAAGTTACAAGATAACTGTAGCGTGGGGATTTTTAGCTAGAACAAACAAGCTTCTTTATCCAATCAATAAGGCCTCATATTAGTACAAGGGGGGACTGACCCTACAGGAAAATAATGCAACCATACAAAAGTTTTGACGAAAATATGCTAATGCAGATATTCAAGACTTAAAGCATGTTTTGGCTGATAAATAAAATCTTATATTAGCTGAGGCAGTATAACTTCTTCAAGGTTCAACTACAGTTCCCCGAAACTCGTCTTGAGAGCCCAGTGAGGCACCACTAATCAAACAAGAAATGATGTGAGTTATACAGGTATAAAGTAGAACAGACAATGTACCTCTGATACCCACTTTCAAGTCCAGCTTTTAGGATCATGCCCGAGACTATAAGTCCAGCAAGTGGATCTAAAAACTTAACTCCAAGAATAGAGCCTCCTAAGGTTGAGATGAATGATAAAGGTCAGAAATCTTTCACACAATTGAACAGCACTAGGTTTCCTAGAAGATGAATAAGAAAAGGTTGAATAACCAGACAATGTCAATGCGACACTCAACTGAGAACCACAATCAGTGTTGGAGACGAGGTAAGATGAAATAGTCGATATGCATCGCTCATCATCTCTCCAAAGAATAATCAAACACAGATGGATTTTGAAAAGCAAGATACAATATCCGTATTGAAAAATATCTTTGATGACAAATGGAAAAGTATGATGAAACAATTAGTACCCAATTAAAGCAAACCCAAAAAAGAGAAGTTGAACAAAATGTTTTGGGATAGCATCACCAAGTACATGACATATTGAATCACAGGAAGTGCAATGAAAAGGTTACCTTCCTTGACTGATTAAGCAATGGAAAAAGAACTTTAGACATAATCTCTCTGAATTAATTTTGGAGATATATAACCTACACCGATGAAGGTTTAATCAGAAATGTCACTATCTATCATGAGGTATGGTATTCCTTGTCTCCACAACTTTCAGTCCCTCCCAAGTTTTAACCATTGAAAAACAAATTTTTCCCATGTAGAAACAGAAGATTCTGGCTAGTCCATACACAAGGACAGCAAGATTTCAAGAACATGGAGGGTTAAGTTGATATGACCAAACACTTCAGCGAGTTCTGAAAATAGACCATGTTAGATTAGTGTAACTTGTGAGGGTATAATTGTCAATTGTATGTAGCATATATATTGTTGTACATCAATGAATGAAGTAAGAATTCTCTCCATGTGTGTTTACAAAAACATTACATTGTGCATCTTAATCAATGAGTGAAACTTTCTTTTACATTTCAGTGTAGCATTACCGCAACTCAAACACCAGACCTGGTTCAGAGTTACCGGTCTCTGCTGTTTCATAATATTCTATACTCCATTCAAAGCGTACCCTATGAAATGGTTAGACCATTAAACCACATACTAACAAGCAGTGTCTTAAACTAAATATTGTAATTGGTTCACAGCAAGTATACACTGTATACTCCCAACTCCACTCAATTAGACATTGCCCAAACTATTTATGTAGTTATTGAAGACTTATAAAACATAAACAAATTTAAAGGACTAGCTACGTAATAAGAACCAAAATATCAGATTTATATTTTTCTCAAACCAACTGAATATTCCTCAGAAGAAGCAGCACTCCTTACCAACACCAATGAGAGCTACTACAGATGAAATAGCATCTGCACGATGATGCCATGCATTTGCTTTCATCAGCCCACTGCCTTGTCTTTCCCCAGCTTGTTTTGTTATCCAATAAAGCCTGTGGGAATAAAAATGAATGTTTTATGCTGAGAAAGAATGCAAAAAATAAATTTAGACATAAATAGTTTATTGGAATTAATTTAATATTTAACATTATAAGACAAGGAATGAAGTTAGAAATGATCTGTCAAAGCACAAATGTGCATCAACAGGTGGAAGGACAAGAGAACATTAGTTGATATAATTCACTAGGGCGTGGGTGAGGACCAGTAATTGCATCAACATCAGGTAATACAGTTGATGTTGAAGCTCAACAAGGACAAGGCCAACAAGGGTCAAAGATGCAGAAATCTAGAGTGAAAAAAATTAATGGCGTGTAGCTTAATAGAAAATATGGCCTTAAAAAGTGCCAAACACAAGATAATATTCATCTCAGCAGCCCAAATAGTTTTGTAAGACTTCCACCAAAAAATAAAGTTGTTCAGATTTTTTTTTTTTTTTTATGTCGGGGAACCTCTCCAAGGTAGGGCCCTTTGGACCCACCCCTACAGAGTAAACGCCGGTCTTGTGCACAAGTCTTCAGATAATTATAAGTGATGAAATACAAGCATGAATACAAAACAGATCAAATAAAAAAGAATAATAAAAAATTGTTGACCCAATGTACAGATATAAAAAACTTTTGTACCCTTCTTTAACACATATTGATACAATGGTCATATTCAAAGCCAGGATGGGGTGATCCATGTCAATTCCATGGTGATGCCCCCTATGATTATGGCCATCCACATGCTCATGTCTTAATGGCTGATCAACTATTTCAGGATGTGATGATAACACCCCCTGCATGTGTGAATGGCAATTTCCAAGTAAGTAAAGATACGAAGCAGATTATAATATTATAATTTTATTTCCAACATTCAAATTTTACAATTAGATACTTTTAGAAGTTTCTTTAACTCCTGCTGAGATTTATGTTTAAATCTCAAAAGAACTAAATCAGAGGGGGAAGAGAGTAAAGCAGTCATACTAGCAAAAGATCTAAAGCATGCCATGCAATACCACCCGCAGTAACCAAAAGCATAGAAGAGATTCCAAGGGCTCCTAGAGTCTCAAATTTACCATGTCCTGAAAGAAAAACAAGAAAAAAACAATTGTGTAATTGCATAAGCATGGCCAAAGAGAGAAATGATATTTGTAGTACTAAGGTGTGCAAGCCCTGTGCACTCCGTTTGAAAAAAGTGGATAAATCTAAGATCCACATGAAAAAAATAAAGGGAGTGCACCAAGCTTGCACACCCTAGGACTATATCTAGCACTACTCCAAAAGAAAAGGTCTAGATCACATTTAGCTACAAGGATAGAAACCAATAGCACACAGCAATTAAAATAATTTGCCTATATTATGTGTAAATTGAGATCAATGGAGTAGGATGTAGGTACAAATCAAGAGTGACCATATGGGTGTTCTTTGTCTTTAGGAGCCTTTGCAGCTTTAAATGACCATAGTGCGACGCCACTAAGAACCTACAAGATAGAAAGATATGTAAATGGCTACCAAAAAATGAACAGAGTAGTTTTTTTATAAGTAATCGAAGATTTTATTACAAAGCACAAAATGCATAACCCTGGTACAAAGGAAGCATAGAAGAGAATCAACAATTTAGAAGTGGGAAATGATTTATATGGTCCTAGGGTGTGCAATCCTCACACACTCCCTTTGAAAAAAGTGAGTAAATCTGGGACCTACATGAAAAAACCCACTTTTTAATGATGGGTCCCAATTTTTTTCTAAAAGGAGAGTACGTAAGGCTTGCTCACCCCAAAACTGTATCCAGAATTACTAAGGTAGATATCATTATCTGAAAACAGAACCCAAGTTACAAAGAGATATTCATGCATCAATTTTTCTTGAAACCAAAAATCTACAAAATACAAGAGGCACATTAGTTATTAAAAATAGACTTGCACATTAACATGATGGAATATTGCTCTAAAATTAATGGCAACATCAGAACTGGTCATTAACATGAAGGAATATAACATTGATGACAACATAAGAACACCATAATGGACATGCACAAAGATAGGAGCGAACAAATAGTGATCATTTATAAAGGAAGATAAAATATCATTCGGATAAGTCTATTTCCAGGGGTATAAAACTATCAATCAAACCACCACTTATGAAAGGTATTAAGTTTCTACTTTGCATTACACGGTACGGATTTCAACAACACATCCCACCTGGTGGACTAATCAGTAAATACATGGTTGTCCTGTTTCTGCAAATTCCAAGATTACCAATTCAAACCTACCTTAGTTTTGAGAGTTTACGTACAATGTTTAACTTTTCTTTTTCAACTGATCAAATGTATGGTAGAATAGTACGGTTTTCAAGTTTTTCTATGATTAGTTTTGAGACTTTATTTTATTTTGGAGTCCATTATTTGTAAGCCTCTATATATAAGGCAATTTGTGGGAACTAAGATGGGTACTTGATCATTATTATTTGAAATTAAACTACGGAATACTTTCTAAGATAGTTTTTCTCCATTCCCTGTGATCTCAGAGTGGATTTCTTTTGAGATCTTGGAACAGTTGTGTGATTTTAGTACAACAGATTACATTTCTACAATACCACTGTCTTTGTAGCATCAAATTTGATCTGTATACTGCATCAATCTCATGTAATAGAAACTAGAAAGATGGAATAGAGCTAAAGCTTATTGAGAACTACTAGCGCCTATTAATGTTCACCCATTTCTCTTTTTCTTTCTTTTTGGCCAGGACGTGTACTTCTAAAGTTGGAACCACCACAACCGCAATTTTATTTTTTCTTATGCAAGTCCATAGCTCTTATCGTGAACCAAAACAACGATAATGGCAATAATTCACCAAAAGACACAACATGGGCAAGCAAGAAATATAACAATGCGCACAATTCAACAGAACACACAGCATGGACACGTAATTGTTTAAGAAAGAAAAAAGAAAAAGGGAAAATTTTGTTACCACGTCGGAAACTGAGTGCGCCGCATCGGCAATAATTGCGGTGCTGCCGGAAAGATAACCCGTCAGGACCTTCCCGCTAGCCAAAAAAATGTCAGCAGCGAGACCCAGCCTGAAAATGTTCTCGCCGTCCTTGCCAGGAAGGTGATGCTGGTGGTGCTGATCAATGCCACGATCCTGGTCGAAATGGCCCATATGCCACCTTCTGGAGACTTTGTAAATGGGTCTGTCAGAGAGAGTTAGTGAAGGGTCTTGGAGATGGGAATTGAGGGTTTGGATCATGGGGTTAGGGTGAAAATCCTTATTGACGTGCGAAAGTTTTGAGATGCAGCTTCTGTATAGGAGATAGAGATTCTGGAATCTAAATCCCATTAGTGTGCGAGTTCTTGGGTGGAGGAAACTGTCGGTTTTAGTTGCAGAAGGGAAGTAGCCAGAGGAGACGCAGTTTATCAGTCGACGAAGTTTCTCTAATCACCTTTGTTTTTCTTTTATCCCACATTGAAAAGAAATAAAAATATTTTTCTCATTATATAGTAACAATCATACCGAACAGAGTGCCGCGCAGTTAAATCACTGATACGAAAGTTTTGGACAGTGAATTAAGTGCATAAAAGTTATAAAAATAAAGATTTTTATTTTAACATTATTTTTATTTTAAAAAAGTTCTGCTTAGTCATTCAAATTTTTCAATGAGAATTTTAAATTTTAAAATTAAATATTAAAATATTATATTTTAATATTATTATTATTTTAAGATTTGAAAAAGTAGAAAAAATGTTAAATTATTTATTATATTTTATATGAAGATTTGAAAAAGTTATAATGATGAGATGAGAATTTTGTATTTGAGATGAAAATTCTTTATGGCCAAACAGTACATAAACCAAACTTGAGATGGGTAATGATACACTTATTACTCTTTCATTATTACTTTATCATTTATAGTGTATTTTTTTTTTTTTTTCAAATACTTTTTTAACATCCTTAACCATTAAAAAAAATTTTAAAAATATATCATTTTTATAATAGTCACTTGCTTAATCATTAAGTAAAAAAAAATTAAAAAATTAAAAAAAATGATAAAGTAGTGGTGAAATAATGATTAGTGTATCATTATTCTTGAGAGATAGGGTATAACAGTCTAATTCAGATTAAATATAATATAGTATAACTCTTAATACTATAGTGATTTATTCAGTTATTTATATATAGTAGATTATTAATAGTATTAGTGTTAGTATTAGTACATATATATATATATAATTGTATCATATATTAATATAGTATTTAATTACCTATGTTAGTGATAATATGTTAGTGTCTCAAATATTTATATATTTGATTATATATGTTAGTGATAATATAATGGTTATATATACTTTTTATATAAGTATTTATAATCAAATGTATAAAAATGTACTTATCAAAAAGAATATATATTATAATTTATTATGCCTTAAAATGTATTTATCTCTAATACATTTATATATATAGTTTATATTAATAGTAATAGTATATGATCAAATGTTCATGTTTAATATAAAAATTTTATGTTATAAAATAAAAACTTTTAATGGTAATGTTATATCAGATGTTATATTAAGATTTATAAGATTAATTTTATGTTATTAGATTATTATTAAATAATAGGATTTTAAAATTTAATGTTATATTAATTAACAATTTAGCATATAATATAAAATTATTTTACATATAATTATATAAATTATATATAATATAAAAAACCAAATAAAAGTATTTTATATAATATAAAAAGTTAAATCTATATATAAACCGGTCTGGTCCGGGCTTAGAAAAAAGAAACTAGAATTAGACTGATTTCGATCAATTTTGAGAAAAATAAAACCAATACTAGATTGAATCCACTAGTTTGATTCGGTTCACCAGTTTTTTTTCACCCCTATTGAAAGATGGAGGAAATAGAATTGGATACGAGGCCCTATGCTTTGTACCGTATGAGAAAATGACTCAACCTAACAAAATTTACCCATCTTTTCATCCTTTATTTAATAAATAATTCTACTTATCATCTTCACACATCATTTATTTTAATTTTTTTTTCATTTTCCTATAATAAGTATGTAGTATATGGATGATAAGCAAAACAATTTAATTAGTATAATAAAAATAAAATAAAATAATAAAAAATAAAAAAGAACTTTAAAATATGTAAAGTGTATATGTGAAATGATGAGTAGCATTTCTCTTATTTAATATGTTTGTTTTTATTTTTTAAAAAATATAAATACACTTGACTTTTCACAACACTTTATGTAATAATATTTTAAAAGAATAATATTTTTATAAAAATAATATTATTTTATAAAAATACTCTTATTTTATTATATTTTTTGTGAAATATGTTACTTTTATTTAATTATTAATTGTAAATTACTCAACTAGTCATTTTCTAATTATAAAATGTAGCTAGAGAAAAAGGTATCGAGAGGGAGGATTGAGGAAAGGGGATGATTGGGTTTCTGTTTGTCTTTTTTTTTTTTTTTTTTTTAAATTAAAAGTAATGATATATTTCATATTCTTGTCTTATTTTTATTTTACTATATAAGATATAATCAACTAATAAAAAATTATTTAATTATGATAAATTTATCATATTTTATATAATAAGACGAAAATAATAATAATCTGATGTATATAAGTTTCCTTTAATTAATAGCGCATGCCACTTTAGTTGGTACCATTTCTTGATACCCTTTGTCGGTGGCAGTTGACCACGTCATCTATCAATTCTCGTCATGAGTGTGACTAATACAAAAGGTGCTAATTCTAAATTTTTTAAACCAAATGTATTAGTTTTGAATAAATGCAGGTCTCATAAACTGTACGGATGACAATTTGTGTTTATAGATCATGTTTATACCATGTTTAATCTGAACCTAACCCATTAAATTAAACATATCAAACTTTTAAGTTATAATCCGACTCATTTAAATAATGAGCCTCATTTAAATAACAAGTCGCGTTATGTAACTAGTCTTAACTCATTTAATAATTAATTAAAAATAGGTCAATATGACATAACTCATTTCAACTTATTTTATGTAAATGGGTTGAACTAACACGCATAATTCATTTGATATGGTTAACATAATTTCACATAAAAAGTTAAAATCTATATTTATTAGTAGCTATAATATCTCAAAAAAAACAAGACTACGTACCAACAAAAACTATCAATATTTTCTAAATAATAACCTATAATAAAACTAATATTACAAACTATACAATAACAAATATGAGCACTGGTCCAAAATTACAATCTCTACAATAAAAATATAAGCATATTAATAAATACCAATATTACAACTCAACAATAATAAAATTATAATTTTGAAATAAAATTTAAACAGGTTATTATGGATTAATTTTTGATTAAGTAGATTAACCCGTTATTGACCCATTTATTACTCGTGTCTTAACGAGTAAACTAATTTTAACCCAAATTCATTTATATCAAATTCAAATCCGTTAATTTCGTATTGTGTCGAGTTGTATTCGTATTGAATTTACGAGTCATATCACATATTGTCATTCTTAATGATAAACTTAAATAGTAATTTTACCTAAATAAAAAGTTGGAAGCACTTTATATTAATTTAAAATGAACAAATTAAGTGGAGAATCTCATATTACAGTACCACCTATACCACCTTAGCAGCCATAGCAGCAAAAACGTTCGAAAAAAATAAATCGGAAGGAAAAGAAGTGTTTTAAATCGAATAGAGCTAAGAGTCCTAATGGAAATCACCCTCAAGCCTTCTTTTTTTTTTTTTTTCAAAAAAATAAAATACCGGTTGGAATAATTCTAGATGAGCCAACTTGTCGATGAAGCCCTTCAAATCACAAAAACTGGGTAATATAATTCTGCCAACGGAACCCGTTAAGCTTAGAAGTTAAATATATACGCATACAAATCATACGATCCTGTTTTTGTAGGTTAGCCATTGGGGAAACTGTATGGTTTTTCAGATGAGCAAACTCGTCAATTATTCATGAAGCCCATTATTCCACTTCATGGGTCAGCCAGGCTTTTAAGTTGCTTTTTGTGAGGAAGGACGGTCTAGAAGAAAAACAAAATTAGCAAGCTTTTAGAGCCATTTTAATCCGATTAATAATGGAAAGTTATGAACTTCTCTGGAATTGCTGCAATGGCGTCAATAAAGTCAACTGAATTCTAATATTGTCCTCGTACCAAAACCCATTGTAAGCCTGAAACCTCCCAACTCCCATGTAAAACTCCGTTATTCACAAATCCCTCTATATCAGGAAAATTGCCAGTCGGGCAGTGCAAGATGAAGCCAAATTTAAGTACAAATTCAGTGCCTCCGGTCACGCCACTTTCTGTCTCCATACCTATTATGGTCCCGGTAACCAGAAAAATTCCTTTGTCTAGACCGGTCAGGCCTATAATTCCACCCCGGGTTCGTTCTAGGTTCAGGAAAATTCCGTCCCGACATGTAGTCTGTGGTTCGAGAAGGGCTATTCTCTGGACTCCATGATTCAAATTCTTCTCCAACAACATATTCATTTCTCTCCCAAGAAGGACCTGGCTGCAACGGAGGCTGCCTAGATCCTCCAATCATTGCATTATAGTTATTTTGATTAGCTTGAGAATGATAATTTGGAGGCAGACCCTGGCTTGCTCTCCAAGAGTCAGAAACGGGGTCTAGTTTTCCAATTGGCGGTCTAGAGTATTGAGCTGCAGGTATCCGAGCCTCAGACAAGAGGGGTGATGGATGCAGTGATTGAGATACTGTTTGGGGCCGTGCTGGAGTTCGCATTAGAGGAAGTGATGGGAAGGAAGCGGGTGCATTTGGTGTGACAGCTGCAGTTGACAAGTTATGCAAGGAAACGCCCATGGCAGACACATTCTTTGTGGTTACGACTACTTCTGAGGATGGTGTTTGCAATATTGGAGAATTGGTAGGTAGATTGTGGTGAACAATTGAAGGCAGCTGGTTTTCGGGTATGGTTGTAGCAGTCTGAGGCAATGAATAAGTAGTCATTATTGCGGGCTGCTGCTGTGGTTGAACAAGGTTAGATGTTGTGGCTTGAGAGAACACCAAGCCGGTGGTAGCTAATCCTGGCGAAGTGTAGGCAGCTCTGTTAGCCATTGACGTTTGTTGCGAGAATGGATTCTTTGCAACTTCTGGTCCCCATCCACTCTGTAAAATTTATCAGGGAAAGGCAGATTAGAAAAGAGGTCAAAGAAAGAAAAAACACAAAACCAAGAGTAGTTCTTCAATAATAACCGTTTAATTTTTGTACCAAGAAAGTATATTATTTACCAAATAGCATTACCAAGGACGGACAAATTGTTAGTCGGGCACTGGTTTCGAAGCTATGCATAGGACACAAGAATCTTCCATGGCACTAGAAATCTGACGTCAGATTCATATTCTAAAGACACGTCCGAGTGGCAATGACATTTTTGGTTGTTTAAAATATTTAATATATATATATGTATGTATGTATGTATGTATGTATGTATGGACGGACGTGTATAGACTCCCACCAGCGAAAGAGACCGTGAAATAACCTTCTGCTGTGGGGATGATCACCAAATGCATGGGTTTTCAATTTTTTTTTAAATTTTAAATTAGTAGCTTGAAAGAGGTGCATTATTTACTATCCTTGGTAATGAATGGCAAAGTGGAGGGCAAATGGAGACACCCTCGCAACTTTGGAGTAAATACGTGAGATATCAGGCAAAAGTTGCAGGCATGGACCCAAAGTAACACACCGTTCCAGGATTGCTGGAGGGAGTCGGGGATGGAAGTGAAACTTGGACCTGCTCCTCCGCTTTTCCACCTAATATGTTAAAACCGGCCCCACCAGCCTTGATCATATCGAGCAGTTTCACTGTTTGTTCACCTGATAAATTTCCAGCTTGCCCAGAAGTCAACGCATATACCAATTCAGGGTTTTTCAGCAGAACTGCAAGCAACTCAAGATCTGGTTCGGCTGTGCTTGCATTACCAACTTGAGACGAGGTGGGTTCCAAAGAAACAACATTGTTTACATCTTGATTAGAAGCAACCTGTGGTTCTGAACCATCAGCATCGGGCAGCTGTTCAGTTGGGATTTCTGGGGTCAGTGTGTCATCATAGTCAATTTCAATGTCCCATGGTTCCTTGGGATTGGATGGGATCTCCAAGACTGTCTGGTAAATAGTTTCCTTCTCACGGCGGTTTCTGTTTTTCTGGAATTCTACCTCTTTGCTATTCTCACCGGCACCGACTCTCCAAACATCATCATGTATCATTTCTGCAGAAAGGAAGAGGGCATAAATGGCTGCAGTCGGCAGAAAGTTTATTGAAACACAGAAAAGAGTCCTCCACTAAGAAAAACTTAAGAACTTTCAAAGGAATCCAGGAGAGGGCGAGAAAAACCAAGCTAATTTCAAATATTGCAAGTGTTGCGGTTCATTATTACTGCACAACATACATGTGGAGCATCTTGGAGTTCGCTATATACTAAATTGATAATCAGGTGATCAGACCCCTTTTTCCTACAATGTTTGGAAGAAAAACAATAAAATCAAATGAAGATTAAAGGGGGTTGACTTATTTCTGCAGTCAGTCAATTAACCACTTGCACCCCATAGAAGTTCCACGACCAGAATCAAATGACTGCTTCCCACAGTATACCTGGCATACAATGGTGATAAATGGCCTAACAAATATATTTGACAAACTGAAGATTGCCAGCCAGATAAAAGTTCACTTTCAAAACTGCCTTTAGAATCTAACAAATTGATTCTGAGCTGCAAGCAAGCCATATAAATTCAATAGTAATTTCACCACATAGGAGAAAGTGGTAAGTCAATTCTATTTTGAGTGCGATCAATCTTACAATCTACTAGAAATCCAAAGACATCCATACCAAACTCTCTAATCATTACTTTGTGCCTACTAGTCATGCAGGCTTCTAGTTTTTCACCACTTTATATACAGCAGCCACGTGATTTAGCTGCTCACATACAATAATGTGTTTAAAATTAACGAAAATAGAAGGCACGCTCATTATTGGGCAGCAAAGTGATTGAGAAGGCATTCAAACACCACATTGAAAAGGAAAATTGAAAATTTTCAAATTCCATAGCTTTGAATTATTTGATCCCGAGTTAAAACAAAAATCCCCGTGGATATAACCAGATCAATGATAAGAAGGGATAATGAATAAGGTGGGAATGAGGCCCTGAAGATGTGAAAATAAGCTCATAATGTCTGTTAATTAAATGCTGTTATATATACCAGGACAAACAGAACAGAATGATTTTATTTTCAACAGCATATGAAGATCCTTTTACAAATTTCTGCCTCCAGTCAACGCATCTTCTCCAATCGAACTCCTGGTAATGACTCATTGAAGAAAAGGCATGCTCCCAATAGAGTTTGCTCCATAAAAAGGGTTGCAGCAGTGAATAATGTACTGAAGGGGCAGAATTCCCACTCCAATTGCAATGTACAAATGATACTCATGCTGAAGATCTAAGGCAAAGTTTAAGGGCCATATTCAATTGCTATACAAATGAAAATCTTTTGTATAAGAATCCAAAAAAATTACAATGATTTATTAAATCTTGGATGATACATCAGCTTGAAAGTATTAATGATATCTCATCCATTCTACCAAAATCGTCAGATGCACAGTCATTATGATTCCTGGGAAACAATTTGCAAAGTCCTATATAATGGTAGACAAGCACAAGCATTGAAAAGGCTACCCAAAGTGAAAGCCACAGTGAATAAACAACAGAATCACCATTGCCAAAAAATTAAGAAGGGGGTACAGGGTGTCATCAAATTTGTGAACAACCTAGCGTCCAGCCCCCAAATGGTCCTAATACTCTAATTTCATTGATATCAAGACACAGTTAAATAATATCATTTGCTTTCTACAATAACTTTTCTTGCGAGTAATTTCAATAATTACCTAAGACGAACAAGGGAACAAAAGAAAGCTATACAACTGAAACAATGTCCAACACCCAAGTTCTATACACAAATTCCAATCCAAATCATAAAAGTAAAAATGAAAATAGTTGAAGGGGAAAGCGGAAAGGAGAGAGGATATGGACTTAACATCTGCAGTTGACAATGACCATATGAATCTCCCTCCAATGAAAAATGTGGGACCACTCAAGTTTTTCCTCTCTATAGCATAAGACTCAGGGAACTTTTCAACTGCTCAGTTAATTTTGCTGTCAAGACAGCTATTCTTTCAACAAATAATATTATTGGCAAACATTTAAGAAACCAATAAAGCACTAAAAGCAGATCTACCTGGTGGCATCTGCCATGGGATCTGAACCCTCCCGCACTTCTCCCATAAAGGCTCCTTTGAATTCATTTTCAGCATTGTATCAAGAGGAGTTTCTGACCTCTTAGAAATTTTCAATGGGTGTATGACTGGTTTCTTTTCTTCCTCAGTTTTAGGTCGAAGAGCAACTTTAGATACTGGATTTGAAGTGTTGGGCTGAGTGTTTGAAGGTTTGTTAAGACCTTCAGTTTTTGCTTCTTTACTATCATTAGAAGAACCGGTTTTCCCATACTTGCTTTGCATGAATAGAGCACGCATTTTTGCCTTTTGAATGTCATCGGCAGACATTGGACGGCCTTGACTTACAGGTGCTGCTCTTGTGGCCTGTTGGCTTCTGCCTCCCATTTTTTGAACCGGCTGTTCCACCATCTGAACTTTTCTGCGTTCTCTGGTTTCTGTTAGCAGCTAAGGATCTAACAGGCATAGTCTACATGATTTTCCTGTATCCTTTTTATTTCCAGAAAGATGGCTTTCTTGTACACAGCTCGTTGTATGTAGAATATGCATTTTTTATGCAATGACTACTACTTCATGAAAAAGATCCACTGATATAAATATATATATATAATTATAACTATCACTGCTACATTTGTTTCAATATAAAATGAGGAAAATAGGAAAATGAGTTCAGATGAAAATATTTTCGGGAAGAACAACTAATTTTCCGATGTTTAGTTGACACCCTGAAAAAGATACAGAAAATAATGTTTGGTGTTTGGTTGCATTGAAAACATGACTGTATTTATGACTGTCATATTAATAATTTTTAATCATAATATTAATTTACTCTAGAAAAATAGAAAATCAATCTAATGATTTTTATAATTATTTATTTGCAATTATAATTTTTTAGATTCACTATAAATGCAAAGTGAGAGAGAGAGAGAGAGAGAGAGAGAGAGAGAGAGAGAGAGAGAGAGAATGTATAGGGAGAAAACATCATACCTAATAATCTTTAAGATTATTTGCAATAATAAAATTCTTTCAGCAGAAGATTCTTTGTTTTTTATTTGAGCAAAAAAGTCTATTTATTACCTACGTGAAGAAAAATGTGTAAAGCAAGGGGTGGAAAATGACTTGCTGCCCTGAAGAGGGGTAAGAAGTCATTTTCCACCACATGCACATGATTTTCCCATTGACTCACTAGCCATTTTCCATCAACCTCTTTTTTCCGCCCTTTCCAAAAGGGCAAAGAGATGAAAATGTTTTCCCAGAAAATATTTTCAGCAGAAAAAAACACAGACTAAATAGATGCTGATGCAAAGATATAAAAGGTAAAACAGCCTGAGTAACCAGACTTCATATAAAGTTAGAAGTCAATATTAATAAGAGATGTCATTCCTATACTAATGATTTTGTTTTTGAGTATTCTCTTGTAAGCCCTCCAAATATGTTAAAGTCATTGCTTTTTTTACAAATTAAAATTTAGAGAGAGAGAATGAGAGAGAGAAATTAGCAACACCAAGGATACGAGATGAAGACACGCCGAGAATTTGCTTCCTATTTGAGTCATCTGAAGATGCTGGTAAAAGTTTCAGTGCTTGTGGAGATTCCAATTTTCTGAAAAGCAATCTGTGCTTAATAGTTCCACAACTACCAAAAAATGGCCAACTGACCAAAATTATGTCACAGAAAAAAAAAAAAAAAAAAAAAAAAACCCACCTTGAATTCTCTAAATTTCCATAAGGGGGAGCAAGAATGTCTTCCTGTACAGCCCAAAAAAAAGAAAGAAAATAAGAGTTGAAACATTTTTTTAAAATAAGAGTTGAAACATTGCACAACAAAAACCCCCATTTAGAAAATAGGTAGTAAATCCTTAGTAGCGCTTACAGGAATATCGAGACCGGAG
This sequence comes from Carya illinoinensis, assembly GCF_018687715.1. Taxonomy (NCBI): domain Eukaryota; kingdom Viridiplantae; phylum Streptophyta; class Magnoliopsida; order Fagales; family Juglandaceae; genus Carya; species Carya illinoinensis. Next base: position 28,795,925 of record NC_056758.1, on the reverse strand, counting down.
TGCCATGATTCTTCAACCACTATATCCTCAATACTGCAAAAAATAGAGTGCAATTATTAAAAACTAATTTTACAAATCTTCCAAGGATAAGAGGTGAAGATATGACTTGCCTCTGCTTCAGCATTATATCATTATGAATGTCACTGGAAGATTTCATGCCATTAGGTTTCTTCAATGCTTGGCTTCTTGCTAATAATTTGCTCCATCTTGATAACAAAACTCTTGCCCTGTTTGATATGTCTGATCTTCAAATCAGATAAATGAGATTCAAAAGTATCACAAGGTGCAAAAAGAAATACAACAGCAGCATCCTAAAAAACAGTCTTCAATGCTTCGAAAGGTTAAAATCATCTACAAAGAAAATGGAAAAACCAATGCTTTGATGATATTTCCACCTGTACATTTTTCAATAAATTTACCTCCTAATCATCTAGCATCCAAAAGCACACAAGACTTCACATGTGTATATATATATATTTATATATAAATATATATATATATATCCAAAAGCAATGGGGGTGACCGTATGTTGTGGACTCACACGGGGAGAAAAAAGCTTACTGTTAAATCTTTTTACAAGGTTTTGACAATCCAACAGCCCACTTTCTTTCCGTGGAAGAGTATATGGAAGGTTTTAGTACCGTCTAAAGTTGCTTTTTTTACCTGGACAGCTGCACATGGGAAGATTTTAACGTTTGATAATCTAAGAAAGGGAGGTATGATTGTCATGGAGTGGTGCTATATGTGTAAAAGGAGTAGGGAATCGATAGATCATTTGCTTTTACATTGTGAGGTGGCTGGGGAGTTATGGGCTGGTATCCTTAGTAGAGCCAGGCTGAATTGGGTTATGCCTAAGAGTGTGGCGGATCTACTAGCATGCTGGAATAGGCCTCACAATAGCACTCAACTGGTAGCAGAGTGGCGGATGATACCTTTGTGCTTAATGTGGTGTCTATAGTCGGAAAGGAATGATAGGTGCTTTAACAACGAGTGTGTAGTGGGGGAAATCTGGAATTTTTTTGTATTCTCTCTTTTCCAATGGTTTTCTGCTACTAGAATGTAACTAGGTGTCTCACTTTGTATACTTCCTGTGTACTTGGGCATTTCCTAGTTTCTTTCGATTCAATAAAGATAATTATATCAAAAAAAATTATTTAGAAAGAATTATGAAGTCAGTGCCTTGTTCTGGCATTAACAAACCCTGAGTTATCATATAAAAGGGAAAAGAAGACTTCAAAATTCATATACTTGATGCATTCTCCATTCCACCAGAGTAGCAAGCTTATCAACATGGTTAACTCTATTAAGTATCAAACATGATACTGGATTTAATTATCAAGCAGCAGTTCAATCATATGAGGTAAGCAGCAGAAAAATAATTGGCGACGGAGGAGAGTATGGGTGCAGAATAGTTACTGCAAAAAGAACACACCTGATGTCCTATAAAATCGCAGTCTGTTAACACTTTGCAGAATGGCTGACATATGTACAGGAAGAGCTTTATGGAGAGGCATATGACAAAGAACCTAGAAAAAAAGTAACCATTGAAATCCTGAGAAATGTATATAAAGCAAGTACACACAGTTAATTTTTTTTTTGATAAGTAAATAAATAAGTACAGACAGTTGATTAACAGCACAAATATGTGTCTACCTTAAGAATTACAAGAAGAACACTTGTTTGCTCTTCGACAGCTGCTTGACTCAACCAAGTAGCCAAAATCATAACACCACCTTTACTTAAAAACCTGTAAATATAGTAGAGGATGGTTGGATCAAGCAAGCAAGACAAAATATAACAAATATACCAACAGCCTCAAAAATTGATTCGACGAGTACCAACATAATACTGAAGAATTTTGTATCTGCAAGATCCACTCCATCAGTTTCACCTGCCCGGAAAAAGTTTCTTCTTTCCGCATTAAAATGAAAATATTTTCAACAAAATGTTTGTCTTCGTCATCTAAGCCTGGTAAAGCATCATCCTGTGTTGAACAAGATGGGGCTTCTTCGACACGAGCAGGACCAACAGAGTCTAAGGGAACCAAATCAATAGGTATCGTAGGATCAGAACTTATTAGGGCACCATCATGTGGTTCTTTACATGCGCCGGATCTCATGGCCTTCTCCCTTGACAACCGGACTAATTTCCTTACCCTTGACCGTTGACTATTAAAAAAATCACGTACCTATAAATCAACACAACACCCAGGTGCAAAGAAATGACTTTCAAAAATGGAGGGATTCAAACAAAAACATTTTCATTCATAAATAAGTTGCTAGATCAGCTCCTTTGAAAGATGGTTATATTCGGAAAGAAAATCCATCAATGAAATATATTAATATCAGGCAGAGTTCAGGACAGGTATGGGAAGTTCAATATCCACACATGCTGTTCAGAAAGCATTTAAATGCAAAACCAAAGCATGAAAATTAGAACTAAAAAAACCTGTGTGACTGTGACTCCAAAAAGAGCACTGATCTCGCGGGATTCCTTCTTACTAATAGCATCTTTAATAGAGAAAACCGATTGCATATACTTTACAGCCTTAGGGTTTAGCAAATCCCTAGGCCTTTTTCCTGCAAAATCAACAATTTTTTAGTCGAACAGCAACCATATATGTGCCAGGAAAACAATAATTCATAAGCAAAAAAAGCAAATTCAATTAATAGGAAAAATCAATGAGCACAAACCTAACTTTTATAGCTCATTCACCTCCTATGATAAAAGAAAATAATGATAACCCATTGTAACAACAATACATTTTGAAACACTCCAATAATTGTTTAACCCATTGATCAAATAAGGCAAGCTCAACACCCAGCAGAGATCAATATTCAATAAAATCCATTTCAGATATCTTAATGCATCTAGGGAAAAAATTAACCCGAAATCAGCAATAAATGATGCCTTTTGGTCTAAAGTCTTTTATCTAATAGGAGAGAACAAAAAAATCAAATTAAAAAGGTATAAATAAAGTTCCTGTTTCAATATTTTGATGCTGGTTGTGTTTCAAATATTTTAAAGGGCATGCCTAGTCAAATGGATAGGCGCCTCCCTTGCAGAAGGGAGGGCACTAGTTTGAGTCCTCCACTGTTACTTTTCTTGTGAATTAATTTTCTTATAAAAAAAAAAAGAATTTATTTCACTGAAAATTGGGTGTACAAACTGGATAATTCTCTCATTTATTGAATCAAAGGATAAATAGACTGCAACCAGCATGCACGCATAAGGCATATGTACAAGATCGTACAAATATAAACAAGCATTCATTGAAGCCCTTGTAAAATGAAAGGTATCATGTCAATCATAAGTACAAGAATTAGGTCAGAATTAGGATACATTCTCGGCATATCTGCCTCAAAATTTCAAGAGAAAATTACCAGTAGCTCAAACATTAAAGGACTCAAATTTGTAGTGCACTATTATCAATCCCACAATGATTACTTACCAATTTTTATTGACAAAGCACCAGCTGCCTGTAAAAAGGAAAAAAACATTTATGAGCAAATGGAAAAAAAAAAAAAAATGCAACTACAAGTTTGTTCCTGAAGAAAACCAGTAAGAATGATATGAAACAAATAATCAGTCACGGTATATTAGAATATGTACCACCAAGCATATTTACTTACAACACGAATTGTACAAAACAAGAAGTCCCAACGCACAATGTGACAATGAAACTTAGAATAGCATCTAGTAGACATTTGGTAACCTAACCTCAACTCTTTCACAGCAAAAAGGAAAAAAAAAAAGTGAAAAGTTCTTTAGCAAATGTCCAAAATTAAGGGCTAATGTACCTACCAACATAAAATGTAAAACCGTAACCTAAATTGTTAACTGAATAATAGCTTTTGCGAATTATATATAGACACATATATACTTCTATTTTGTCCCAACGTTTGGTTGCTGAGAAGCAGGAGAAACTCCAATTAAGATTAATGATCCTTTATTTCCTCGTGCAACCAAAATACAAGACACGAGTTGAATCATCGAAAGCTCACCATCTCTTGAGAGAGAGGATTAACGCCGGTGAGTTTGCATTGCGTGACAACGATTTTCTGGAGCTGGTCGATCTGGCTGTGGAAGAGCTCCCTCTGCGAGTCCATAAACCTCTGGAACGAGTCGACGGAGTTCCCAATCTCTAGCTCCGAGAATTCGTCCTTCAAGACCTCCATTATCGACCTCGAAGCTCAGTGTATCAAAATGGTAAGAAATAAGCATTAAGGACCTGAATCCAAGGATTAAACTGTGGCTATAGAAAAATATTCAAAATTTAGGGTTAGGGTTTGATAATCACACAACCAAAATAAGAAGTGTTGGGAAAAAGGTGCGAGCGACGCAGGAAAGTAAAGCCCAGACGCACTCGCACGTGGATAAAATCGCAACGAGCGCTAACTAATGTTGGCGGGTTTTCATCCTGGCACATCCGAATCGTCATAAATTCACCCCCGATTGAATCGATTTCTCGCCTGCCAATCTTTTTTTTTTCCCTAAGCACGTCATTAATAACAAAAGGCTATAAACTTTTAACGATTTATTAACAAAATTGGGACAGAAACTCATTTAATCGTTTTTAAAATTATAAGAATTTCAAGTTTATTTACAAATACATGAAATAATTTTAAGACAAATTTACATTGGTCAATTTTATATATATTTTTATTAATATTATTTGTCATGGATTATTTGATTAATTCTACTAAGGACAAGCACCGCTGCACAAACGAGATGTAACCAGTAGCGTTCGGTCTAATTTTGTTCAATTTTTAGAACTAAACCGGTTTATATTGATTTTAAAAATTTAAAAATCGATACTGGATTAATTCACAGTCGAAACCAAAACTTCTAGTTTTTTAGATTTCAGTTCGGTCTTTCCTATTTTACGAATTATCTATTTTAGTAATAATATGTGTTTATATATACTAAATTATTAGTCTATTTATATTATAGTATAAATACATTATATATATATATATCAAAAATAAGTTTATGTTAATAACTTAATATTAATGTTTATGTTTAAGATTAAATTTTTTGTTTTATTAATTTTATATTATAAGATTGAAATTTATATGTTATATCAAATGTTATATTTAAATTTATTAAATTAATTTTATGTTACGTGACATATTATATTAATTTTATGTTATAAGAATAATAGACTTAAATAATAAGAATAGAATTCCATGTTATATTAATTAAAAATTTAGTATATAATATGTATAATATAATACAAGAAATTATACATAATATAATAAATTATAAATATATACATGTCCGGTTCGGTTTAAACTGGTTTTCAAAATATGAAAACCGGTACCGTCCCGGTGTATGATCGATTTCGATTCTTAAGAACCAGTACTGCACTTGACTGCTTACAAACCGGACCACATTGGTGGGTTCGATCCGGTCCAGTTCAATCGATTTTTAGATTTATTTTAACACTCCTAGTAACCGGGAGATGTGGCACAACTTATGTAAGGATACTAAAAACAAAAATCAAAAAGTGAAAGGCGAGAAACAGACCAAACTAGAGCATAACCAATGAAAAGAAAGCCGGCCGGCGAGCCAGAGCACAACCAACAAAATGGGACGTTGAAGCATTTCTCCACCAAGAAAAACAAACACATCTCTTAGATTCCATGACTAACACATTTCTCCCAAACCCATTTCCTAGATTTTTCCCAAACTCATTTCCACGATTTTCTCCAAATCCATTTCTATTATTGCTTGTTAATCTTTCCAGATAATAGATTTCTCTTTTTGCTGATGTTGGTGGGTTGTGAGCACTCCCAAACCCAAAATGGGATGAAACACAATCGTTTTACAAAGCCGTGAGATTTACAAACTTCCATCATCTTCAACATGCATTTCAAGATTCCATCTTGTACCCTCGACATCATCTTCCTCCTTGCCTATTCTTAGGACCGTTTGCCATATCAATTCCTTCCTTACATTTATTCTGTTCTTTGAGCTGATTGAGGCGCATTTTATCCCTCCATATCCTTCTCTCAAGCTAATCTACATCTACCTCTTCATCAATATAATCATCCTCCATCATTGCTTCAAGTTCAGGTGGTAGGACAGCCACCTCTCCTCCCCCAATCAATGCAGATATGAAATCCATATCTAAACAAAGGCCCATATCCTCGAATAAAGCCCCATATCCTTAAAAATCATCATACCCAGAAGATACAGGAAGAAAAAAACTACAAAACAGATTTATGAAATAAACATATTAAGAATTGACCGAAACAACTTCCAAATTTTGCAAATCTGTGTGAAATAAGGGGAAAAAAGAACAAAGCACACCAAGATAGTAATTGAATAATATTACCCAGAAAATTAGAGACATGGATCTGGGTCTTTTTCCTTTTAAGTCTAGCAGCTCCATAAGTCAATCTTCAAAGGTTTGCAGCTTTTATATATATATATATATATATATATATATTTAGAGAGAGAGAGAGAGAGAGAGAGAGAGAGAGAGAGAAGGAGAGGGATAATATTGAAACACACCGTTTTGTTCCTCAGAAAAAAGGAATGAAACATAGTCTTCCAAGTATGTATGCATGGAATGTATGCATGTACTCCAGTCACCTTATGCCAAAAATGCAATAATAATTAGCCATCAACAGTGTGGCTTCAACTTCTGCCACTGCATCAAAGAGAATACAATAGCTCCCTGTCATGGAGTGAGCAAGAAAAATATGTTTAAAACAACTTGAAATGTTTAGCAGGAAAAAATTAAACAATAAGTCAACTGTGAGTTACAAGATACTTTATAAAAACAAGATTGGCCTTCGAGGGATACAACAAGAAACTTCATTACAAAGAAGCCAAAGATATAGAAAAATGGAAACAAAAAACCACCTACGCAGATGGGGTTCGACGGCACGATAGGAGTTATTTCAGACAATGGCACGATGGGGGTTCAATGTCTCGAAGACTCTCTCCCTTCCCTTTCTGTCACTCTCTCTAGTTTCAACTTTCAAAACCCCCTCCCTCTCTAAATGTGATTGTAAAACTGATGAATGGTAGAAATGCAAAAATAAAGGACGAGGATAGAGATAAAAATACAAGCTTTGAAAACAATAATGGTTGTTTGGAAGTAGAAGAGAATGAGAGGGAAAAGATCAAAGGGTTCTGTTCAGAGACAACTACTCCTTCAGTCTCTGCTTCGATCTTCTTCGACTGGAAGGAGCTCAAAGAGGTGTGTTTTCTTAAAAGACTTTCTCAGGAGCAAAAGCGAAGGGAGAAGGACAACAAGTTCTAGTCGATGATCTCGTTTTCTCCAACAAAAGCATAGAAACCTAGAAACCAAATCGATTCTTCAAAGCAGGATGGATTTTGGCACTCCCTAGTTTGATATGCTTCTCTTTCAGGAAAAGAAATCTATTTTCAATTTTTTTTTTTTTTTTTTTTTTTTAAATAATATATCGGCTAACCCACTTCAGCGAGTCTGCAAAAGGTACACAGGGACGTGTACCTGTAGCAGAATTGATCTGTTTATCTTAGCTTGAGAACATTGGTAGCCTGATTCTTTTATGTGTCTTGTCATTCATAGATCAAGGTAAACCATCTAAGCTTCTCATCTTCACACTGCTTAGAATTCCTTCTATGCACCTTAAACCTCTTATACTTAGTATACTTCATATAGTAAGACCAAACTTATATCACTATTTACAATAGCAAATTTCCACAAAACAAATCAAATTTCACTAAATACATACAATAGGACAAGCAACCAACTATATTGTTATTGACCCAAACTATAAAAATAAGAATAGTGAAAGAAAACCATAATAACAAGACATGTTATCAAGTTGGTTATGATATCTGCTCAAATGCATGTCATCTATAACAATGCCATCTATCACAAGGTTTACTTTTCATAACTGCTTCATTTAATAGTTGGTATGTATTTTGCATAATTACCAAGGAAATAAGGACAAACTGCTCGTGTTTTTAGTACATTTTGATTTTAAGAGTCTGATTTAAATATAAGGCAGCACCCAACTTCAACTAAAGAGGCTAAAGAATAGTTGCTATAAAACACTAACTACATGTTAATGGAGTAATAGATGATCCATAATAACTTGTCACCTCCTCAAATTTTTCCACATGATGGATTTTCCTAATGCTTCCACCTAAACAAGGAAGAGAAAACCTAGAGAACGGTCAAGCTACTCCCCCTCATTAAGCAGCCCTCTAATGGTTGTGTGCCACGTAAGCATTTTATAGTGTTTAGTTTACACTTGCATACACCTGATTAGAGACCCATACAGCCCTTCCCTCACTCATTTGTCTTCCATGCCATCCCAACCCAAATGAAATCCCACCCCACACTCATCCCCGACGATGCTTGACCTAGATGGTGGCAAGGACGGAGCTCGACCCAGTTCCACTACCACCATTCTTTTGCCCACCATCTCCGTCGCCCAAAACTTCCATCGCCCGCCATGTTTTCTTTGATTTGTCATCAAATGTTGCAGGGGGGAAAAAAACCCAAGCAATGCTCATCAATATCCATACCCATGGAGGACGACGAGTTTGGCTTTCATAGAGAGCATGGGGGCTTTCTAGGCGAGACCGTGTAGGCTGGGGCATTGTTGGGTTTTGGTTAGATGGTGGTTGTGCGAGAGTGGGTTATGGTTTGCAATATTTCTTGGTGATTTCACGAGTTTTTTATTTCTTTTTCAAACCAGTGTTTTACATTTCAAACATGAAAGCCTATAGATACATTCATGATCTATAAATCTGAAAATGAAAAAGATTACACATACAAGCATCCAAGATCTTAGCCCCTTCCCGCCATGAAGAATATCCAAAACTCTCTCAACTTGGTCTCACTAGGTGGAAAGGCTTCTGACGGTTAGTTCACTCCATGGCCGTGAAGGTCTCGTTGGATCATTTAGTCTAGAAGAGATTTCTTTATGTGTGAGGGGGCTGAATCGATTTGGATTTTGTAAGTGGAGAGGGGGGCGTTGCCGTGGGTTGTGGTCTGTTATTTGTGGGTTTCCGTTGTGGGTTGTAGTCTGTTATTTGTGGGTTTCCATTGAGAGAAGGGGAGAGTGAACGCCAATGTAAGGGTTTTGAGTTTGACTAGAGTTTTCCACATCCGGTCTAGGGCGGCAGGCCCTGTGGCAGTGCAAAGAGATCTAGACGGTGTTGTCCAAATAACATGCCTCTTTTGCATGGGGTGATTCTGTGTGTTGAGGTCTAACTATTCTATTGTATTTTTTCCTACGTGTCACTGTCTCAATGGAAGGCTGCTCTTCTATCAACAACAACTCAACTGTCTCGCAGTGCTTCTCAACAAAGAATGCTACTATAAAAAATGAGAATTTCAATGGGGAGTCAACACTCAATAAAGTGATTACCTCCAAAGGCTTTGGCTATGTTTGCATTCAATTAAGCATTAACCATTAGGAGATCCAAGGATAATTTCTCCTTCCTCTACGTTTCTAAAAGGAGAAAGAAATGCTACCGGGCCACCTAATAAAATGTGTTTGGGTGTTGAGAGTATCTCAACACTTCTCAAAATATTATATTACTATTTATTACTTTTTTTTTTTTAATGAAGAGCTGGTAGTTACCCACATAGCTGTCTTGTCCCAAGTTTATTAATAAACACTCACTTGTAGCAGATGAATACCATAAAGAATCTCAAAAAAGAACAAAAAATCATTTCTCCCTAATAAAAGCCATCTCCAACCGATCCATACGGATCAAACCTCTCAACTGTGTGTGCTCAACTCCCAAGCCAACAAAATTCGAATTTACACCCTATGTTCATTCCTTTACCAAAAAATCAGTTACCATATTTGCTTCTCGAAAAATATGCCTAAACCTTGCATTAATTTCCATGGCAATCTCTTTTATCTCCTCCCAAAAGTCTCAAAGAAACCAAAGCCGATAAATTTCGGAAGCGAGCCAATTCATAACTACCGAGGAATATGATTCTACTAGAACGTTCTGAAAACGTAACTATTCATTACTTTATTATTACTTTTCACCTATTTTTTACTATTATTCATTACTTTTTATTACTATTCAATATTCTATTATTACTTTTCACTTATTTTTTTACTACTATTCACAATATATCTTAACAATTTTCAATACCCAAACCCAATCCGTAATAGCTTGCCCCTTGACCTAAAAGTCCCATGTCGTTAATTAAAACAAAAACAAAATATTATTAAAATAAAGTTTTGAAATAAGATAAACTGAATGATTCTTTTGGTCGTAGACATTGTTAAAACAAGATAAATGGAGGATGGCTTTCTTATAAGCTATCTAAAAACTTACCTTTCAAAGGAATTTGCTTGAAGAGTTCAAAGTTTTATTTGTTGAAAGTTAGCATGAGTGATGTTATTTTTCACCTTTTATTTTACATTTATAATTGCAGTCGACCAAATATATTTACTATATTGCGTTATTCCCCTCGTGCCTTGAATAACCACATAGATAAATTTGGAAAATGAATTTTTAATTCTTGTGTTTCTGCTCAATTCTTTTTTACTTTGTTCCGCTGGTGTCTCCGTACTCCGACCGAATACACAGGCGAGTTTCTAATGATCTCGATCTTTTAGTTCAGATTACTGTTTCCGATCAAGTATCCTCAATATTCTCTGCGTTGCAGCTAGATCCTGTTCAGTACTATTATCTAATTTTGTTATAGTAATGTTTGTCAATGCGGAATCGTCTGGAATCGTTTTCTAGGGTCTCTGTTTCTCTGTTTTTGCGGTGAGCGCTTTTATTTCTTCGAATTTCAAAGTTTTTTGTTACACTAACAATGCTTTAAAGTTCTTGCGAATGTATATAGTTTGTTTTGGATGTAATTCTTGACCATAGATTAAGAGTATTAAGTATGTATGTTTATGCGTTTGCATGTCTATATAGAGTATTTTAGTTTTTATTTATTTATTGCTGCATCCTTTTATGAAGCAGTTATTGTATTGGTGTCGGTACAGACACTAGTGTTTTCTTTTTCAGGTTATTATAGTTTGTGGCGTGAGGGTGGCTTTAAGCAGCCTTTACTACAAATTGCAATGGAGCGCAAGATTATTGAGTTGGACCAAGGTTGGGCGTACATGCTGAAGGGGATCACAAAACTGAAGAGGATTCTTGAAGGGTTGACGGAGGATCCATTCAGCTCCGAGGACTACATTTTCCTCTACACGTATCCTTTTGCAATTAGTTAGTGAATGTATCGTTTTTTTTTTTTTTTTTTTGGTGTTCAACTGGTGTTTGCTTGAGATTCTGTTTCTTTAATTCCAAGTATAGAACTATCTACAACATGTGTACCCAGAAGCCCCCTCACGATTACTCTCAACAGCTTTATGACATGTACCGTGAGGTGTTTGATGAATATATTGCTTCCATGGTGAGGAATGTTGGCTTACTTCGTTATGTCATAATAAGTAACATAAAGAGCAGAGTTGTTGGTTACCATGTCGATTTATTGCTACTCTACTAGCCAATAGGAAATTTATATTCTCTAATTTGAATCTGATTCTGATTGCTATGGTTTGAGGAAGCCCCATGTTGTGTGTGGGGAAGGACTTATCCTCGGAAGGTCTAGAGTTTTTGGAAATTCTTTTTTGTGCAAAATCTATGCTTTTATAAAGGATTATTCTCTGAGGTGGTACTTTTGGCTCAAAATCTAGTATTTGTACCAAGAGCTTTGGTTTGCACACAAATTCTGTTATCACATTATACTTTATGAAACTGATTTATCTTTGCTAGCCTCGTTACTTGTCTTAACATTGCAGTGGCTATGGAGTCACTATTTGGTTGTTTTTTGGTATTTGTCAGGTCTTACCCTCTCTAAAGGAAAAGCATGATGAATTTATGCTGAGTGAGCTTGTGCAAAGATGGTTAAACCACAAGGTTATGGTGAGGTGGCAGTCGCGCTTCTTCCATTATCTTGATCGATATTTCGTTGCAAGGAGGTCACTTCCCGCTCTTTATGAAGTTGGACTAACCTGCTTCCGTGACCTGGTTTGCTACAAGTCCATCTAGTGTCGTCTTCCATTATCTTTAACATCCCATTGGTCTACTTATCTTACTACTTTCCATATGATTCCTCTGTCTGCCATCTGCTTCAAAGTTACTTTGGGTCATGTAACAACGTAAATTTCCTTACAAATTCAGGTTTACCAAGAGGTAAAAGCTAATGCCAGAGATGCTGTAATTTCTCTGGTAAGTTCATTGCTTCTTTACCCTAGATTTCTTTAAGATTATATAAATCTTCGTCCAAAACAGTTTGCACCAATGCTTGTGGACCAACAGATTGATAAAGAACGTGAAGGAGAGCAGATTGACAGAGCATTGCTGAAGAATGTTATAGATATATTTGTTGCAATAGGAATGGGACAAATGGAGCTTTATGAACAAGATTTTGAAGTGCATATGCTTCAAGACTCTGGTGCTTACTATTCTCGTAAAGCATCAAGTTGGATTTCCGATGATTCTTGTCCGGATTATATGTTGAAGGCAAATCTATGCACACGATGTTTCTTGATTGCGTTGTACTTTATGTCAATAACCTTTGAGATTATAACATCTATTATCTCATCAAATTGTATAGGCTGAGGAGTGCTTGAAAAGGGAGAGAGACAGAGTTTCTCATTATTTGCATATAAGCAGTGAGCAGAAGTTGGTGGAGGTTTGTTAATGTTCATCTATATACATATCAGATCCTTGAATAGCTGGTTTCTTAGTTTGTGTGACTATATGATTCTATGAAGTGTTATTTTTATGGCAACACTCAATCTCACATAAAAAGTTTAGAGGACTCCCGATGAAGATAGCGTTTCACTTTTGATTTCTTCATTATTTGACAAGTGCTTTTGATTTCCCAAATAAAAAACATTATTATGGAGAATTGTGGAATTAATTTCATACCCAAGTGTCCCCTTTCATGGAAGCTTCGGTATCATTTCATCTCATATTTTCTGGAGGTTATCAATTGATAATAATATTATTTGGCTATTCGGAAAGGAGTTTCTGCCATTTCTCTTTCACTCAATTTATAGTTGCATTCTTGATCTTATAGAAAGTGCAACATGAGCTGTTGGTGGTGTATGAAATGCAACTGCTTGAAAAGGAGTATTCTGGATGTCGTGCTTTGCTGAGAGATGATAAGGTATTATGCTCCAAATAATGTGATTGGCAATATTCATTTTTTTCTTCTTTGCTTTTACAATGTTATTAATGCTTTATCTATTTTGTTTACCTTGCTGTTAAAGGTGGAGGATCTTTCTAGAATGTATAGACTTTACCATAAAATACCTAAGGGCCTGGATCCCGTTTCTACTATTTTTAAGCAGGTAAATTGTCTCCTGTTTGTATTCATTTTTATGATGAAAAGGAACCTCTCAGATACAGTATATTCACATGATGAAAAGGAACCTCTCAGATTCAGTATACATACACTCGGGACTGACACTTTTGAGGGTTTTCCTGTTGCAGCATGTTACTGCTGAAGGTATGGCCCTGGTCCAACAGGCTGAGGATGTTGCGAGTAGTCAGGTTTAGTATTCTGATTTATTCTTATCCAATGTGGTAAACTACGTATTCACACACATGTTTTGTATTCCTTTATCATATAGTCATTGTGGGAAAAAAGCAGGATGAATTAATAATTTTTCTTGATGGGGAATGGGATGAATGGATAATCAATTGAGTTTCAGTTTCTGTAGGTTATTAGCATAGCATTTTATGTTTTATTTAAAAAGTTATTTTGTAATACAATAAATGGAGTCAAAGTCCTATTGGGATTAGGCTTCAGTGAAAGTCGAGTTAGGATTAGGAGTTAGTTGAGATTTTCTCTCTTTAGGAACGTCTTTCGTAGTCCATTTGGAAGCAGACTTTGAAAGGAATAAAAAACTATTTGAGAAAGTGATTTTTTTCATTTCCCTTCTCGCTCTTATTCTTCCTTTGGACTGTGGTGATTCAGCCCCCTCCTTCCCTTTCTTCTTCCTCCGGATTGGTGATTCAGTCCCCCTCCCTAATTTTAGACATTGAGAACTTTTTAAAAGATAAACAAAACTGGTACATCAAAAACCCAATTGGACAACTCTCACTAACCTTCTTTCACCAATGGCATTGCCACCAAGGACATCCACATCAGAATCCAGTATCCACCTGCCATCACATTGCCACTCAACAAATAAGCTTCACTTTGCCGCAGAACCATTTTCATGGACTGTATTGAGACCTGATATCCCAGAGGGCACAACTGACCGCAGATCACCATGTAGCCACCTTACGGCCCTCCCTGTAGTTAGTCCACTGCCCAGAACACACTGCAACTGCAACCATGAGATCCCTTGCATCGTATCACCTGCATGCCACCCCTAGTGTCTGTGTTGCTATTTTGTCTAGAGTGGAGTGTGTGGCCGAGAAAGCCTAACCTAAAAGGAAAGGAAGTAATGGTTATTTTTGGCCAACATCAACTACAAAAAGAAGAGAGTTCACATGATTTGTCATTGGTCAGCATTAACAAGATTTTTTTTTTCTTGATAAGTAAAAATGAAACTGTTCAGCATTAACAAGATTTGCAAATGAAGTTTACTTTGCTCCATCTGGTTGTGCATCCTTTTGTGGTGCTACGGTCCCCTTTTTCCCTTTATTCGTCCTTTGGACTCTAGTGATTTGGTTCGCCTCCTCCCCTTTCTTCCTCTCTTTTCTTCATTGTCTTCTTTCTATCTTTGTCCTGCATCAATACTCTGTATTTTAGCACAAATACAGTATGATTCGATGATCTCAGGAGCTCTGTAGACCCAAGTATCACTGTTACTCGCTGTCCATCTTGATTGGCTAGCTTTTAGGTACTTATATTTGAATTCTTCCAAAGATACAAGATCATTAGTGCCATGCAAATAGTGAGTTTCAAACAAGATGTTTCCTTATGGGCGTGTAGTTTGACTGGATATAAATCTTGTTACATATGAATTCTTCACTAATTCTCAGAAGATCTTGGCACTAGAAATTAAGCTTACATTTGTTATTGTATTCTGTTAGAGTAGATTGTGATATGTTGTGGTACAATTGATTGGTTTTACATGCAACTTATTGGAGTAGATTTTCTTGTATTGGGGTATGATCAATTGGTGTTATGTGCAATTTATTGTACATACAGAAGTACAACGAAGAGAAACTGGTTCTAGCAATTGGGAGCTGGAGCAGAATAATTTCATCATATGTTAACTATGTGTGATATTTTCTTTTCTTATGAATTCATTTTTCAGAAAAATAAAAAAATAAAAAAATAATCCCCTTAGGGCCACTGGAGGTTTACTTGGCCATTAATTTCAGAGCCCCATGGAATTAATCGAGATACGCGCAAGCTGGCCCGGCATGCAATTTTTCAGATTTGGTGGCAACTCTTTCAGCATGCAATTTAAATCCTGCATTGGGAGTCTTGAGTTCATTTTATTACTACATGGTCCATCAATAAAATGAAATATTTTTATGGATTTATGTTACACTAGCTGTTGCAGGCTTTAAGTGTATCATTTTTGTGTTGTTTCTCCTTCCCTGGTCATTGTGGAATAAGTTCTTTATAGCAGTTATGGTGCTATCTCGGTTCTTCTATGCATTTTTGTACCGTAATTGGTACAATTCCACTAGTAGATTATCAGCTTTTCATCTCTGTTTCTTAGTTGATTTTGGTTCTAAGTCATAATTACCATGTTCTTGCAGACTGCAAATGGGGGGGTTGGCATGCAGGAACTGGTAAATCTTCTACCTGTGTCTTTTGAAGGTTTAGGAATGGTAAGAGGTTGAAGATTGATTTAGATGTGTGGTCTTCAGGTTCTTGTGAGGAAAATAATTGAGCTGCATGACAAGTATGTGGCATATGTGAACGATTGCTTTCTTAATCACAGTCTGTTTCACAAGGTTTGTGCTGGAAGATACTAGTTGTTTAAACCTGTCTTTTCACTTTCTGCTTTCATCAAGTTTTTTTTATCTCTTTGTCCATTAGGCTCTAAAAGAGGCTTTTGAGGTATTTTGCAACAAAGCTGTTTCTGGCAGTTCAAGTGCAGAACTGCTGGCTACATTCTGTGATAATATCCTCAAGAAGGGGGGGAGTGAGAAGTTGAGTGATGAAGCCATAGAAGAAACACTCGAGAAGGTGGCATTATAAGTTTCATGTCATGTTAAAGTCAATATCATATTACTGCCTTCAGTAGTCATACTAAGCTATGTTATTGATTTATGCAGGTAGTGAAGTTGCTTGCATATATTAGCGACAAAGACCTCTTTGCAGAATTTTACCGGTAATTAAGTTGGTTTTGATATGGTTTTATATTAATTTTTTATCATTGGTTGGAATTTTGCTTTGTCTTTTTTAAAGTCTCTGCTGATATTATGTTGATTCTGCAGGAAAAAGCTTGCTCGTCGGCTCCTTTTTGATCGGAGTGCTAATGAAGACCATGAAAAGAGTATTCTAACTAAGCTGAAGCAGCAGTGTGGTGCGCAATTCACATCGAAGATGGAAGGCATGGTGAGTTAGCCATGATTATTTGGCATTAGTTTTACATCTGTTAATATTATTGTGCTGTCAGTTGAGATTATGCTTGGAATGTTTTTATTCTTTTTTTTTTTCCCTCTCCAGGTCACAGATTTGACACTGGCACGGGAAAATCAGAATAGCTTTGAGGAATATCTTCATAATAACACGAATGTAAATCCTGGGCTTGATTTGACAGTTACTGTTCTAACTACTGGGTTTTGGCCAAGTTATAAATCTTGTGATCTTAGCCTCCCACAGGAAATGGTAAGATTTACTGGTTCTTTAGATGGTGGGCATGTAAATATTCCACCATTAATGTTTGTTCTGCAACAAACGTTTTGAGCGTTTGTTTCAGGTAAGGTGTGTAGAAGTCTTCAAGGAATTTTATGAAACAAAAACAAAACACAGAAAACTTACATGGATTTACTCATTGGGAAGTTGCAATGTCATTGGAAAGTTTGATTCAAAAACCATTGAACTGATTGTGTCAACCTATCAGGTAATTTTATTCCGCAAAAACCATGCTACATCTTTTTGGGGGTTGGAACCCGCCTATGAGATTGACATGTATTGATTCTGAGTATGGTATAGTAATCTTCTGTTGATTTTATCTTACAGGCTGCTGCCCTCTTGCTTTTTAATAATGCTGATAGATTGAGCTATTCAGAAATGATGACCCAGTTGAACTTGACCCATGATGACTTAGTTAGATTGCTCCATTCTCTATCATGTGCAAAGTATAAAATCCTGAATAAGGAACCCAACACAAAGACTATCTTGCAAACGGACAACTTTGAATTTAACTCCAAGTTCACAGACAGAATGAGGAGGATTAAGGTCTTCAGCTTTCGTACTTTTAGCTTACCCTTACTTCCCCAGTGCTTTTTACGTTTTCTTTTATCTGTTTGTTTTGTATTAAAGATGAAAAAATTTTGAATTCTTCTATCGTAGGTACCTCTACCGCCAGTGGATGAAAGGAAGAGGGTAATTGAAGATGTTGACAAGGACAGGCGATATGCTATTGATGCTGCACTTGTCCGCATTATGAAAAGTCGTAAAGTTTTGGGCCACCAACAGTTGGTTATGGAGTGTGTTGAGCAGTTGGGCCGAATGTTTAAGGTCTCTCTCCCTCTCTCTCTCTCTCTATATATATATATCTTTTCTCTATGATACTACATATGAAAAATGCCAAAAGTTTGGCCATGGAAACTATTTAAAAAAGAGGACTGCTATAGCCACAAAAAGATTACACAAAAACAATCCCACAAATTGACGTAGTTTCATGTGATCTGTTAGATTTACTTTACAATAAAAATAATTTTACAATCTGACAAATCACATGAAGACATGTAAGTTTGTGGGATTACTTTTGTATAATCCATGTGTGCCTAAAGTATTTCTCTTTAAAAAATATATTAATGAAGATGCACCTTCATTGGCTGTTTCCTGTCTTGAGACTGCTTTTTTAAGATGTTAATTGATTTGACACCTCCATGAAATATTGAAATGAATTAGAATGATTCACCAGTCACTAAAACTTGAGCCATAAGATATTAGCTATTTAGGTAGTTTGAATTTTTTGGTTTCCTGTAATTGATATTTGAGTAAAAAGATTGACCCACCATTGAACTCTTGACCACTAGATATATGGTCAATTTAATTAGTTGGCCATTAATTTTATCATGAGTTTAAGTATGCATCTTATTTTGTAAACTACATGAGTTTAGTCTATTTAATTTTTTAGATTTCATATAATATACGGGGAGAATGGGTTTAGGGGGCAATTGGTTATAAACCAAAGTGTTGGGAGTTTTCTATATATGTCAGATAATGCCTTTTTTGCTGTACTATTATTTTCCCGGATATCATTCTACGTGCAGCCTGATATCAAAGCAATAAAGAAAAGAATGGAAGATTTAATCACCCGCGACTATCTTGAGAGAGACAAGGACAATCAAAACATCTTTAAGTACTTGGCATGACTGCTACTACCGTCTGAGCTGCTGATGTTTAAAGCACAGTAGTCGTCTTGGGGGCTTAGGCGTGAACTTGTAATGTTCTGGAAAGGAGTAGGGTCAGCAATATATATATTTTTTTTGATGAATAAAGGTCAGCAATATATATACACACATCGCAATTTCTGTAAGTACTTTTTCATTACAACTTGCTTCAGTGGCTTTAGGAAGTTAAATTCAGTACAGGATTTGTGTACTACAACTTTAGGAGCAAATGTATTCTTTGGGATTAACCCATACGACTTCTATAAAAAAAGAAAAAATAATAATAATAATAAAAAAAAAAATCATACGAATACCGATTTCGAGGATGGTAAAAAAAAAATGCTGTTGATCTTGATGTTGCATGCTTAGCTTTACATTTTTTTTCTTCATATCTTTTTTTAGTAATGCTACATACAGTCACTTTTGCGTATTCCCTGCGCACTCCACTGATATAATTGGTTGGATTAATTTTTTTTTAATACACAACCAATCATATCATTGGAGTGCACAAAGGAATCCACAAAAATGATTACAAATAGAATTTTTGATCTTTTTTTAATTCATCTGTGTGGAAGACAACTACGTTGTGATCCGTAAATTCAAAATTTTGCTGCCTTTTGTATTCTGCATGGTGATGAATGGCACAAAATAGACCAAATTTGAGGTGATGGGACCTTCAAATGAAAGCTGTGGAGCTTTCATGTTCTTGACGTTGTGGCAAGTGACGTATTATGATGACTTTAGGCGAGATCTAGAGAGATTGGAGTCTTGACACTCTGATGGGAATTTTGTGGCCTTGAGCATGTTGAACTTTGATATGTAACAAAAATCAAAATACCGGCATTGTTATTCTCCCACATGCAAAACCCATCACTCGTTCTAAACAAAACCCTACTTCCATGGTGCTTTGTATTTTTACTGGAACCACAAGAACTCTGGTCAACAAAGAATAGATTATAGACAGCATAAAAGAAAACCGTGGGAACAGCTAATAAGTTTCAAACAGATAAACTGAAACATCCAAAAATAATTACCCGATGACGTTCGTAATCCAATCTTTAAGATGAAAATTTTCAGATGAGAATTTTGAATTTTAAAATTAAATATTAAAATATTATATTTTAATATTATTATTATTTTAAGATTTGAAAAAGTTAAGAAAAAGTTGAATTGTTTATTATATTTTATATAAGGATTTGAGAAAGTTGTAATGATGAGGTGAGAATTTTCTATTTGAGATGAAAAATTCCAATGGCCAAACAGTACCTAAAAGTCCCAGTGAGCAATACCATGAGCCTGTTACAGCCTGTTCCTATAGCTGAATCGGGGCATTAACCAAGGCGATTTCTTGGGCTGAGACGGGAAAGATTAAAAAAGGGCATCCATCCTTGAGGATTTTATTATGTAAAACTAGATGAATAAGGGAGGGGTCAAAAATCACATCATTATTCACTTGCTGTTTACAAACCATCAGGAAAGAAAGAATACAAATAATCAGTAACCAGCAAGCGAGCGAGCCCTGCTGCCTGCAACTGCCTCAATTGCTCAATCTACAACCACATATGCGATTAAGTTAGTGGCAATCAGATTGAGTTTGACGGCTTGACAAGTTCTTTTAACAGTTTAAAAGCTCTCTTCTTTTTGTTTTAAAGAAATAACTCTAAATATATATATATATATATATATATATATATATATAAAGCGCAAAAAGAAACTCTGGATACATAAAAGAAACTGTCTTCAACTTCCAA
Source organism: Carya illinoinensis (assembly GCF_018687715.1). Classification (NCBI taxonomy): domain Eukaryota; kingdom Viridiplantae; phylum Streptophyta; class Magnoliopsida; order Fagales; family Juglandaceae; genus Carya; species Carya illinoinensis. The sequence continues at coordinate 28,775,643 of NC_056758.1, read as the reverse complement.
GATGTTGAGGCAGCAGCCCATTCCCATACATGCTAGTTCAATATTTAAGCATCACCATCCATCACTAGTAAATACTAACCAAAGGGTTTAAAGTGGTGGTCTTCTCAGGGAGAATTTGAACATTCTCTAAAGCTCTCACCATCTTGACCAATGGACCGTACCACCCCGTGTTTGTAAGAATGCTGTGAGTTCCTACGCTAGTTCTTTCTTTTTATTCAAACTCTCCCACACAGTACAGAGCAAGATTTATTAGTATGAAGAATTTGTTCATGGAAGGCTTAACCTTTCAATGAGTCCAGAGTTACATACAATGTTTTATTCCAGGGACATCACAAAACAGTGGCTGGCTCCTTCATGAATACTACCAAAGCCTGGAAGTGCAATATTAACATCACTAATGCTTAACCGTCTTGACAATATCAATTGGGAGGAAACTACCACTTCATTGACATATAAGTGAAGCTTTATACTCCAAGTTTATTAAAGTAGTGAAAAGAGTAACTTCACCTGTTTAGATACAGATGTGCTAGTTGATGAGATGATATTACACTGTCAATCCTTTTGAAAAACAAAAAGAAGCATAAGCTGTTCCTGGTATAAACGGACATCAATGCCTTGTATATTTACAGACATACTCTGCCAATAGAGAAATAAAATGAGTTATGATGTGAATATAGAACAGTAGCCAAAGCAAAAATTTCACAACGGAGTGCCACCGCCACGAACCTTTTATAGGAAGATACTTGGCAAATGCAGTTCTGAGAGCTACATGGTTATCACTGTAATTCTCCTTTCTCTTACATAATTTTTGCTGACATATTTCTGATTGTGTACATCAATAACAAAGAGAAACTGTTCCTGCCTATGACCTGCACATATGCATAAGAAACAAAGTCAGAAAATAGAAGACAATTGAAAACAAAATATTGATGGAAAAGAAAGGAGTTATGTAAAAAGCTGCCTGCATGAGACTGCCATTTCTTCAACTCTTTATAGGATAAAGTCCTGAAGTGTCTCTGCTTGTAAAACCAACATTATGAAGTTCAAGCACATACTGGCAGCTCCCCACACTTGTTCTGAAGTAAATATCAAATTAAAATAAAACCCGAACTTCCTTTGAATAAAAAAGCCAATGATAGAAAGTTCCAGTGTCAAGATGCAAATACCCCACACCTCAGCCACAATCAGAAGCATCATATCCCCACATACATCTAAAATCTCGGAATCATTTTGGCAGCACCTTAAATGATAATGAATCACACTTCATTTATTCCTTGTCTGACTCAGAAAGCAGGCACAGCCTGCCACCGTTCATCTTGTCTCAAATACGTGTACAGAGAACACCAACCTCGCAGGTTAGTGGTGATCAGTCTCTCAAGAAACTAATATGCAGTGTCGAAGAGAGAGATCCAGCTCAGCCTCTTTTCTTTTGTTCCTTTAAGGCTTAATGCACATGATACACCAACCAAAATAACTTTCTTCCAAGGGTTGAATTGTCTTCAAAACCACTTGCGGTTGTTTAACGGCTAATGGCCTCCATTGCAAGCCGTACCAAACGCAGGAATCCCTCAACATCTTGGAAGTTGAAATCTAGAGCTCTCTTAATAGAAGAGATACTCTCAGTCTCGCCCAAGCTTACACTAGCAGCCGTAAAAGCAATCCGCGATTTCCTTGACGCTTCCATTGCAAAATTTACATCCTGTGCCTGATATTGTCACATATGATTATGCTTATGTATAAATAATATAAATACAAAATATTGCAGAAATGCATCCCAGTAAGATGTGATGACAATTCTATTATGGCAAGACCACATTATAAACTGGACGTGTTTCAGATGCAAATTGTGCTACCCATGCATAAAAACTGTTCCAAGACGCAAGACATTTGGTGCAAAAATAAGCAGAATGCTTTTGCACCAAGGGTATGTGAGGAAAGATACACCATATGTATATGATTTTCTTCTCCTACCAACAATGTACCTCTGAAGCCCAATTTGCATACAAAAACCTTTTTCGAATATTTTGCTACAATTAAAGCTATATAGAGGATTAACAAGGTATACTTACAAAATTGAGTAACCGCATAAAGTTGGGACGGCTTCGTGCAGCAATCGCATGGCTTCCAGCAACTTGGGGAGAGCTAACACCCTTACATAAGGTAACCTTGTCTACTGTGGTAGGGTTGTTTAAGTTGTCAAGATCAGAAGCAGATGAAGAAGGAGACTCACCTGAATAATGCAACAAGGAAAATGACACCTCATAATAAGAAAAATGTTACTAAACTTCCCTTTAGCATCAGTTCAGTAGCATATATAATGATGAAGAAAGGTAATAGCTAAAGCAAAAGATAGCAAAATCATTAAAGAGGAGGAAGAGAGGAGAGGAGGTTGATAAAGATACCAAGTCACCAGGAGGGCACCCTTATGGACAGTCACAAGCTCTTCTTTTAGCTCACAGAAAAAACACATACATTTCCAACGTGGGAGTTTTAGGCAAGTAAAATGAGGCATGTGACACTCGATCACTCAGACAGGTCAAATTTACAAAATCCCTTTCTACAAAAAGCCAGAACAGATTGACCAGCTGTGGGTCAACAAATTTTGGCCATGGGATCATTGCACAACTATCAGATTTTAAGGTGTGACCATTGAGTTGTGTGCAGATGAACTTAAATTTTTCTATCGATGCCAACTGAACTTTAAATTGTGGAGAGCTCGGTGGATTTCATGCTAAGGGCTCATAATATCTTTAAGAAATATCATAGAATTTGTTAAAATTTTTACCAGATCATGACATTGTTAAAAAAAAAATATTTTGGTAAGTAGAAGAGATTTTATTGATCCATGTAATTGGGCAAAGTCTGAGTACACAGGGGACATTGTTCAAATTACCAGGAGGAACCATTTGTAGAGCGGTCTGCAACTCATGGCGATCTCTGCTCGCACTAGTTTGTGAAAAATAAATTACCCTCAAATAAGCCACCTCCATGCATTTGTAGGCCAGAGCAGCAGCAGCCATGTCTTTCAATTTCTCATATTCATGGGCACAAAAGCTATTTTATACAACAGATGGTCAAATGGACAAGAATAGGAAAGCTCCAAATGCTTATAAGGTTTTCAAGAAATTGAACGCATCTAAAACAAATTCAAGAAATGACGATAAGTTCCAGATAGCTGCAATATTATCCAGTCCATCAAAAAACTTCTGAACTCCAGTTCTAATGATGGATAAAATAGACAAAGAAAGAGATACAATTACTATGGATCTTTATCATTAAATCTAAAAGGCTACAACCGAAGGGAGAACTTTTTATTTTTGATCGGTATGGAGAAAAATGAACCTACATGGTTAAGAAAGCTTTCACTAAGAATGAAGAAAACCACAAAAGATGAATCCCAAAGTCTCTCTCTCTCTCTCTCTCTCTCTCTCTCTCTCTCTCTCTCTCTCTCTCTCTCTCTCTCTCTCTCTCTCACACACACACACACACACACAATCCCTAAACCCAATAGAAACTCTTAAGAATTTGAATGAAAAATTTCTCTCCATCTCATCTCCCGAAAAACATCTACATACAACTTACAATTTTATTTTTTGATGGCTAATTGGTTGATGGGTTTTCCATTTACCCATCAAAAAAACAAATTATTGTGAGTTGCATGTAGAGAAAGCATTCATGGTTTACATGACAATAAATGAGAGAAAGCATTCATAGTTTACAAGCCAAAATACCCCCTGAATCGTCTCATCAGACTCCTTCCATGTTCAGTCTGGTCTTAAATCAACAGGGGTCCCACCATTAGCACAGTGGGTGCACACATGCAAAGGGTGTGATTCAAAATAATATTCTCTCTATCCATCTTTAGAAATAACAGAATTATGGTAAACAAACTACCACACTGGATTATGAAGTCACCCCCTAAATCAAGTTTTTTGGTGTGATTTGCCCCCCCAAGTCAAATTGGAGTGTTAAATTTGTTTTTTCTTTTTTTTTTTTTTTTTGGGGGGGGGGGGGGGGGGGGGGGGGGTTAAATGATGACGTTATCTCCCATTTATAACGAAAATAACATAGTTTCCCTCCACTATCAGTGCTCACACAGCCATTAATTTCTTTTATTGTTTTAATGGAGGAAAATAATGTCATTTTATTATAAACCAGGGGGCAAGTCACAAGAAAAGGTACGATTTGGAGGGTAGTTGTGAAGAGTCATAGTTTGGGTGTGCAAGTGAGATTGGGATAATAGTTTGTGCGGGTTCTTGTAGTTTGCCCAAAATTTATATAAACAAATGTCAAGACTAACAAGGAGAAGGCCATGATGGTCTGATAGACAATCACGTGGAACTGCAGTTTTGGAAAAATCAAGTGATGCTACAATCCAGGTTAGGTGGCATAATACAGCTGCTTTAACCCAAGTTGGTATAAGAAATTGTAATTTACTTTTAGGAATGGAAAACATGTTCACATTCCTGATGGTGCCTGGAATTATGTCTTCCATGAACAGTGCTTATTCCTTAAATCATGACTACCCAAATTGCGACCCTAACAACCAAAATCATAAACCCCCCAACCAAGAAAAAGGTAAGCAATAAGAGAACAAGTATACCCCAAATTTAATGCTTTATGCCTTGACTTACTCGCATAGTTTAGCAGTGCTACTATACACTTGCTTTGATTGAATCATCTCACTGTGCTTGGAGCTCTCACAGCTACCGGACTCCAATAGAGAGGCTCCATAAAGAAACTTGAGGGCTGCCTCAAAATAGAATCCCGTGCTCTCATGACTTGATCCAGAGTTCTGCAGAAGATAGCCACTACTGCTAAATGCAAAGAAATAGGACAGAATAATAGCAGCAATAGCTGAATCGAGCAAAGATTGTAAAAACCTTGAGACGATCAGCACAATGTTTAAGATCTGTTGCTTCTTTCAGAGCATTGGTAGCAGCCTGGCTGGAGGAATCTCTTCTAGCTGGACTAGGGGCATTGAGTTCCCTGGCTTTCTGCCCATTGGGTGCAGGATTTCTTGAACTATTGTGCTGAGTTCCATTCTGATGATCGGCCTTTCTTGCCTGCTTTTGTGCCATTAATGCAGTGTCACTTTCGGAGGCGACAACTGCTGGACTATGTATTCCATTTGCATTGTGGGAGCCAGTAACAGGTCTGGGACAGCGATTAACTGTCTCAATTTGAGATCCTCTAGAGGGTGGTAATGGTAGTGACTTCTCTCTCCCAGAAACTAGTCCAATTTGATCAGTCCTGTCAGAAGGGAACCTTTTTGAAGACCTTTCACCATCGGAGTCTTGCAGCAGAGTTTGCTTTGTTGTAGACGCAACATCCTGTCTGCAGATAGAATCCACTTTGGTATGTGAACCATCATGCTCTTCACACTTTAATTGGCTCTCTCTTTTGCTACTCTCACTCAACAATTTTTTTGCAGGATCTTTCTTCGCAACATATTTGTTCTGAGCTTCTTTAAACTTGATTCCAAACTTCTCTTGAAAGTCATTTTTATCATCCCTAGGTTTTACTTCATGCGAAGTTGAATCATCTTGAACATCATTGAGAGACTGAGGAATCTTGACCTTACCGATATCAAATTCATTTCTGATAATTCGGTTCTTGTCCTTCAACAGTGAAGAGGACCCCTTTCCAGACTTCCTTGGACGAGACTCATGGGCACAGGGACTATCAGTCTTTCTTTCTTCATCATGGCATTGATTTGAAGACGGTGGTTTACTGGGATTTGGAGTATCCTGGCCAAAATTATAGACACCACCATCTGCACAATGGGGATTGGCAACAACAGGAGAAGGCACAATATGAGGTCTAGCTTTACCACCTGATATGTGACAAAAATCCCTCTCCTGAAAATCAGGCCCAGTGGACCCAAAGGACCTGTGAGAAGCTATATTGAATGCTTTTTCCTTCCTTGCTGTCCCAGGTCGACCACTCCCATTATCATCCTCACCATATGAGCAATTTCTTGGACTACCCAGAGCAAAGGGACCAGCATCCTGAAGGTCATCTTTTCCCTGGATGTCCCTACTTTCTGATGTAAGCTTATCTGTATTAGAAATTCTCATGGGTGATGAAGAAACTGATTCCACTGGCGAGCCTTTCACTTCCTGGAAGCTGGCCTTTGTTTTATGGGAACCAGACACCTTAGAAGAGCTTGAAGTTGCTGCCATGGAAGGCTGTAGAGATCCTAAATCCCTTCTCAAAGAATCCACACCATCCAAGCTTCGCTGAGACAGATTGCTCCCTGGATCTTGTTCAAGTTGCTGGTTCTTTGCTTGACCACCTTTTTTGTCTGTTCTACCACTATCTCTACTTGCCCTGGATTCTTTCCCCTCGGACTTGGATACCCTCACTTTTTTTTCCTTCCTGTAGTCATCATCATTGAACTCATCCTTCCCTTTCCTCTTTTCAGAACTTTCTCTAGAATCAGAGTTTCCCGTTTCCAAAGATCCACCATCCAAGGACACCAGAAATTTGTGTTTTGCATTCTTAACAGAAACATGTGGACCGTCGTTTACCCCATTCCTTGAGTCCTTAAATGAAAAGCGTTCACTGTATCTTGCTTGATCCTTCTCAGAGGCAGCAGGAAAACCATTACTTGAGCTTGGACCTATTTTCCTAGCGGGCTCACTGTGGTCCAACATCCCATCTTCATCAGTACCTTCAGTCTTCATTTTCCTGGAAGCTCTAGAACAATCTAGATCGCTATCATCCCTTATTCTTTTCATCTTTAAATTATTGACATAACCTGTGCACATGTTTCATAAATATAGAGATATTAATTTCTCCATAATAAAGAAAAAGCAGGTTTCACAACCGAAAAAAATTCTGACGTCAAATACAATACCTCCTTCAGAATAGCTATGACGTACTTTTTGCTTCTCTTTATGTTTTTTAACAGGTAAGTCACTGGACTTGCTTAGCTGCTGAGAATCAGGAGATTGGTTCACATCATTTAGGCTCCTATCTTTCACTGATGCCTGCAAGTTCTTCTTCACTGAGTTTGACAACTGAGAAAGACCATCTTTATATGATACATCTGGTGCTTCTGTTAACCCATCTTTCTTCTGTCCACCCCAAGGCATAGAGTCTGAACCAATATTTTGGTGGTTTTGGTCAGGACGCCGAACATTAGCCAACATTGCTCCAGTTAAAACCCCACCAGGATTACCATGCAAATTAGTTTGACTTTCAGGAGCAGGAATTTGGTGAAGGGCGATGAGAGCTTTTGTGGTTTCTTCCTCAGCAACACTACAACGGTTCATTCCAGGCCTGAAAACATTTATGGATAGGTAAAACGAGAGAGAGAGAGAGAGAGAGAGAGAGAGAGAGAGAGAGAGCATAGAAATACTACTGGAATAAGACTTGAAGACTTACAGCCAGTCAAGCATGCTACATAGCCACTTCTCAGGTAGGTCTTTAGGAAATGGAAGAAGCCGCCATTTATGACACCTGTCACACGAGACCCAAGTATCAAGTTCCATTACTGAAGGAGCCCCCATTGCAGGAGCTGCATCAGAAATGGGCCTATTCCCAGAGTATGGACCTATATTTGGTTCTGCTTTAGGATAAGTATCCGTTACTGAAAGTTTATCAAATTTCTTAACACTTGATCTTTCACCCAATGCATTGTTAATGGCACTTATGCTTTTCTCAACTACCTCACAGTCCTTATCCTCAGAAGGCACTTCCAACGAATCCATTTCGTTCTCTTCTTCTTCCAATTCCCCAAAAAAATCTCTATACCTATCTCCAGCTGTTCCAAGATCCTTTTGTATTTTGAAGTCTTCAAACTCACTTTTAGATGTATGATGGTCTGCATGAGTGCTCTTTTTTGTTTTGCTAACTGAAGAAGAACCAACCCTCAAGCTTACTTTTGGTACATCTACAGCTAGGGTGCCATTACTTTGACTTCCATTAGATTTCTTCTTACTCCCAGAAAATGAATGTTCTTTCTCAGGCGCCAATCTCATACTGTCTTGTTCATAGACAGTACCTTTCTGATTAGGATTCTCCTTGAAAGGATCTGTGAGTTCGGTGTTTAGAGCTTTTGTTCCCTTGGAAACCTTTGAATCGGATTTGACTGAGTTGCTACTCATCTCTCCATTGGGCTGGGCAGCTTTTCTAGGAAATACTGGAATATCATCAAGAGAACTTTCTCTATTATCTTCCGAAACCTTTCCTGCTGAACCAGCCTTTGACTTCTCAAAAAATCCATTCTCTTGAGAGAATGTTGGCCCCATATGGTCCTCTTCTGCTAGATCAGAGAAGTCTTTGTCCTTTAGTAAACCCTTATCAGCTTCCCTTGATATATCAGAAGCTTTATCTTTACCTTTTTCCATGCCCCCAACAGCAGAATTTGAATTAGATAGAAGTGATAGCTTCAGATTCTTAGAAACAGGCTCCTCACAAGCCAATATGTCAATATCTGGCTCCTTCCTTGATAGTAACCCATTGCCCTTCTGTGCATCCTTACAATTGTCACTCTTCAATTCTGCTATCACATCACTTCGCTTCAGAGATTTCATTTTCTTCTCCCCTACCACTTTCCCACCAACCTTTCTGGAATCAGGTCCATAAGGTATTGTGTTAGTACTTTCCAAGCCATCCCTGGACACAGGCATAGATGTATAAACTTTCATAAGCTTTTCCTTCTTGGTCAAGTGAATAAGATTATGGGAAAGAGGTGATAAGAGTGTATCCCCAGGCACTGGAAAGGATGTCATAATCTGCTCCAACACATCCAAACAAACACATTATAATTTTTTTCATGCATAATAAGGACAAGAAAGTAGAGTGCGATGGATACAGGATGTATTTCACCTGGAGAATAGTTGTGGGAGATTCAAACGGGATATCTTGGGGCTCTCGGGACATCCCTTCACTTCCTGAAGGGCTGTCATTCAATGATGATGATGGTGAGACATCAAGACCAAGACCACTGTAAATTGCAGCGTTTTTTCGTGTTGACAAGTTATCAGAACCCACTTTAATTCGAACCTTCAGCATTTTCTGATCTGATAAATTAGTCAGTCTCTGGTTCTCAGATTCATATCTAGGAGTGACTTCCTCAGCAATATCTAGTTTGAAAGAATCCTTCTTGGATGGTGCCTTCAATACAGGCAATGATGTGGAACTAGTAGAAGTCAGTTCAACTCTCACTGGCTGAGATGCATTTGAAGAAACTAAAGAATTTTGCTGTCCACCCTGTGTAGGAATGTAAAATTAAATGCTCAACTAGAAATTCTCCAATCAACAATACCCATTCACAAATCTCTTCTTAAAGTATAATTTCTTTGACAAGATATTTTAATCAAGAGAAATACTTTAGGTACAACGAGATTATGCAAAAATAATCTCACAAACTGACATGCTTGATGTGGTTCGTCAAATTGTAAAGTTACTTTTATTGTATAGTAGATCTAATGGATCACATGAAGACATGTTAGTTTGTGAAATTGTTTTTGTGCAATCCTTTTGTGGCTATAGCAGTTCTCTTTAATCAATGAGCAAATGGGGACTACACAAGTATGCAAGGGAAGACGAGAGATCAAGGAAACCGAGTCCTTGCTCGTGAGTTGTGGAATTCTCATTTAAATAGAATGAAAATAGTTGCCTACTTTTCTCATTTATAAATCTCTTACTTACTGATAAAAAATATATAATAAAAATGGTATATGGAAATTAAATGAATCACAGTCTTTATAGTCTACCTCCAACAACCTATTGTCTGGAGATCCGGCTATGCTGAAATTCTGAACTTTTGGAGAAGTCCTTGGATGAACTGGAGATCGCGGATAGGCAGGCAAAAATGAGCCATACCCTCCAAATTTTGCCCCTGTCAAAATGAAATAATGCCAAATTCATCAATTTAACAGAAACTCCAAAGTAATCTGGCCCTCAAACTTTTTAAATGGTTTTTCTTGACTTACCCAAATTCTCTGCAGATACCCCACCTTCAAAGTCTTTCTGAAAGTGTCCCAAAACATTTTGAAGTTTCTCATCCTTAAGAAGATATAAAAGTTTCATATCATACAAGCACCCATAAAAAAGATACATGACTAAAAATGAGAGTAACACTGGGAAAAATACATTATAAGATGTTTAGATAGTTTCCAAAGCAAGCAGCTATTACTTTCCTAAAGAATTACACTTCAACACCCTTCAATACATCAAGTATCTAAATCACAATCAAACTCAAAATCCATCTCCAGAAATATCTCATAATGCATTTAAAGTTTCCATGGGTAAATCTAAAGAAGCTTAAAATATAGGTTCTCTGATGACACACTTCATTCCGGCCTAATGAAAGATTTTAAAACCATTACTTCTAAACTATTCATCATCCTTTCCTCACCAATTACTTATACAGAATCAGGTCTTTGCATTAACTTAACAACTCAAACAGCATTGTCATTAAATAGGAGGATAGCACTCTTAATAATTGATCAAGCTGAATTGGCAAACCCATATTTGGAATCAACAAACAAAAGTTAAGTTTTCATAAGAAGGTCGTGTAACATAGTTTCCTTTTTTTCTTTTAAATTTTTCTCCTGGCCAAACATTCTTGAATCGAACCCCATTAAAGAATCGAGAAGAATTTATTGTAACAAATACGGTGTTCTGAATAAGCGCGTAAAACGATCACACACGAACCAATCTCGGATCTAGCTCACCAAATAAAGTCAAACAAAGCCATATTAAGCATCTCTACAACAAAACTCACATGAAGTCATCATACTTGTCCGAAAGCAAAAGAGCATGTTAAAAAACCCTTACAATGTAAGATAGAGCGATATCGGGGTCGACACTGGCATCGTAATCACCGTTGTCGTTCGGGTAAGAACAAGCCTCGCCTTCTTCAAGCTCGGTCTCTTCCATCCTTCTCCCGCCACCCCCACCCTCAAAACCTAACCCTAGCCCCCCCTTCCTTGCATCCCCAACGAAAATCATTAAAAAAAAAAGTACTAAAATTTTTTCAATCAAACCCTCAAACCCAAAGGTTCACCTTCACAACCCCACGTCCAAATCCAAAACTCTCGCCAACCCATTTCACAGAACCAAAAACTTACCAAGGATTTCAGCTAAAACCATCAGACTGAACCCCGATCACCAATCACACCCCTAAATTTGACAACTTGAATAATTCAAGTCTTCAATATCAAACTATTTGATTAAATAAAAAAACAAAAACAAAAAAGACCGCTTTGATTTTGTGTTTTTCCTTCTTTCTTTCCTCGCATGCTTAGAGCTTCCGAATCGCTTTGCTGCGATTTCTGTAGCTGGAATCGCATTAGCACTCTCTCTCTCTCTCTCTCTCTCTCTCTCTTCCCCTGGTTTTTGGTGCATACAGCAGCCGCGTTTTTTTTTTTTTAATTTTCTTTATTTATTTTCTCCTCTCTTTTATATCTCTGAGGCAAAATGTTACGCAGAGCAGAGAAATTGAAAGAAAGGACAAAGAACCCAAAGCATATCTGCGAGAATCTATTTTTTCTTTCAGATTTACTATTTTTGCCCCCCTAGTTTTATGTCTACAGTAGCCTGTCTCGAGACTCTCGACGGTACAAGGACATGGTATTATCAACCGCCTTCTTCGGCGCGTACGCACATGTATTTTTTTTTTCCTTCTATTTTCAGTGTTTTTTTCTAGTCTAATCCATTATCATTTGTTGATGCTGATACAAATGCAAGATTCTATGTTAGATTTCCAGTACCCAAAGGTGGTAATTTTTGGCGGATTATTTGGAGCTCTTACCAACTTCATGAGTTTAGAGATTTTTAAATTCAGAGAAAAATTAAATAAATATTAATTAAATTATGTAATGTAAATGATGTTTGATCCTTGAAGATGATGGCAGGGAGTTGTAATAGTTTCTTTGCTTGCTGCTCTAGCAAGTTCTTTAACGGTTGTACTTTCAATTTCAATGCTTAGCTAACTCAACTGTTAGCTCTAAAAACTATCTTCAAGCTTATGTCATGCTTTAGAGGTATGGCGTCCTGAATTTTTTTTCAAAGTTTAAGTTATTCTTAGATTGTTTTTATTGTCAGATAAGAAGAAATAAAAATTAAATAAAATATTATTATTTTAAAATTTAAAAAAATTAATTAATTATTATATTTTATATAAAATATTTTAAAAAATAAAATAATAAAATGAGATAATTTTTTCAATTTAAATCTGCACCTAAAATTTTATTTAAACAGCACTAAAAATAAGAATGTTTTTGTTTTAATTTTTATTTTATGTTGGGTAGGATATTTGAAAAGTCAACCACTTCAACAAATGATTGTCGTTACTGACAACACTTGGAACATGAGTTTAATGTGCAGGTTGGTATTGAAAAGCCGTACTCCAATAGCGAGCGCGTGTACCAACTAACAACTCAACAAAACCCACGTATCAGGTGGCGGAGGAATCCAGCAATCATGTTATATCTCTCACCCGACAACATTTATTTATAAAAATTCTTGGATAATTCCGACCCCCCCCCCCCCAAAAAAAAGTTGTCCTCTATAATTTTATTAATTCTTTTAGAAAAATATAAAAAAAAAATCAACACAATTTGATTCATAATAAATTATTAAATATTATACAATTTTTTTAAATAAATAAATATAAAATATATGAAAAATTTTAATTTTTTAATAATAAATTTATCTTTTTTAAAAAAATTATACAATACTTATCTATTATACGGCTGAATATATCTTTTAATTCAAAATACTCTCTCTAAATTTTTGGATAATCCTTCAAAATAAATAAATAAAATATTTCCTGCATGATTTTGAAATCTCTATAATTAAAAAAGAAATATCAACTCCCATATGATCCAAATACCATTTATAATTTTGCCTTTTCTGTTTGGGAACTGTCCTTTTTATGTTTATGTGGTTCTGGAGACGAGGGGGCAGTCTAAATTCTGTATTTGTTTTTCAGTATTTTTCCTTATCTTCAAAGATAGGGCCAAGATTCACATGATTATTATTATTACTATTTTTCAATGTAAGTCAATTTTTACCCATTATTCTAATTCCTTCACGATTAATATAAACCATATACCACAATACCTCTACACGATTGACTAGACGTGACCAAATCCTTTTAGGGGGCTCTGTGGTAGGGGCATTTTAGTCTAATTTAGGCATTTTGATCCAAACAGCATTTACAGGAACAAAAATTTTATGTATAATCATTTTTACGGACTCTTTTGTGCATTCTAGTGATATGATTGATTGTGTATTAAAAAAAATAATCTAACTAATCATATTAGTGGAGTGCGCAGGGAGTACACAAAAATGACTATATGTAATATTACTCTTACAGAAAAGATATTTCAGTCCAATATAACATCTAACTCTCTCTTTTATTATAGAGTAAATATATATTCGTTGTAACGTCCTGCCTGTTAAATTGAAACACAAAATTTATTGGCTCTAAAGTAGAGATTGGTTGGTTTTCTACCTTACAGAAGAGAACAATAATACATTTTTGGGAATGAGTGCTAGAGCCACAAAATAATTATAAAAAAATAATTTTAAAATTGATTTGATTTCATGTGATTTGTCAGATCTATTTTATAATTTGACAAATCAAAAAACATTCTTATCTATTTAAATATTTTAACCAAAAAACAAATTCATGAAAAGACGAAATGATATATTTAATTATGACTCATTAAATAGTGGATTCCAACGCGGCAATCTATTTAAAGCAATAGCTCTTCTATGGGCAGGAGACTTGGCTCAGGGATTGCGCACGCCTGCCATGCCAACTATAAATAAAGAAATTAAAACAAAAAAAAAATGAAATGAAAAACACAAAACTCATCTCTCTCGCCTCGTCTTCTCACCTTTTTTGTCCATTTCCTTTCACTTTTCTTCTTTTTCTAATTTTTTGTATTGTAATTTCTGTAATTACCTTTTTAGATCCTTAAACCCTCTTACTTATTTAACACGGTTTCTCCTTTGTTTCTAGGGAAAATCTTTTTCCAGAACTCTTTTTTTCTTTTGCCGCTTCGCTTTCCGGTTGTGCTGTTGCATTCTGTTTTGTCCTTCGCTTTGGAGGTCTTTGTTCCAACCCCGATCTATCATTCCTCTAGCTCTTTTTGCTAGATTTTTCCAAATTTTGGAGGTAGTTTCTCATATGACCCACAGAGTTTATTATGAATGAAGTATCAGATGCTTTTCATTTTTCTTTTGGTTTGGTTTTTCATTTTAATCGTCTATACCACTGGCATAATGTTGAAGTTGTTCAACAACTCAACATTTTATCGCTTCATTGTTAATACTCTTGTGCATGCTCGTATATAATTCACGACGCTGATTCTCTGGACTCTAACTTTGAGGACGACTTCCAAGCGGTAAATTCTTTTTTCTTTTTACCTGTTGGAGACTTGCTAGTTGCTACGTATGCAAGTTCTAGTTTATTGAAGAGTGGGAATGATGATGATAGAGATTACGCTTGATTTGGTTTTGGATCTATAAAGCAAGCCAAAGACTGATACTTCTGCTTTGGAGGCTAGAAATGAGAAGGACATACAGGAAATACCGTGGGAGAGGCTTAATTTTACAAGAGATAAGTACCATGAGACGTGATTAAAGCAATACAAAAACTGTGAGAACCTCTCTATCTCTCGGGAAGAGCTTGACAAGGTAGTTTTACAGTGTGCCATTTTTCTTTGTTAGTTTTAGCCCTCTCTTGTCATTTAATGGGTTTCTGAACGAAAATGGAGGAGGAAGATGAAGGAGGGAAACAGACAGGCAAAACATGTGAAACCAAAACGCACCGCATCACTTTCTACGTTAAAAAAAAAAAAATCAACTTTTCGTGCGCAATCCCTGTGCAAACTCTCCTGCATCCATCATTTTTCTTAAAGCAATTCACCTAGTGTGCCACGTGCATTGTAATATTTTCAAGATATCAAAGATTAAATTGATATAATTATTAATTTAGGGAGGTAATTGAGGTCTAATTTAATGTTTTATTGTTGAAATTCATGATTATTATCCACTAACAAAAATCTTCATCAATGAAGAAGTAATGGGTGGAGCCCATTTTGAAGATGGATCCCCCCATGCCTAATCTTATCTTTTGTGATGGGCTTTAAGAATATCCTCCAAGCTAAAAGAGAGAATATGCTAGGAGTTTTCCCCTCTAGCTGATGATTTATTTCTTTATCCAAACCTCATTCCCTTGAAACTTTTGTGGGTGTATCTACTTATTTTGCTTGAGGTTAATGCTTTCCGATTCTTCTAAAAATAATATAATTATGAGTTTGTTGGATTGTTTCATCAACGATGTTGGCCATTGGGTTAGAAATTTAGAATTCCCTTTTAACTCTTGCTCCACTATTACTTGGGCTGCAGCTTTAATGGAGCACAAAAGACACGAGTACACAAGCTTCTTTTTTTTTTTTTTTTTTTTTTTTTTTTTTTTTTTTTAAATATATATATTTTTAAACATTAAAGAAATACATGCAAATTCACTAGTAGTAATTTTTTAAAATATTTTAAAAAAATAAAATTAAAATACACTAACGATCAAAACCAAAATATAAATTCAGAAGAAAAACTAGCATTTTCCTATACGAAAACACAACCGAAATGAGAGCGGATTGGGCCATATAGCTCGTACACAAAAAACTATGGAGGTGTGTAGATTCCATTGAAATGATTGTAACGTTTGTGAAAGTGATGACATGAACTTGCAATATAAAGTTTATAATTTTTTTTTTTCTAGATTTATATAAATTATACTTTTTTTTTTTTGAAGATAAGTATTTTGGAATTAAAAAAGTTAAAAAGGAAAAATATAGATTTTTTTCATTGACAAACATAATATTCTAATTAATCTTTAACCATATCACTACTAGAGCCTTGAAATCAATTCTCAGCACATGCGTAAATAAATAATATTGAGATTGCTATGTGACAAAAAAGATGCGATCACTGGTTTCTAAAATAATAATAATGAGAGTCATTCATGATGTACTGGAACAAGAGTCATTTACTAAAACCGTTCCTCCTCGTATGAAAAACAAGCACAAGCACAGGTTTATATATATTATTGCAAAAACATGAGCAAATGAAGAGAAAATTGAGGTAGCCCTTTATCAGGATTTCGTTGTGAGGCACCTTCAAACTGTGCTCGTAGCAACTCATATCAATCTCTTAAGCTCAGCTATGGAGATGGAAGGAGAAAGCTCTTCTAAGTCCTGATAAATTATGGCAAAAGCATTCAAACATTGAATTCCAGAGACTGGTTTTACAACCTTTTTTTTATGGTTTAGATGGAAAACCAAGCAGCAGAAGCTAAAATATTTACACGCTAATCAAAATCTTGAAACATGTCAGTCTCATGCAAACGCATGACTTTCTTTGATAAGTCATGTACTTCATGTACAATTTGTTGATCAGTCCAAGATATTGATGTATTATATTTCCAGCAAAACGCAGAGATGCTATTTGATAGGAAATACTAGTTATAAAATTCAATGTGGTCTTTTCATAAACCGGGGAGATTTTTTTAGTCAAGAAAACTAAATGAACAGGTAAAAAAAAGGCCTCTCCGAAAGTTTTCTAAACCTATTTCTCAGAAAGTTGTTCAGAACTTATTCATCATCATTCCAATCGATAGACTAATCCATCATCCTCTTCTGATCAAATATTCTCTTTTTGTCTTTTTTCCCCCCCGTAAATTACACATGCCCAATGGGTCTGGAACTCATGACCTAATTAGGGGTACTCTTATGGGTGCAGAAAGTTCCATTTGAGCCAGAGCTAATAAATTTTTTTTGATTAGACATCCAATAACCTGTATTAATTTCTTTTAATCAATTGTTGCGGTAGGCTGCAAAGGGAGGTACCACTTAGCTATAAGGGTCAGTGTTGAAGAATTCTACTACCGAGTAACCTTTTTCACTGAAGTATGAACATTAGAAACCTAATTGAGGGAGAATAAGCATTCTTATGATATTGTTGAAAAACCACCAAGTTTGATAGGCACGTGGAAGTAGACTATCCATGACAATTCACAAGCCCAAAGATACAATCTCTTTTTCAGGGCAGTAAGGTAAAAAAGGGCTAACCTAAAAATGGGTGGTGAATAAAAGTATTCAAATTTTGAGGTGCTGCACTCTGTTTGGTCAATGTTTCCCACACTAACCTTTTCTTTTCTTTTTTGATAGATAAGCAAGAACTTTTATTGCCATAGCCCATGTACACGAATTGTAGGACTACAAGAGAATAACCTAAGCATGATTAACGACGGATACAAGAAAGCAATGAATCTCAATCCATTGAATTCTATTACACTTGACCATTGGAATAAAGTATTGAAAAAGATAGTGCTCATCATCTGCTTGCGAATGTTCCCCACAAACTAACATGATCCAATATATTAGTTTCGAATATGTTATGAAAGTTTGACTCAGTTAATGCACAAAAACTAAAAAAAGTGTACTCAGTTTCAATTGCTGAACAGAAAAACATACCAGAAGCTCCTACCTTCTCCGGTAGTTGCATTTCTCTATTCTCCGGTAGAAGCCCACCGACATATTCCCACTTCACATTCGGAACCTATGGTAAAAAGAAGGTATTAAAAAATAAATTCCATGATTAGAAGCAAGATTCCCTAAGAATAGATCCCCCCACATTAATGGAACGAAAACTGGGGTGCCCCGTGCCGATGCATTAATTTTCTTTGATCGTTCTAATGCCAAATCCGCACGAAAAATAGTTTGAATATTACAAAATCACCATCAGGTTGTTCTTTGGAATTATTTCCGTCATCCTCAGTGACTGGCTCAGTCTCCTTCGGCGCGACTCGACGTACGGAATGGTTAAAGAATTTGGGGGAAGAGGGCACCTGAGGAAACGAGTCCCACATCGGAAAGAAATGAGATTATATTGCTCCATATAGCGGTAGAAATACTAAAAGTAGTGCCGGGCCTGGGTAGCGCGGGCCTGTGACCCAGTTTGGGGGCATTAAGGGGAATTTGGGAGAATCGAGGGGTGGAGTCTATGGTGGGCCCTAAGTTGCACTATTGAGGGCTGCGGAGTACATGTCGGTTGAAGGAACCAGGTACATAAGGAAGAGGGGCCTGATGAGATATCCTTGCGGGGGTTGGATATCGTGTACTCCCCCCCTCTGTCGCTGACTTTATCAGAGCAGCGATTTGTTACTGCTTGCGATTTCTTGTTAAGGTGGGCAGCCCAATTAGCCCCACACACTTGGGAACCACCTATGGAAGGCCCGCTTCTCAATTCTACTTCTACCTTTTTTTAATTGGTGCTTTTGAATCTCACAATGATGATGCCGCAACATTGATATTGTGTTTTGCACAACCATTCGCACATTGGTGATAAGGAAATACGTTACGTTTAGGTATTATTTATAAGAATATAAAGATGGTAAGTTTTCTAATCAATTATAAGTGTTATATATTATTCTCTATAGTCAATATTATCCAACACATATTAGTAAGTTCAATCATTGGACTTGCAGATTAGCCCTAGCTCTCGAAGTCTCATACCTGGGCCCTTCAACAAAGAGGTTATGAAAATAATTATTGTTTTATATAAAATCTTATCAATTTAGGAAATGCTGGCAGCATATTTAAAATAGTAAAATATGACAAATTAGTTTTGATAAATATGACAAAAATTTGAATGAAAATTGTAATTAGAAATTTTAATGCCCTTTTACTTTCTTAATTTGGTGTATGTTTCATTCACAACGAAAAATGATGTGGAGTGGCCTTCCTAGGTCACAATTCTTGCGGTAGAGTGTGGCCACCTTCCACGTGTTCTGTTAGGGATAAGGGTAGTGTTGCACACATTGTCAGGGATAGGGTGCCTCACTTTGATCCTTGCCCATGCTTCGTGTCAGTCTTTAAGAGCGGTGTGACCCTATCATTATGTGCATGTGCAGGATGGTGTTAGAAATGTCAGTGTCCCATCACTCTACGTCTACTTCTTTCTCGCGTAAGCATTGGGGCCTCCTTTTCTTTTTTCTAACTAGTGGGCTAATTACACTTTGGTTGTTGGGCCTCTTGCGTAAGTTAGGCACAGCCCAATAGGGGTGTAAACATTCGTTCAAGCGGAATAACATCTCATATATTCTTTCTCATTTTCTATGTTACTAGCCATTGAGAATTATTAAAGATTCTAAGCTCACAAATTTTCTAAACAAGAATGGCATATGGTAAGAAATGTTATAGATCTTTCTACCCTTCTTTTTTTGGAAAGGTGCACACTCATTTTAGATGATTTTTGAATTCACAATGACAATGCTATTAATTTTTTGACGGTCAATTATATCTTAAATTAATTTTTCTATAAATAGATAAATGAATTCATCCATATCGCAAGATGCTTAAGGGGAGTTTTGGTAAGTAAGATGAGAATTTTGAATTGAGATGAAAGTTTAAAATATTATTTTTGAGTATTATTATTGTTTTAGGATTTGAAAAAGTTAAATTATTTATAGTATTTTGTGTGAAAATTTAGAAAAATTGTAATGATAAGATGAAAATTTTAAATTGAGATGCTTTTATCAAACCTGCCCTAAATAATTCTTGTCTCTTTAAAGTCACTATACATTTCTTTTCATGATAAAACTAATTAGGTTTGGATGATGATTCACCCAAATTTGCTTATTTTCCTACTTGACTCGACAAATCTGGTTTGACCCATTTCATTATTTGGATTGAGTCGTTACAATGCACTATGTTTAATATAAAAAAATCAAAACAAAAATAAGAACATATACAAATAAAGTGTAGAATTAAAATGTTTAATCTTTTGTACTATCATTTTTATAATTAGATGTGAAATAAAATAATTAAATAAGTCAAACGAGTCATGTTTGAAAAATTCAATTTTGTTTAGAAGTGAATAAATTCATTTGACCTTTTATTCGCTACAAGCTTCTATAAAATCCGTAATTCAGGTAAAAAATTAAGAGTTTTGCTATATATAAGCACAGTTACGCACTAATCTGTATACCAATACTGATTTATTCATACTTAAAATTTAAATTAACATTGTTTTTAATAAAATCTATTTTTTGACCAATCACATCACATTGATGTACAAATTAGTACACAATTGTACTTGCAACTATATTTTTTCAAAAATTAAAACAAAAAAGGGTACACATTTGGGCATTTCATTAGTCAAAGACTCAAAGAATTGAAAAAAAATAAATATGAGATGTGAAGTATGGAAATGGCAAATAATAAATTTCTTTTCCTTTGTTCTTCCCTTTGAAAAATAGCAAACTCTTTTCCTTTATGGCAACCTAAGCGGCACAGTGGCACCCTAGGTTTATCAAAGTTGCTCCCTCCAATTGTACGATAACCAAAGCAGTCCCTCACGATTTCAAATGTTAAAAAAGAAAAAAGAAAAAAAAAAAGAGGCAGACCCTCACATACTCTCTACTTTCTGCATTGGCATGCTTATGTCAGGTGCCGGCAAGATACATATTTCAGTTGCCAATAACTAGTTGAGAAATGCTATAACGCTTCTCTAAATAGGTTTTTTTGCTTTTATTTTTAATTTTATTTCTGTATGGATCTCTAGCGCCCCGCAGATTCGAAGCGCATGGAGAATAGTTCAGAGGCCTGGCTTCTCTGAAGGATTAATCAAACTATAAAGGGAACCCAGTTGAAGCTGATTGATGAAAACAAGGTGAGTCGATAATGTTTGGTTACCTCTGTTCAAGACATCTATTACTAGGCAAACACTGGAGGACCAATTTGGGTTTTCTTCCGAAAAATGGTTTCTTTATTGGCAAATCATTTGCTTCAGTCGGTTTATCTGAATCTAATGAAAAACTAGAAGAAGAAGAGCATTCTTTTGCGGTGTCTTACTTCATAAACTATTGTGGGTTGTCCACAAAATCTGCTATTTTAGCATCCCAGAGGGTACGATTTCGAACTCCGGAGAAACCAGACTCAGTGCTTAATCTCCTCAAAGAGAATGGGTTCACCAATACCCAAATCTCCCGGCTTGTCAAGATAGAACCGCGGCTGCTTTTATCTAATCCTGAGAAGACCCTTTTGCCCAAGATTGAGTTTTTCCGTTCTATGGGGGCTTCAAGCTCCGACCTCTCTAGGATCCTCTCTTCAAACCCTTCTCTGTTAAGAAGGAGCTTGGAGAAACATCTTATACCCTGTTATGATTTCCTCAAGAGTGTGCTTATTCTTGACGAGAAAGTTGTTACCGTTTTCAAGCGCTCACCATGGGTTGTTTTAATGCATAATATGGTTCCCAATATAGCACTTTTGAGAGAAGTTGGAGTGCCTCAATCCATAATCTCTTTCTTGGTAACTAATTTTCCTTCTACAGCGTTTGTTAAGCATACTAGGTTTGCTGAGGCTATCCACGAGTTGAAGGAAATGGGATATGATACCTCCAAAACGGTTATTGTCTATGCGATCCAAGTTTTATTGAGGATGAGTGAACCAGAGTTGGAATCGAAGTTGGAGTTTTATAGGAGATGGGGTTGGTCAAAAGATGTTGCTCTCTTAGCCTTTAAAAGGCATCCAAATTGTATGCTTTTATCAGATAAGAAGATCACAAAAGCAATGGACTTCCTTGTGAACAAAATGGGTTGTTCATCAACAAACATTGCTAGAAATCCTACAGTTCTATTTTTCAGCTTGGAGAAGAGGATTATGCCTAGATGTTCAGTTATTCAGATTTTGATAGCCAAGGGTTTGGTTAAGAATGATTTGTCCCCGGCCACTTTCATACTACCTGGTGAGAGGTGCTTCCTGGTGAGAGGTGCGACCCCGCCATGTACTACGGAGAATAGTAAGAAGAAGACGGGCCTGAAGATGTGAGAGGGTCGCCCTCTGTCGCTGGCCTTCATCAAATCGCAGAGCGGTTTGCGATTTGTTACTTCGCGGCCTCTCTCACATCTTGCTATTCTCCCTTTAGCCGACATGTACTTCGCGGCCTAATTAGTGATTTGTTACTGCTGCGATTTCTAGTTAAGGTGGGCGGCCCAATTAGCCCCACACTTGGGGGGGCCCAAGGAGGCCTGCTTCTCAATTCTACTTCCACTTTTTTTTTTTTAATCAAAATTCTACATATTTTTAAAGGAGATCTAAATATTTATGTGTTGCTTATAAAACATTATTAACAATATCCTAAATAAAATTTATTTTCGAAAGTTGTTTCTTTTTTCAAATGAGATAACTTAAAGACTGCTAATATGATAATATCATTTCTCAACATGTATTAAAAATCGAGCCACTGTTTCTTAACGAGATTCGAAGTCACTGTTCCTCATCTTAGAAGACATTTTAAACTTTATTAATACTCCATCTTTAGAACCGGTTTGTCTCAAGTTTGTGTCTTCATAAAGGCACTTTGTTGAATGAAGGCGACATAAGTAGTAATTACAGACCGAACATTCAAATATGGTTGTATAAAGAATTATAAAAAAAAAAAAAAAGATTATACATGTATCATTACTCATGTATGTATGTCAATTGCTAGTAAAAGTTCATTGAAGCAAATGTGTTTAATCTGAGCCCTTCAATCAACATATCATGAACAAATTGGCAAACTTGATATTGGAATTGTTTCCACACGAATTTGAGGCAACTTTAATCCTAAAATGGGGTGAGTAAATATTACAGTAAATAATTATATCGTTTTATATAATACAAAAAGGTTATGAAAATAATTATTGTTTTATAAAAAATCTTATCAATTTAGGAATACATGACCGCATATTTATATAATAAAATATGACTAATTAGTTTTGATAAATTATAAATAAATTTGAACGAAAATTGTAATTAGAAATTTTAATGCCCTTTTACTCCCTTAATTTGGTGTATGTTTCCCAAACCAGGTTGCTAATATGGTTTCCTTCACAAGAAGATCTATTTTCATCATAGTATTTGTTACTCAGATGACTAACACAAGAGTGGGTGAATTGGGTTGCATTTAAAAATTAACAATTATAAATCAAATACATAATATAAAATATAAACAAAATACGAAGTAACAATAAATATAAAAAGTAAGGGTAAGAGAGAAGCAAATTCAGTATGTTAACGAGGTTCGGCCCCACTGCCTATGTCCTCGCCTAAAGCTACCCCTTAAGAATCTCCAAATTCACTATTCAACCTTTTTCAGGTGGAGATAGAAACTTATTACACATTTGAATAACACCGCTACAAAAGATCCGTGTAGAACACCATCTACACTTGCAATCACCTTACACGTGGTGATTCAACTATTCCCTGTATAGAACACTTTCTACACGCACAATGGTTATACACACCTTTTTACTGATATAAGAGTTGATAGTGGGTAGGTTATCAGGGAACACTTCTCAATGAGTGAAATAAGAACAATACAACGCATACTATATCTCTCTCAAAATGAACAAGGGGTTAAAGCTCAATGTTTAGAGAAAAGAGATTGAAAGTTTTGAATGAATGTTATAAAACTTGTAATGATATGCGTATGCTCTTGGTGTTGTAAATTTGAAATTCTCAAAATGATTTATTTATATGCATATGAGACTTCATATTCAAATTTAAAAAGATTCACATGTCAAAGACAACATCATTCACTTTTTCAAAAAAATTCAAATAAAAGTTTCTTCTTTTTTCAATTGTCAAAGATAACATTATTCACTTTTCAAAAATTTCAAATCTAATCTTTTTACTTTTCGTATATGACAAAATGAGTATTATTTACTTTTCAAAATTTTCAAATAAAATCATCTACCTTTTGCATAAGTAAAGAAGAACATCAATCACGTTTGAAAATATTTAAATAAATCATGCACATATGAAAGATGACAATCAATTATCTTTATTATTTTCAAAATTCAAATTTTTAATCATGTCATGCACATGTGAAAGATGACAATCAATCATTTTTCAAAATTTTCAAATTTAATTTTCAAAATATTCATGCACATGTGGAAAATGTATTTTGATGTTTTATGATAAAATATTAATTTTGAGCCTTAATCCTAATTTCGAATTTTTCAAGAGATGTACAATATTACTCTATGAGTTTTAATGTGAGATTGTTCCCTTCTTGTTCATGTTTGATTTCTTGATGTGCTTGACTCTATTGTATAGACAACTTGAGTTTGAGACTCCTTTATTCTTTGAGTTCATTTGTTATCATCAAAATCAATGTGTAGATATATAATTACATGAATCTTGAAACCTTGGATTCAATAATTTTTTTTTAAATCTTTTTCCTGATAAATAGTAACAGTTAAGTAGTATATTTTCTTAAAGTTGCGTTATAGCACTAATGGCATTAAAAAAAAAAAAAATCTTCTCCAATCTGACCTAAGCCTCCATCCTACCTTCGACGTTGAATATCAATCTTAGGGTTTGTCTTCCTCTCTCATTTTTTTTTTTTTTTTTTTTTTTTTTTTTTTTTTTTTTTTTTTTGGTTTTTAACTAAGGGATTGCATAAGATTTGTATGCCCTAAATCTTAGCAAGTCATTTTCTTTACAAGAAAGTTTCAAGTCACTAGTACTACTGAATTTATTCTGAAGGCAATTGTTAATGATGTTTTGCACACTCGTTATCGAACTCAATCACCAGCAATACAAGGAAAGTGGGGGGCTTGGGATTAATGAAATACCTCCGATGCCTAAGTTAGTTTCTTACTCCTTAGAGAAAATTCTTATACCAAGTTAGAGAGTAATTTTAACCTGGTACTCAGCTTTATACGGCTTGCTAAGGTTGTCCTTGTATCCCGTGTCAAAGGTGCCAGTCTTTGGTATGGGGGCCCCACGCTGTCGCCTTTGATGTGGTGTGGCCTTCCCGAGTCACATCTCTTTGGCAGGTTGGTGAGTGCAGCCAGCTTCCGTGCATTCTGTCTGGGACAGGGTTAGTGTCACACACACTGTCATGGATAAGGTGCCTCATTGTGATCCCTGCCCATGCTTCGTGTTAGTCCTTAAGGGTGATGTGACCCTATCATTACGTGTGTGTGCAGGAAGGTGTCAGAAATGTCGGTGTCCCATCACTCCGCATCTACTTCTTTCCCATGTAGGCACTCGGCTTCCTTCTCTTTTCTCTAACTAGTGGGCTGATTATACTTTAGTCGTTGGGCCTCTTGGGTAAATTAGGCCCAACCCGGTAGGGGTGTAAAACATCCATTCCAGCAGAATAAGTTCTCAGCGATTCTCTCCCATTTTCTATGTCACTAGCTATTAGGAATTATCAAAGATTCTAAGCTCACGGATTTTCTAAACAAGAATGGTACATGGTAAGAATTATAGGCTTGCAACATGACCCACCCAAGCCAATTTTGGGCCCGACCTGACTAGGCCCACAGCTCATGCATACTGAAAACAAACCGATCCAACCTGGCCCATTTGGGTCAGGTAAAAAAATTTCGATTTTATTTTTCAAAAATGTGAGTGCTAGGTTATTTTCTAAAAAGATTTCAACAACACACTCTCACTCTTGATTGCAACAATATCAAACTGATTTGGTATGCTCAATATCGGCTTCATTCTGTGTCACAAAACTAAACACAAAAGTACTTGGATTTAAGTAGCCGAAAAAAAGGTGGATTGAGTAAATTACAAATCAGGTCCAATAACCTAGTACTCTGTAGTCTGGGGAATGAAGTTATTGCCTCTGAATCAACTTGAATTCAAATTAAGACCTATATCATGTCATTAGATCCACCATCTTTACATAATGTTACATTATATACAGAGCCAAAAGCAGCCCTTGTCAGGTGTACTCCTACCAACTCTACATGAAAATGTCATGATTGTGTATAGAAGGATTCTACCTTCATGGCACATGTGCCACAAATAGAGCATAGTTAAATAAAAGCAACAATTAGGCAGCTAAACTGATTTTTCTTTTTTCTTTTTTTTTTTTTAAAAAAAAAAAAAACCTCCAAAGGTACCAAACCAAAGTTGGGTAGAATCCAGCAACTGCAACTTGATGTTAACACATGAAGTAGGAGTTTTGTTTTTGTTAAGCCATGCCATCTAGCTAGCCTTATATTAAATAATCTTGATTTAGAATATTTTAAGTTTATAAACATTTAAAAGGTTATACAAATAAATATTAAATAACCCAAAATCTTAAGAGATGAAACATTTCATATTCTTTTATATTTTTTGTCCTCTTTCCTCTATATTTAATTTTTTAAATGGCACATAGAGTTTCACCATCAAATATAAACATAATTAATAATTTTTTTAGTGTATCACACAACTAATTCTAATAATTAATGATGATACCGTTTGTTAATTACTTGAGTTCTTTTAATAATACTAAGAATGATATTGAAGTCTTTTATTTTATTTTATTTTTATTTTTGATAAAGGGGTGGGGGTTTTGAACTCTAGTTTTTCATTTAGAAAACCGGATCATATGTCATAAGGTCATTAGGCTCTTGGCATGATGTTGAATCTAAGATATGTTTCAAGTTTCATGTAATTATATATGTACATATGAATTTTGATGATAATAGATGAGTTCAAGCATAAAGAAGTCTCAAATTCAAGTTTTTTATATAATGGAGTCAAGTACATCAACAAACCAAATATGAGCAAGAAAGGGAACAAACTCATATTAAAGCTCATAGAGTAATTTTGTACATTTCTTGAAAATTTCGAAATTAGGATTAAAATTCAAAATTAATATTTTTTCATAAAACATTAAATTACATTTTCCACATGTGCATGATATTTCTAAAACTTAAATTTAAATTTTTGAAAGATAATTGATTGACATCTTTTACATGTGTATGACATGATTAAAAGTTTGAATTTTGAAAAATTGTGTTGCCCAGATGACTAATACAAGAGGGGGGGTGAATTGAGTTGTATTAAAAAAAAATAACAATTATAAATCAAATATACAATATAAAATATAAACAAAATACGAAATAGCAATAAATATAAAGAGTAAGGGTAAGAGAGAAGCAAACTCAGTATGTTAACGATGTTCGGCCCCACTGCCTACGTCCTCGCCTCAAGCTACCCCTTGAGGATTTCCAAATTCATTATTCAATCTCCTTTAGGTGGAGATAGAAACCTATTACACCTTTGAACAACACCGCTACAAAGGATCAGTGTAGAACACCCTCTACACTTGCAATCACCTTACACGTGGTGATTCAACTATTCCCTGTGTAGAACACTTTCTACACGAACAAGGGTTATACACACCCTTTTACTGATACAAGAGCTGATAGTGGGTATGTTATCAAAAAACACTCCTCAATGAGTGAAATAAGAATAATACAGCGCAAACTATATCTCTCAAAATGAATAAGGATTAAGGCTCAATCAATGCTTAGAGAAGAGAGAATGAAAACTTTGAATGAATGTTGTATGCTCTGGATGTTATGAATGTGAAGCTCTCAAATGATCTATTTATAGGCATATGAAACTTCATATTCAAATTTAAAAAGATTCATATGTCAAAGACAACAT
Source organism: Carya illinoinensis (assembly GCF_018687715.1). Lineage (NCBI taxonomy): Eukaryota > Viridiplantae > Streptophyta > Magnoliopsida > Fagales > Juglandaceae > Carya > Carya illinoinensis. The sequence continues at coordinate 28,748,161 of NC_056758.1, read as the reverse complement.
CATTCACTTTTTCAAAAAATTCAAATAAAAGGTTATTCTTTTTCAATTGTCAAAGACAACATCATTCATTTTTCAAAAATTTCAAACCTAATCTTTTACTTTTGACATATGACAAAAGGAGTACACTTTACTTTTCAAATATTTCAAACCTAATCTTTTACTTTTTGCATATGACAAAAGGAACACACTTTACTTTTCAAATTTTTCAAATTTAATCTTTTTACTTTTTGCATATGACAAAATGAGCACACTTTACTTTTCAAATATTTCAAACAAAAACATTTACCTTTTGCATAAGTCAAAAAAAGTATCAATCACTTTTGAAAATATTCAAATAAAACATGCACATGTGAAAGATGACAATTAATCATCTTTAATATTTTCAAAGTTCAAACCTTTAATCAAGGCATGCACATGTAAAAGATGACAATCAATCATCTTTCAAAATTTTCAAATATAATTTTCAAAATATTCATGCACATGTGGAAAATGTATTTTAATGCTTTATGATAAAATATTAATTTTGAGACTTAATCATAATTTTGAATTTTTAAGAGATTTACAACATTACTCTATGACTTTAATGTGAACTTGTTTCCTTCTTGCTCATGCTTGTTTCCTTGATGTGCTTGACTCCATTGTGTAGACAACTTGAGCTTGAGACTCCTTTATTCTTTGAATTCATTTGTTATCATCAAAATCCATGTGTAGATATATAATTACACAAAACTTGAAACCTTGGGTTCAACAAATTGAAAGATGCTTAATTGTCATACTTAACATGTGCATATTTTGTTTGAATATTTTCAAAAGTGATCGATGCTCTTTTTGACATATGCAAAAGACAGATGATTTTGTTTGAAAAAATTTGAAAAGTAAATAATACTCCTTTTATCATATGCGAAAAGTAAAAATATTAGGTTAGAATATTTTGAAAAGTAAATGATGTTATCTTTGATAATTGCAAAAAAGAGAAATTTTTATTTGAATTTTTTGAAAGGTGAATGATATTATTGTCTTTGACATGTGAATCTTTTTAAATTTGAAAATGAAGTTACATATGCCTATAAATAGCCCAATTGAGATCTTCAAATTTATAACAACAAGAGCATACAACATTCATATAGCTTTCAATCTTTCTTCTCTAAACATTGAGCCAAAACACTGGTTCATTTTGAGAGAGATATAATTTGTACTGTATTATTCTTATTTCATTAATTGAGGAGTGTTCTTTGATAACCTACCCACTATTAGCTATTGTATCAATAAAAGGGTGTGTATAACCTTTGTGCGTATAGAAGATGTTCTACATAGGGAATAGTTGAATTACGATTCACCACGTGTAAGGTGATTACAAGTGTAGAGGGTGATCCACATGGATTCTTTGTAATGGTGTTACTCAAATGTGTAATAGGTTGTTATCTCTACCTGAATGAGGTTTGAATTTAAGAATTCTCAAAGGGTAGCTTGAGGCGAGAATGTAAGCAGTGAAGCCGAACTTCGTTAACATATTGAGTTTACTTTTCTCTTACCCTTACTTTTTGTATTTATTGTTGTTTTATATTTTATATTGAGTATTTGATTTATAATTGTCAATTTTTAAATATAACTCAATTCACTTTCCTCTTGTGTTAGCTATATGGACAACACATGATATTGAAGTTAATCTTAACTAAAAGTAAGCAAAATCATCTAAGTAAACAAAATTATCTCACAATAGTGCTTGAGAGGAAAGTTTAATTATTATAGTTTATAATGATTTAAGAAAATTTCACATTATGACTTCGGATTATTTAATATTTATAACTAATAAAATATGTGAGAAAAAAAAGCTCGTCACGACATATATATTTATACAATAAATTTATATACAGTTATTTTTGTATAATTTTTTATACACTTTATTAATGTGAGTAATTATGTATTAAAAAAATTAATACAATCGATTACATAAATGAAATATATAAAAGGTACTTAAAAAAATAATTGTATATAATATTATTTTTATTGAAGGTAGCCATTGTTAGGGGTGTACAAGAAACCGGCCAACCGACCTCCACCGACGGAAACCGACCGGAACCGGCCGGAACCGGCATGAACCGGCGAAGAACCGGTCGGCCGGCGGTAGAAATAATTAGGAACCGAGGTCGGTCGGTTCGGCAGCGATTCACCACCCTAAAAACCGCTGAACCGGCCGACTATTTATATTTATATATTTTTTAAAAATATACTTATCTAAACGGCGCCGTTTCACTCATTTAAGTGGAACGGCGCCGTTTAAAGCCCGTTTATTAAAAACATCCCCTAATGAAACATCCCCTAAGCCAAACGGCGCCGTTTCAATCTAGGGTTAAGAACTTAACCCTTTTGCTTTCAGACTCTCTCGAATCTCGACCCTCACTTGAAATTCTTCTTCCCTTCACTTGAACTTCCAGCCGCCTCTCCCTCACGCAGTCACCCTCACCCTCACAGTCACCTCACCGGCCGGCTCACTCTCACGGTCTCACTCTCCAAGCGGCTCACTCTCACAGTCTCACGGCTCATGTTCCTCACGGAGTGCACCGCCGCACCTCACCGGCTCGCCGCTCACCCCCACGCAGAGCAGCCACGCAAGGCCACCTCCGTCGCCAGCTCCCTCTCTCTCTCTCTAAGCTCACCTCGCGGCGTCATATCTCTCTCTCTCTCTCAAAAATCTCGCGGCTTCACCGTGGTCTCTCGCTCTCTCTCACGGCGCACACAGCCACCGACGACGCCGACGAACCGACCGGAGTTACGCCGAGACCGAGGACGACGGTTTCCTCCCCCTTCTCCGGCCGGTTTCGGTCGAGATTTTCATCAATTTCACCCCATCGGTTCGGTCTCGGTTTTTGCCCAAAACCAAAACCGATATGTCGGTTTTCACCCCTAGCCATTGTGACATCCTAAACAGTGGCACACTAGGTTTATCAAGGGAGCCTGAACGGCAGAATGGCACACTAGGTTTATCAAGGTGCTCCCTCTGTACGATAATCGAAGCAGTCCATCTACTATTTTTTATTTTATTTTATTTTTTATTTTATTTTTAAATTTTATTTCTGTATGGATCTCTAGCGCCCCGCAGATTCGAAGCGAATGGAGAATAGTTCAGAGGCCTGGCTTCTCTGAAGGATTAATCAAACTCTCCAGGGAACCGAGTTGAAGCTGATTGATGAAAACGTGGTGAGTCGATAATGTTTGGTTATCTCTGTTCAAGACATCTATTACTAGGCAAACACAGGAGGACCACTTTGGGTTTTCTTCCGAAAAATGGTTTCTTTATTGGCAAATCATTTGCTTCAGTCGGTTTATCTGAATGAAAAACTAGAAGAAAAAGAGCCTTCTTTTGCGGTGTCTTACTTCATAAACTATTGTGGGTTGTCCAAAAAATCTGCTATTTTAGCATCCCAGAGGGTACGATTTCGAACTCTGGAGAAACCAGACTCAGTGCTTAATTTCCTGAAAGAGAATGCGTTCACCAATACCCAAATCTCCCGGCTTGTCAAGATAGAACCACGGCTTCTTTTATCTAACCCTGAGAAGACCCTTTTGCCCAAGATTGAGTTTTTCCGTTCTATGGGGGCTTCAAGCTCCGACCTCTCTAGGATCCTATCTTCAAACCCTTCTCTGTTAATAAGGAGCTTGGAGAAACATCTCATACCCTGTTATGATTTCCTCAAGAGTGTGCTTATTCTTGACGAGAAAGTTGTTACCGTCTTCAAGCGCTCAAAATGGATTTTTTGTATGCATAATATGGTTCCCAATATAGCACTTTTGAGACAAGTTGGAGTGCCTCAATCCACAATCTCTTTCTTGATAACTAATTTTCCGTCTACAGCGTTTGTTAAGCATACTAGGTTTGCTGAGGCTATCCACGAGGTGAAGGAAATGGGATATGATCCCTCCAAAACGGTTTTCGTCAATGCAATCCATGTGTTATTGAGTATGAGTAGACCAAAGTTGGAATCGAAGTTGGAGTTTTATAGGAGATGGGGTTGGTCAAAAGACGTTGCTCTCTTAGCCTTTAAAAGGCATCCAAATTGTATGCTTTTATCAGATAAGAAGATCACAAAAGCAATGGACTTCCTTGTGAACAAAATGGGTTGTTCATCAACAGACATTGCTAGAAATCCTACAGTTCTATTTTTCAGCTTGGAGAAGAGAATTATGCCTAGATGTTCAGTTATTCAGATTTTGATAGCCAAGGGTTTGGTTAAGAATGATTTGTCCCCGTCGACTTTCATACTACCTGGTGAGAGGGGCTTCCTGGATAAGTTTGTGATCAAATTTGAAGATGGTGTTCCTGAACTGCGGAATGTGTATAAAGGAAAAGATGGATCTTTTGGATGTTATAATTCAGTCTTAGAAGGTATGTGGGGTGGGAAACTTGTAAAATCTTGACTTCAAATTTGATGCATGTCATAGTTGCCCGCTTTTGTGTTTCCAATTTAGTAGGTGTTGTCTGGCCATAAAGATAAGTTATTGGGTATGCATTTTGCACTAGTTGGATAAGGATTCGATATCTTATGGCAAAAACTATCAGTATTGTGCTGTGACATGGTTTGTCGATTCCAAATGAAGTTTCCATTTCCCTGCCACCCGCAATGCTTGAAATAAAAGCACCGACCGATTTTTATGGCATTTGTTTTTGCATAGAGCCCTGTTTTAAAGTGTCTTAACCCCAGCATGATTGTATTATAAGAATCTCTATTACTCAAGTCACTTAACGTCGTTGGTTCTATGCATTCATGGAACAAGACGCTGTACCCAGTGAATTTGTTATCTTGTTGGCATACGTTAGGTCTATTATTACATTTTATTTGAGTGGAATTTTTGGAGAACCTGGAAGTCTCTTAACAAGCTCATCCTTGAAGCAGAGGAGAGAATAGGTAAGCGTTACTGAATTCAAAACTTGTGTATATGGTTCTTGTACATTGCTAATCTAGTCTACCATATCCCTTCACTGCTATACATGAAATACAGGGGATAAATTTGCTGCCCACATCAGAACTTTGAAAAAGATAATGAAACATCATAGCCTTGCCGTAGGTTAATAAGTGCATTTATTTGTTGGAGACAAAATTGAATCCAAGAGAGAGACTGGACGTGTTCTTCAAGAAAATAGAAATAACACTAGACAAAATAGGATACCACAAATCATGATGCCACCCTCTGGAGTTCTAAACCGGTAAATCTTACTTATATGTACGTACTAGATGCCGCCACCAGTAGCAGTCACCAAGTTTTTGGGAATGTTTAAAAAGCCCGAGCCTAACCATGAAGGGGCTTTTGTAGTCTTAATGCACAGTGCAAGGCATAGCAAGTACAAATATCGTATAAGTCCTAACGATCACAAAAAGAAAAACCATATTAAACATTTAACGTACCTTACAGAAATAATGATTAAATGCAAAAAGCTCCCAGAAACCTGCCGTCTGTTGGACGAGTCCAAGAGTCTAGCCAGTGGCTAAAATGAGACAAAGTTCAACAGAAAAATAAACTCAAATAAACTCTTCATTCACAGCCAAGATTATGCTAAAATTCCATGGTTAATTCAATCATACCATTAAATTCCAACACTCAAACTCTAAAAGCACATGATATAAAGTGGAAACTATTCAAACCTAATGAGCAAAATTTACCGTCAGTCATGATTACAACAACTAGAGCACGTTCCTCCAAATAATTAAAGTATTTTATAAGGAAGTGTCCCTAAAGTTAAACCAAAAGTTGTGAAATCTTACATCACAGCCAACAACGCCGAAGTAGAATTTGGTCCCCTCCTCCTCACCCTCCAGAATTTTAAGAGCATTATTAATAAATTATGCATATGTAAAGGACGCTTTTGATGAATATAAGATAAATTTAGATTTTGATTATTTTATTTACATAAATTTTCACATTGGAATAACTATTTTTTTATTATATGACAATAAAATAATACGAGATAAATTTGATTTTGACTATTCACATTAAATCTCTACATTAGATTATCTATTTATTCATTATATAGTAATAGGTAATTAATAATTAATTTTTTTAATTATTAATTTATTTTATTTTATTATGAGAAAATGAGAAAAAGAATTCGAGGGAAAGAAACGGTGACAGTTGCATTGAAAGAGGAGAGAGACAGAGTTGTAGATAAATAATAAAATAACAATTTGCTCTATGTACAATAAAGATCAAATTTGATATTTCCTTTATAAATACTGTAGCTAAAAGCTACAAAATTTGCTAATGACTAATCTATTGTGAGTGAATTTTATATCCCATAGTTAAGAAGCACACTTAATTTTGGATATAAATAATCCAATGAGACTGCTCATAAGCCCTTGCAAATGATGATATTGCCAATCCATTCCATGATACAATTACCTAGCAAGTATCTAAGTTGTTAAAAGAGTGCATAATAATAATTAAATTAAAATAATATGTAAAAGCAGTGGATCATTTCCTTGACAAAATAAGTCATTGTTTTCACAGATAATACCTTATCATCCGAATGTGGTCTTGGTCGACTTGATCTTACTTCAAAAAGCTTTCGCCTACATTCACCCAAAATATCAAGATGTTTATCAACAGGCATGCCAACTTTTGATGCCATTTCAGCTGAGTTTTGTCTCTCAATGAGCACATTCTTTCCCTTGAATTCGTGATGAGGATCACTCATTCTAGAAAGGTCACAGTTACCCGAAGGCTTTACATAGTAATGGTTCTTGAAAACAGTTGCATGCTCTCCAAGTATGTCATCAACCTAAACACAGCCAAAAAAATAGTATCAAAACTGACAGAATAACCACTAATCTCATAACAAAAAATAAAAAAAAAAAAAAAAAAAAAATTAAATTCACAGATCTATATAACCTTGAGATTTAGAAATTTCAGACAAAATTTGGCAAAAATTCAAATAGAGCTTGACATTCTTTTCTAAAATACCATTGATGGAAAACAAGTCATCCATATTGCATCTATATTGAACATAAGATATATAGACTCAGGAAAGTGCATAAGCAACCACCAAAATACCTTTTTTTTTTTTTTTTTTTTTCATAATTTAAGCAACCACCAAAATATTAGAATAGATGTTTTGGGCATCCGTTAATGTTTCTACTGTCATGCTGTTATATAGAGATATACAACCAATAAAAATTAACAAACGAAGAACACAAACAAAAATGATCAGTAATGTGCCTAAATGCTACATTGGAAAGTAGTTATTTTCTTTTCAGCCTTTTAAGCGGGGAGAACAGAGGACAGACAAAAAAATGTATTAGATGGAGTCCATATTCTCACTAGATACATGATAGATGTAATCAAGGAAATGATAGCAGTCTAGAAGGCAGTCTTGGAAAAAGTTGAGCGCAATATATGTCATGCACAAGAATTTATATATCCTATATCTAGGCATTTGAGATAAAGTTGCAACATGAGATAATGATGGTGCAAAACAAACCTCTTCGCTGGTCGATATGTAGAAGGCTCTTCCTTTTTTTTCTAGCATCTAGCATCACCTTCATATTCGGCCCTGTCAGCATCCTTTGCCGAAAAAATCTCACCTTCTTGCCTGATCTTGTGTCTCCTCAAATAATCAAAAATATCCCGAGCCAGAAATGAAAAGTAGTAGTCTTTGGTGATAGAAAACGCATTTGAATAAACATTAGCAAGCTGCCCTTGGTCGTGCAGCATTTTTTCGAAGTGGGGAACTGCAAGAAAACACTTATGTCTCAACAACTCCATCCCAACAACCCAAAAAGAGGAGAGAGGATAGGGGTCTTTTATTACAACAAAAATCAATTTATTATAAATTCATCCAACAAACAATGAGTTGACATTGAATCACAAAGAAATAAACAGACAACACAATCCTTCTAAATTAGGGTCAAACTTAGTTTGTGGTAAAAAATAGCTCTAAAGAAAAACTGACCATGCCAGCCCCCGTCTACGCTATATCTGTGAAAGCCACTGTTACGTGCCAGAGTTTCGACCTCGTAATGGGTTTATGAATGGGTAGAGAACAAGGATTGTCCTTGCGTGCTCTACTTATGATGGAAGTTTGTAGGACACTTCGAGGGATCCTAAGCCTTCTTAGTTGGTTTAATTTGAGAAAAACCACAACTCCAAATCAACACAAGCTTGAAGATAATACTGATGAGATAATATTAATTCTTGGCCTCAAGCTATTAAATAGCCGAACAACTTTTGATGGAATAGGCAATAACCCATTCTTATAGAAAGGAGAATTACAATCGCATAATTCTAGCTGTTAAAGATGTGTCCCACTTTCCCTTTGCAATCGTTCTTCCAAGTTCTGTTAAGAGACTCCGGTGTGATCCACCTAGGAAAGCTCCGATGCCAAAGTCAGCAAATGAAATTAGAGAATTCAAAAATCAAAAAGAGAGTTCGATCCCTCACTATCAAGGGTTACCTAATATATATAGGCCCATGCACAGCACTTATCTTATCCAGAATTTATCGGTACGAATCATCACTTCAACACTTTGAATGATCATGCAACTGCATGATGTCTCTATTCTTTCGTGAAAGATGGCGTGGTGCATGTATCATTTCGATTCACTTTTGACTCTTTTATTCCTCTTCAACTAGCTCAGGGCCTTCCCTATGGGTTTTTCCTCTTTGGGCTTTTATATTAGAATGGGCCTTTCGGTTAATTCTCTTTGTCTTCTGGCATAGAGAATTTATAGTGGTTAATCCTGCCTCCTTATAAATGCTGTGAGCCTCACTATGGGTCTCCTTTTTACTTCCACACCTTATATCTTTAGACGATTTTCCATCGGCCCGGGTGTGCGGAAAGAAAATGGCTAAGGGTACAAGCCCAGCCCATCCACGACCTTTAACTGCCCATCGGCCTTTCGTATTCTCTTCCAGCACCGTTTCACTTTTTCAAAAATCGAGGAGCCCCCAGGATTTCCCGCTGTTGTGGCAGAAAGGGAGGGGAGTTTTCGTGTGACAGTTACTTTTCTGCTCTAGTGTTAGGTCATGATGTCTGCATCCGTTAGTGTTCCGTATTTGCTCTTCTTTAAATACCTCTCCTTTGCCTCCTTTAATTTATTCTCCGCTATCATTTCCTTCTCTCTGCTTCTTTTCTTGCCTTTCTGCTTCCTTTCTTGCATTTTCTTCTTTCGTTCTCTTGCTTCCTTTCTCTCCTCCAGTTTCAATGGCTGACCAAGGTGAAGGCTCTGTACATCCCTTCAAAATCCCTGAAGGTACAACCTTTGATGGATATGGGTGGCGCTCAGGTCTCCGAGAAAAGCATTTTTCCAAGATTCGTGAGGAATATCGTATCCCTGAAACTGCTGTGATGGAGGTTCCGTCATCTGGATGTTGTGATGACAAGGGTTTTGTTGGTAAGGTGACCATAACTGTATCCCTCCTGTCGCACGGGTTGAGGCTCCCCTTTTGTCGCCCTTTTCGCGACATCCTGGACCTTCTTAACTTGGCATCGGCTCAACTACACCCCTTTGCATTGAGGGTGTATTTCTACGCTTGCATCGTCTTTCGCATGGTTTTGGAGCCCCTTAGTGACCCCTATCTCGACTTGACTGCCAGGAAATTTTTGACTTTTTACAATGTGAGGGCTGCCACCAAGGGCAATGTCGTCAGCTTTCGCAAGAAAGATAACGGGTAGATGCTGGCTCGCTTTGAGACTCGTTATTCCAACGCCAAGGCTTGGATATCCAAATTCATTCTTATTACTAGTCAGGGCTGGGAGTTTCCCGCCCAAGAAGAGATCTTCAGAGATTTTTCAGTCAGGGTGATCTGGCGCCCTCTCCCTGATGATAAAAACTTGTGGAATACCATGGAGCCTCTATCTAGCAGGGAAATGGCTCGAATGGAAACCGTCCGTTCTTGGGCTGAAGCTCACCTCGAGGATCTCTGGACTAACTTTCTGTTGACGCCTGTTTACATTGATCGGTTCTTGATGTCTCTCAACCGATCCTATGTTCAGGGGCGCTCATTCATGATTTCGGCCACTATTCCCCCTCCCCTGCCAAAACTCTTTGAAAAGAGTAAGAGACATGACCACGCCGCTGAGAGTAAGAAAGAGAAAAAGAGGCGATCTGAGAAGGAGGAGACTGTCGAGAAAAGGGAGAAAAGGAGTAAGAAGAAGAATGAGGATGAAGGCCAGAGAAACAGAACTTGTTCTGAGGACTCTTCTCCTCTTTTGCCTCCCTAAAAGAAAATCTCGGCGCCTTCAAAGGATGCCTAGGTCCAAATGCCTTTAAAGGGTGTTCAAGTTCTCCAGCCTGCACAGCCAGCCGCCACTGTGCTTTCTACGCTGCAATTACAGGAGACTGCCACACCATACAGGGATGAATGGGTTTAGATGTCCACCCCGCCAGTTATTGCCGCTTGCCCATCACCACGCTTGTCCCCTGCCCAGTCACGTTCCTACGGTCTGGGGGACATTGAGGGTTTAGCCAGCTTAGCCCTCTTTGACTTGGTTGCTTCCCTCAAAGTCGTGCCAGCCCCACAGGCACTCCCTCTAGCATCTGACCCTGCATTCGAATTTCTTGCACTAGAGGGTCCAGTGAGGGAAAGTGAGTTGGACGCTGCAGTGGTGGCCGCCCTCAATCTTGACTCTATCACGGGTGTAAGGGCTTGCCCACCTCCCTTGTCTGGTGCTGTTCATGGAGAGGTGACCAATGCCTTGTCCACAGACGGGGTGGACGGAGCCTCCCCACTCCAAGAGGGTAGCCATGCCGATACAGTAGAGTGCACCCCCTTAGGCCACGAGGATGCAGGCGGCAAGGCCGGGTCAAAGAAAACTACCCCAGAGACCCCACCAGCCACGGTCTTTGGGGGAAACACACCTTCGCCTGTTGGCAGTGGTGAAGGGTTTTCTCTTCCACCCTCCACGCCGCATCCTTTGGGGGAGATACTGACTCCTTTTTTAAGGAGGAGTGAGGCAATTTTCTGCAAGAGGATGCCCACCTAATTGAGGTTGACCTGGCTTACACATCGCCCTCCCTTTCACCTGCACGCCTTGGAGGTCCATCAGCAAAGGTGGCAGCTTCACCTCTGAAGCTTGCAGAGGCATCCTCATTTTGGGTGGTTTCTAGACCTGGAGATATCATTGGGGGTGACACTAGTGGCTGTGCCTCCTCTACAACTGCTGGCACGCAGGCTGAGGCCATCGCTTATATGGCCAATCGCTTAAGAGACTGGTTTTCTGAGGTACAACGCAGCTTGTTTTTCTTCCTCTTTTTGTGCTTACGCCATTTCTCGGTTTGGTTGTTTTCCTTTCTCTTTGCAGGGCATTAATGATCTGGCCATATGGATTGTGGTAGACCATGCCCAGCTTGGAAAGGAGGTCAGGGAGCGATGCAAACTATGCTACGTTGCTAAGCATGCTTCTAAAAAATGGCAAGTTGACAGGGTCGAGTTGGAAGCCCTGTCTGAGAAAAAGAGAGAGTTGAAGATCCTACTAGAGCAATCTGAAGGTAACTCTCACTCGCTCCAGGGAGACCTGGATATGCGCGAGGGGGAAATCCTTTAGCTCTGCGAAGTTACTCACTTTACCAAAGAGGCTAAAGTTAGGGATGACTTTGCCTTAACTCTTCTTCAGTCCGAAAGGGACTCTACCAAGCTCCAGCTTTCAGAGGCTCAGAGAAATTTTGAGCCTGAGAAGGCCTGCCTAAACTCTAAGCTTCTCACCCACGATGAAGAGCTAACCTCCACTTGTGAAGAACTGGCTCACTCGCAAGAAAGCCGTAGCGAGCTGTCTCAGGAGTTGGCGGCCACTATAGAGAAGGCTCGCCTTACCGCCCTTGACCTTTCAGAGGGTTAGGGGTCCCTGGTAGAACTCATGGAATGCCACGAGCAATACAAGAACAACCATAAAGACCTTGATGAGGATCTTGGGAAGGCAAACTTGGCTCTTGTGGCCAAACACCAAAGGCTGACTGAGAAGACGGATGAGCTGGCTACTGCTTAGGGGGAGATTGCATGGCTTCGTGCTCAGTTAGCTCACGTTCCAGCTACCAAGGATCATGCATTCACTTTTGGCCACGGCTCTGGCAATCTGAGGCTCAAGAACCGCCTTCTGGCTGACCCCATCATCAATCTCGAAACTCTGGATCAGGTTTATTTTCTCCTGAGGAAAATGCCTGCCTCTGAGTTGACACTTTTGGGCGTGATAGCATGCCTGACACCTTTATAGGCGTACCTCCATTGCCACCTCCCGACGGTGCTCCTTAGCTTTTTGGCCTGCCTCCTCTTATTTTTATGAAAATTCTTGTACTCTTCATATGTTGTAACATAGACAAAATCTTGGTACTTTACCTATTGTAATATTGTTTCATTAATGGACTTTTCTTACAACGATGAGTGCCTTGTTACTCTTATTATTGCACATCTTGTTTCCTTGGTTTCCTTGTTTATGCTTTGACCATTCTGTCTTATTGTTTGTTCTTGGTTAACTTGTATTGACTTCCACAAGCCTTTTCATGGCACCACAAACTGCCAATACTTGGTTTTTGAGTCTAGGGATGGCGTGGTCTAAGGACTCCGCGCCCATTTTTCATGGAACCACAAGCTACTAAGGCTTGTTTCAGGTGCTTAGAGGTGGAGTGGTTTAAAGACCTCCGCCCCCATTTTTCATGGCACCACAAGCTGCTAAGGCTTATTTCAGGTGTTTAGAGGTGGCGTGGTCGGCGTGGTCTAAAGACCTCTGCGCCCTTTTTTCATGGCACCACAAGCTGCTAAGACTTGTTTAACGTGTTTAGAGGTGTCGTGGTCTAAAGACCTCTGCGCCCCTTTTTCATGGCATCACAAGCTGCTAAGACTTGTTTGAGGTGTTTAGAGGTGGCGTGGTCTAAGGACCTCTGCGTCCCTTTTTCATGGCACTACAAACTGCTAAGACTTATTTTAGGTGTTTAGAGGTGGCGTGGGACCTCCGCGCCCCTTTTTCATGGCACCACAAGCGGTTAAGGCTTATTTGAGGTGGCGTGGTCTAAGGACCTCCGCGCCTCTTTTTCATGGCACCACAAGTTGCTAAGACTTATTTGAGATGTTTAGAGGTGGCGTGGTCTAAGGACCTCCGCACCTCTTTTTCATGGCACCACAAGTTGCTAAGACTTGTTTGAGATGTTTAGAGGTGGCGTGGTCTAAGGACCTTGACTCTCTTAAAATTGAGTAGCACAAAGGCTCTCTCAAGTATATGAGGATGTTGCGTAATAATTAAGAATAAAATTCGTAGATTGTCTCCACAAGAAAAGCTTGCTTAAAATCAAACCCGTATAAAATGGTGAAAACATTCACAAAGAGAAAACAAGAATGGTGATATATATAGTGAATGGAAGAGTGCAAAAAAAATGAAAAATATAATGGTCGTGAACTAGATTCATCTTTTTTGGATTTTTTAGTGTCGTGAAGAAAAGTGAATGACATCAAATTAAATAAGTAGAAATTTTAAAGTAAGAAAACTAAATGACATCAAATTAAACATGTAGGACTTTAAGATAAACTGGAGAAAAAGGCTGCAGGTGGAGGAAAAGAGATGGGCAACAATAGTGTGGCCAAGGGGCTCTACAACTATGCTTAACGGTGGAATTTAGGTGTTAGCCGAAAACCAGTTTACAACCATCTAGCAAGTGTCCGTTCTCCCCTCTCCTCACCTGAGTTCTCTAAAAAACTAAAGAAAAGCTTAGAGCAAAAAAAAAAAAAAAAAAAGAGAAAAAAAAAACTACATTACACTACGCTATGGCTCTACTCATCGGCCCTCGAAAGAGCCTGCTTCCATTCTTTTAATAGCGTGCTTCTTAGTAATTGCTCCATAAAAAAAAGAAAAAATCATGTGTGACTAACCGCGTGCATGAAAAGAAGGACTGCTGCATCTCACGTGAATCTAGAAAAAAAATAGCTACAAATTTGCAGTGTGTGTCAGCATGGTCTGTGTTCAAAAGCTTTGTCAAAAGCAAAAAGTTGTGTTGTGTGCTAAAGATATTTTCTCCTGCTGTTATGCCAATCTCAGACCACTACTTGCGTGCGGCAAAAAGCTTTACTTTCTCACGTCCGTCCAAAGCTATCCACGTAGAAAGCTTGTTGTCCGCATATTTGAGAGAATTGGTCAATGTTCGGTCAATGACTCTTTACCCATGTGGTAAAACATGTTTAAACTTTATACGCCCAAAATGAAGAGATATGATGCTTCAACATGCCGCGGGGTCCACGTTCAAAAAGCCTGATTCTCAGCTAATGCTTCTTCTGTATCTACGTTGAAGAGTAAGCCTTGAGGTTTTCCGTAAATTGAAGTCTGCTGAGGTGTGAGTGGTGTGATTAAATTCTGTATGGAGCATATGGGCATTCTATAAGTGTGCTTTGATGCAGGCATGGAGCGGGAGTGTGAAATGGAAAGGAATAAGCCAAATCCTTCCATCTACGTTGAAAAGTAGTCTAAATTGATGCAGGAGCTTCCTCCTTTTTGTAAGTTGACGCAGGAGTTGCCCCTATCCGAGAAAAGCTCCCCTGCCTCTTTCTCAGCTTGTTGCTCAGCTACTGTCTTTTTCCCCAAGCCTGAAAATGCTCAACTCGTGCCTTTATGTAATGGTCAACACCTGGGAGAAACTGTTGTGCATTTTCGTATGTAGCCCCATGTGCAGCCGACTATTGTGTCTTGCTGTGTGTTGAAGACAATTGCTCCCTCTCCCATGTGAAGACAATAATTGCATCTGTTTGGACAAAAGGAATTTGTCATGAAATGCCCAAAAGAAATAAACCAACGGGTCCATGTGTTGCGTGGTGCTTGGAAAAATAAAAAAAGATAGAAATAAGAAAAATGAAAAAGAAAGAGAAGAATAGAATAGAATATCAAAAATATATTGTGCATGCGAAGAAATATTGCCTAATTAAATCACAGGTTATAACACTAAGCATAAACCATGATCTTAATCAATTTAAATTGCAACTCAGATTTATGTCTAATAATCATTTTTCCATATAAAACCAATAGTAATGTTGAAGAAATAATTAAAATATATTTGTTCTAGATATAAAATATGCAATAATTCAACTTAATCAGACCTTCGCGCCCATTTTTCATGACACCACAAGCTACTTAGGCTTGTCTCTGGTGTTTAGAGGTGGCGTGGTATAAGGACCTTTGCCCATTTTTTTGTGGCACCACAAGCTACTTAGGTTTGTTTCTGGTGTTTAGAGGTGGCGTGGTCTAAGCACCTCCGTGCCATTTTTTCATGGCGATACAAGCTACTAAGGCTTATCTCTGGTGTTTTGCGCCTCTTTTTCATTTTCTTTCTTTTTCTTTTGGATGTTCTTTTTCTTTTATCATCGAGTACATCAATTTTTTAAGCATTGATAAATGAACGCAAATATTTGTGCAACATGAATATACACGTATTATTGTAAACATTGAAGAAATGAATTCGACATACATGACACCGCTATAAACATTACTGATAAAATTTCCTTAAGTGCTTCGCGTTCCAAGGATGTGGCAGTTCCTTGCCTTGGTTGTCTTTCAAATGGTATGATCCAGGCCTGTTGTTGGCTATTACAAAATAAGGGCCTTCCCATTGGGGCCCCATTTTTCCTTCACTTTGAGTAGTCACTCATGCCTTTTTTAAAACCAAATCCCCTATTTTAAAAGTCCAGGGCCTCACCCTCTTGTTAAAGTACTACTTGGCTCTTCATTTTTCTTGCAACATTCTGGCCTCCGCTATCTCTCTTTCTTCTTCCAGTAAGTCGAGGTACTCTTATATCTTTTTATCGTTTTGGGCAGTCGAGAAGTGGCTCGTTCTGTAACTTGGGAGCTCTACCTCGATTGGTGGGACTGCCTTGCACCCATACGACAGTGTGAATGGGGATTCCCCTGTTGGAGTTTTGACTGACGTTCTGTACGCCCAAAGTACCCTAGGCAACTCATACGCCCGGTCTCCTTTTTTTTTTTTTTTTTTTCCGCAACCTTCTTCTTCAGGATTGAGAGTAATGCTTTATTTGTTGCTTCTGCCTGCATTCACTTGGGGGTGACCCGGCAAGGAGTACTTTGCCTTGATCTTCAACTCAGCACACCACTCTTTATAGTGATCGGAATCAAATTGGGGTCCATTATCTATTACTATGCTCTGCGATATTCCGAATCTACAAACAACGTTCTTCCACAAGAACCTTGTTACCTTGCTAGTTACGATCGCCAATGGTTTTGCCTCTGCTCACTTCATGAAGTAATCCACAACAACTATCATGAATTTCACTCCCCATTTTCCATGTAGGAAAGGTCCCACTAGGTCTGTGCCCCACTGGGCAAATGGCCATGGCGTAATCACATATGTCAACTCCTCTGAGGAGGGGCATGCGGTATCGGTGCATACATTTGGCACCTGACACACTTCCTGGTGAACTTCCGAGCGTCCCTTAAAGTGTTGGGCCAGGAGTGCTCTGACTGCTTTTCTGGGCAGGGCCCTTCCTCCGAAATGATTTCCACACATTCCTTCATGTATCTCTACTAATACATATTGTGCCTCCTATGTGGAAATGCATCGCAGTAATGGGGCGGAGAAACCCCTTTTATAAAGGACCCCATCTATGAGTAGGAATCTTGCTGCTTTCCTTATCATCCTCCTCGCCTCTTCCTTTGCTTCAGGTAGCTTCAATTCTTCCAAGTACTCAACCACCCCGCTTGCCCAATCTGGGATGTTGATGCCCAAGACACCTACTTCTGCGCCGACGGTGGGAACTTTGATGACTCTTCTCTCGACTTGCCATGGGAGAGGCGTCTCCTCCATTCCTGACACTGTTCGCTTCAACTTATTTGCAACTTCATTGCCTGCCCCTGATATTTGAGTTATATTGAAATAAGAGAAGAGATCGCGCACCTCCCAGACTCTTGCTAGATATTTTTTCAACTTCTCTCTTTTTGTAGCGTATAAACCCAGTACCTGGTTTACCACTACGTGCAAATCCTATTTTGCCTCTATTTTGGTTGCCCGTACCTTGGCAGCTATAGAAAGTCCCGCTATAAGTGCTTCATACTCAGTTTCGTTGTTTGTCACTTTGAATGCCAGTGTGGCCATGTAAACCGTTCCTGGCCGTCAGGGCCCAACAAATGTATTCCTAGGCCCCCGCCCGCCTTGCAGGATGAGTCATCTATGAAAAGTTCCCACGGCTTTTCCACTGGGGCTACCGTGTCTTCGTGGGGGAAATCTGAGAACTCCGCCACAAAGTCTGCCAATGCTTGATCCTTAACTACCCTTCTTGGTTCAAATTTTAAATTTGCTCAATTCGATTGCCCATCCTATTAGTCTTCCTATGCTGTCTGGCTTCCTTAGGATTTTTGCTAGTGAAGCTTCCGTAAGCACCCTTATTGTGTGGGCTTGGAAGTACGGGTGGAGCTTTCTAGCTACCGTTACCAAGGTAAAGGCTAGCATTTCCATTCGAAGGTATCTTGCTTCTGCTCCTCTAAAAGCCCAACTTACGTAGTACACGAGATGCTGTGCAATCCCTTCTTCTTTTACCAAGATGGTGGAAACGGCGTGCAGGGATACTGCTAGGTATGCACTGAGCACATCACCCTTCTCTGGCAGCTTCAAGAGGGGAGGACTAGCCAGGTATTGCTTCAGCTTCTCGAACGCCTCATCACACTCTTTGTTCTAGGGATGCACTTTCCATAGTACTTGAAAAAAAGGGAGGCACTTGTCTGTTGACCTGGCTATGAATCTTCCCAGGGCGGCCTCTCTGCCTGCCAGTCGCTGTGTTTCATTCAGACTTCTTGGTGACTTCATGCTGAGTATGGCTTCTATCTTTTTTGGGGAGGCTTCAATTCCTCTCTCAGATACAATGAAACCCAAAAACTTTCCCGACTGAACTCCAAAGGCACACTTTGTTGGGTTCAACCTCATTTTATATTAACGTAAGATCCCGAATGCCGTTCGCAGATCGCTAAGGTGTAGGGGCAGGCTCCTTGCTTTTTATCAACAAGTCGTCTATGTAAACCTCCATGGACTTCCCGATTTGTTCTTTAAACATCCGATTCACCAACCTCTGGTAGGTTTCCCCTGCATTCTTCAACCCGAAGGGCATGACCTGGTAGTAGTACAATCCTCGGTCTATTATGAACGAGTTTTTTTCCTTATCTGCTATTTGCATCCGTATCTGGTTGTAACCCGAGTATGCATCCATGAAGCTCAACATACGATGTCTTGCCGTTGTATCCAAGATAATGTCGATGCATGGTAACGAGAAGCTGTCCTTTGGGCAAGCTTTATTCAGATCTGTGAAGTCCATGCACATCTTTCATTTTCCATTCGCCTTTTTCACTAGAACCATATTGGACAACCACTCTAGATAGTGGGCTTCTCTGATAAAATCGGCTGCGAGCAACCTTTCTACCTCCTTACTAATTGCGTGCATTGGGTCTATGCCCAAGCAGTGTTCAATGACTTCGTTGTCTATTCCAAGCATTTCTTCGTGGCTCCACACAAAGACATCCCTGTGTTCTATCAACAACTGTTTCAGGGCCTCCCTATCCGCCGGTGGGACTTGTGTCCCAATGCTTGTGGTGGTTCCTGGGTGGTCCGCATATAACGTCACAAGCTCCAGTGGTTTATTGGCTTTAGCATGCTGCTGACTTTGATCATCCCTGACCTCCACATCCTTTTCTAAAGTCACCTCCAATGGTGGTGCAACGGGTGGTGTAGATGCCTTGTTTTGCTCGATTACAACACAGACTTCATTTCGGACCTTTCTTAGCTCTTGCACATAGCACTCCCAGGTTAGAGCCTGTTCGCTCCATGCTTCCCCTATCCCACTATCGGTTGGGAACTTCATCTTAAGGTGGTATGTAAATGTCACTGCCCTGAGATGGTTGAGTGTTGGTCTTCCCAATATGGTGTTGTAAGAAGAGGGAGCTTTTACCACCAAGAAATCGGTCATGGTGGTCGCCGTTCGTGTTCTAGTCCCGACGGTCATCGGGAGGGTGATAGCTCTTACGGGCTTGATGGTGTCTCTCGAGAAACCCTTCAATGGTGTTGGGGAGAGCCTTAACTTGCTAACATCGATGCCCATCTTGATGAATGCCTCCCAAAATAGTATATCAGCATAACATCCATTATCCACTAGCACCCGCCTGGTCGTATAGTTAGCTATCACAAGTGTGATCACTAAAGCATCATTGTGTGGGAATAGCACTCTTCTCTATCCGCCTCTCCGAAAGATATTACCATCCATTCATTGTTGATCTTTTTTTTGCTTAGGAGCTCTGTCTGCTACAAATACTTATTCATATCTCACCTTTCGTGCATACGCCTTTCGACTGGATGCGGAAACGCCACCCCCAGCAAAACCTCCCACTATGGTTCTTATTTCCCCTATGGGCGCCCTGTTCCTGTCGCCTCTTGGGGGTGCCCTGTCTCCCTCATTCTGGCGGCCACTAGCTTGGTGCCTTCGTTCTGGATTACTGCTCTGTCTGGTCTTTTGCCTAGATTCCTGGCGCCTTCTGGGCTTCGACCATTCTGCCACCATTCGTTCCAATTTTCCTGTTCCCGCTAGTTCTGCCACTCTCTTCTTCATGGTTGTACAGTCTTCAGTCCAATGCGAACTTGTTTGATAATACTTGCAGTAGCGACTGCCTGTTTTGATAGGGCAACGGTCTTCCCTCAACTTCTCTTCTTCTTGTACATTTAAGTTACTATGCACCAATCTAGGATTGTGATCTGGCTGCCTTTCCCGTGCTCTTTCTTGCCTACTTGCCTTGGCCTTCCTGTCAACATGCCTGCTCCTCTGCTCGATCTTCTTATCCTCCTTACAAGGATCCACCAAAGCTTGCAACGTGTCCTCTGCATTAACAAAATCATCCATCCTATCGATGAATTCCCTGAGGGTGGAAAGAGTCTTTTAGGCTAACTCCGCCATAAAGGGACTGCATGGCCATACTCTTCCTAGAAGGGCGGCTAGGATAATTTTTTCATCCTATTCATCCGTTATCAACTGCTCTTTGTTGAAGTGGGTAAGGTAAGCTTTCAGGTTCTCATCTCTTTTCTGCTTGATTGTTAACAAGTAGGCGGCTGGGCGCCGACGCCTCTTGCTAGGAATAAACTGGGTTAGGAATTGCTTTGCCAATTCTTCGAAGCTATCTATCGATTTTGGCCTAAGACTCCCAAACCATCCTGTTGCCGTTCCCTTCAAGGTCAAAGGGAAAGCCCAACAAGAAATCTTACCTAGGAAACCGTGGAGCGTGATGTGGGCTTTGAAGTTTTCCAAATGATCCACTGGGTCTTTGGATCCATCGTACATGTCTCCTTGGGGAACTTTGAATTTTGGTGGGAGTGACATGGCCATAATCTGTGCGCTATATGGCAGATCTGTCTGGTGCAGCAGGCATTCCATTGAGGAAGACCTCCCCATCCTCTTCGCCATCTCCTCGTACTTTCCTGCCAGTTCCTTCAATTCGTCATGCATCCTTTCCTTCTTCGTTCGATCCATATTTGCCTCAGTATTGCAGTTTGCCGTCCCCTCACCCCACTCACTGTGAGCAAGCATATCGATGTCACCAGATTCAGCATTCTTCTGTCATAGGTCATCGTTTTATTTTTGCAAGATCTCCATAGCTTCCAATGCCTTCTCCAGTCTTTCCTCCACTGCTGCTAATCGCACCTCCATAGATGGCGGCAATGTATCCATTGCTCGACTTGCTACCAAACGTGTTACAATTGGCATGTGAGAATTACACTAAATAATTACAGATCCCACAGATGGCACCAATGTTAAGGACGTGTCCCACTTTCCCTCTGCAACCGTTCTTCCACGTACTATTAAGAGGCTCCAGTGTGATCCACCTGGGAAAACTCCGATGCCAAAGTCAGCAATGAAACTAGAGAATTCAGAAATAAAAAAGAGAGTTTGATCCCTTACTATCAAGGGTTACCTGATATATATATAAGCCCATGCACAGTACTTATCTTATCCAGAATTTA
This sequence comes from Carya illinoinensis, assembly GCF_018687715.1. Classification (NCBI taxonomy): domain Eukaryota; kingdom Viridiplantae; phylum Streptophyta; class Magnoliopsida; order Fagales; family Juglandaceae; genus Carya; species Carya illinoinensis. Next base: position 28,727,198 of record NC_056758.1, on the reverse strand, counting down.
TCGATGCGGATCATCACTTCAACACTTTGAATCATCATGCAATTGCATGAGGTCTCTATCATTTCGTGAAAGAGGGTATGGTGCATGTATCATTCGATTCACTTTAGACTCTTTTATTCCTTTTCAACTAGCTTAGGGCCTTCCCTATGGGTTTTTCCTTTTTGGGCTTTTATATTAGAGTGGGCCTTTTGGTTTAAATAGGCCCTCCACTAGCACAAATTTATTGAAAGGAAATAACATTGATTGAAAGAAAATAACATTAATTTAATTATTGATGGTAAGCATCAATCACTCGCATCCCATGATTCTTGGTCCCTGACAACCACCTCCAACATGGTCATGGATGCCCCCCCTTGCCATGCATTGCAAGCAAAAGAAAACTTTTTTTAAAGCTTCACTTGCTTCATGCAACTTCCCAGTTTCCTCCAATTTTTTGGACCAATAAAGCATCAGCTGAAATTCAACTAGTCTGGGAACCTTTGGGGCAGATCTAAAACCACCAAACTTTGAATCATAGCTTGTGGAAAGCTATAATAGAAATGAAACAAGAGACATGTTTCAACGAAATAAGTATCAATCTAGGAAAAAAGAAACGTAAAAGCAACACAAATGCTAAGGTCAAATAATCTGAGAAGGTAAGAATATCATAAATATTTTTTCTTAGAGAAAAAAAGGAAAAGTTGCACGATACCCCTCAATCCACTATACCTTTTGCAATATGACCACCAAACTATCAAAATTGTAATTTCATCACCCACATTGAAATAATAGTTAGATTTTAATGATGGGTTAAATTGCAACCTATGCTTCAAATTGGAGCAATACGACCCCCTTCTTTAAAAATCCAACTATTTAGACTGTCTCACGTCACCTATTTCTCATCCATTTAGTAGAGCACTTCTAATGGATTCTTCATCCAGCTTATCTATTTTTTCTTCATATCATTTAAATATTATACTTTTTAATCTTCTTTACTCATTTCAAATATTTTCTCTAACTACTAATGATATCCTCATATCTTTTGATATTTGCAATATCTCCCCATATACAATGTCATACAATTATGTACTAGTTTAAATTAATCCAAATTTATAAGCTAAACCAAAATATAAATTAATTCAAAAAATAAAAAGAAGAAATTATATAATAAAAATATTTTCAAAGTATATTATGAGAATATCCATTCTTGATAATTGTCATTTTATTAAATAATTGATATGTGAGACTCAATTTTATCAAAATATCACCACTAACCAAATAATTAATATCCACATTTAGGGGTGTGCATCCGGATCCGGATCCGGATTTCATAATCCGGGCGGTTATCCGCCCGGATTGAACCCGGACTCAATCCGGGCGGATAACCGGATTCAATCCGGATATCCGGATTGTAACCGGATATCCCTTTTTTTTTTTTTTTTTTTTTTTTTTAAAGCTTTTATCCTGGATGGTTATACCCGGATTCAATCCGGGTTTTGTAAAAAATAAAATTCTAAAATTCTAAAAATATCTTTATAACTTTAAAAAGCAATTATAGCACTTTTTTTAAAAAAAAAAAAATCTGATCTCATATTTAAATTGCCCATATTTTTTTTAAAAAATAATTAAAACACTTTAAAAGAATTTTCTAAAAAAATAAATTGAGGAACAAAATAAATAAAAATACAAACTAGATAATATTGTTGTTACATCACAATGCAAAACATAAATTTACAAAGAAAAAAATAAATAATAATACATCACAACTGAGCATTCAGCTAGCCTTTTCAGAAAAGCTCCATCAATTGCTGCGATATGTCTGCATCAAGTAATCAAGCATTAATTAGCATCCAACACCATTCTTGCCAAGGGCTTAAGCACAGAATTATTATTCAATTTTAGAACATAAATTCAATTTGAAATAAGTCAAGAGAAATGCATAAAACATTCCCATCAAAAAGGGATTCAGCAAAATAAAAGCATATCCAAACAACAAGTCAGGATATGCTTTTCTGAGTGGAAGCACAATAAAAATGGCTCAGTTCACCATTTAGTTGTTATTATAAGTTCCCAAAAAGATTACGAATAAGCAACTGTGTTTCCAACGGAACTTTGAACAGCCACATCAACTAGAACAAAGAATATGTGTGTGTGTGTAAAGACAATCAAAAGAGGTAACAATCATAATGACCCAAAATGCACCAACATATCATTTTATAACTTGTCTTAATCAAGGAAAAAACTGAGTGCATTTACCTGATATAACTTGACCCAAAATGCACCTACATCCAATTGAAATAACACGTGTAAATTTGTTGTCTATGTCATGAATTGATATTGATGCTGGGGAGACTTGAGAGTTTTTTGAGGGGTTCAAACTCAGATCAAGATCTCAACAATGATTTATAAAATGAAACCCACATAGAAGAGATGAAGCTGCTTTTTATAATTCAATTGAAAAAGGAAACTTCCTTTCAGATGCTTTCATTTAATATTCCATACTCATTCTTTGTATTATTGCCAATATAAAGGTACAAGGAAAAGCAAATGGGTTCCATTGATGCACTAATATTCCTCTTTTCCTTGGCTTCTCAAAAATCAAAGCATGAAAACAGAGAAATTCAATAACTACTACCAATCAAACCATCAATCCAGGAACATGTCTCAAGAACACCATAAAACAGAAAAATTCTAAAACCAAGGAAACTGAAAACACCAAACAATCATAATGAGGAACATATCATTTTTACAACTACCCTACCTCCTCCATTTGAAATTTCAAGGAACACAAATCAACCCACTGTCACAAATTGGATGGCTCTGACCTAGAAAGTTCTGTGTTTTTTAAATAAAATCTGTGATTAATACAATACTTGATGTCCATTCTTGACAATTTTAATTCATTTTGAAAGACTGCAAAACAAAAAATAAATAAAGTTTAATATTTCAACACAGCCCACATATACATATTATATACATGTATATATAATATATTGACATCTAGTTCTAGACTTGATATTCTTACCGAGACTATCCACTGATACAAAATCCTTTCAAAACAGAGTTGGGATAATGACTGCCAAATTTGTAAGGATTTTTAATCACAGCCAGAGTATCAGATCTCATTATTAAATAGTTCATTCTATCAGATTACACTCCTCGTCTCCATCTACTGACTATCACATCAATACCCAGAATTTTTTGATACCCAGAAGGATATCTATCACGAAATGCAAACAAAAATCCACACATTAATAAATAATAACCCAACATTTTAGACAATTTCTCCAGTTGCATGCGTACATGAATATTGTTGAAGACAGCTCGTATTTGAAAAGAAATCTAACCGAAAATCCATTTTCTTCATTGATTACTCGAAAATCTTATTTACCTAAAAGGACTAGAAAAAACATTCATGTTATTTCAATGGGGGAAGAGAGAGAGAGAGAGAGAGAGAGAGAGAGAGAGAGAGAGAGAGAGAGAGAGAGAGAGAGAGAGAGAGAGAGAGAGAGAGACATACCCTAGCACATGCGAAGGAGAACTCGAGTCAGGGTTAAACGGACTACGGCCCAGTCACCGGCGGCGAAGGATCCAGCTGTGAGCAAGTTAGGGTTTCGGGCGGCGCGGGGGGATGGGGGGCGAGAGAATCGTCGAGGTCTGTGTGTCCGTAGGATGAACGTGAAGTTAGGTTAGGTTTCTTTTGTTTTGGACTTTAAAACCGGTTACGGATATCCGGTTATAAAACCGGATCCGTAACCGGGTCCGGGCAGATCAGAATTATTTCTTATCCGCCCGGGTATAATCCGGGCGGATAACCGCCCGGATTCATCCGGTTTCCGGGTTTCGGATCCGGATCCGGAAAAAATCCGGTCCGGATGAACACCCCTATCCACATTATTAAAAATATCACCATTCCAACACTTGGCCTAGACATGGCAATTTGATGACGTAGCCTTCGGGTTCTTCCAAATATGTGAGAAATGAATAAAAAACGTTTATAAGTTCCCCCAAATGTAGCGGCTTCCCTAAAGTAAAATGTAAAGTCTCTTTAAAATAGAAGATCCAATAGAAGGCAACTTTAAGAACATTTCTTTATATTTAAAGAAAAATGCATTATAGAGTATCCATTGGGAGAGTTCTAACGAGGGAGTATACGGCTACTTATATTTCAAATTTGTTTTTATTTGGGGGGGGGGGGGGGTGTGTTGGGAGGTGTTGATAAAATAACTTTTATAGTTTTATGGTCAAATTACAAAAAGAGTGGTATCTTGAGGGGGCTAAAAGCGTAATTCTTCCAAAAACATATTATCAATATGTTTACAAAACATTCCCTTTTGAGCATATGTTTTTAGAGAGAGAGAGAGAGTAACGAGCAAGCTTAATCTACATCACTGTTTTTTTTTTTTTCTAGCACTAGCAGGATGGGTGGATGCAGAAGACATTTTTTACTAACTTTGAAAACTCATAATTTATAGTGTGCCTGAGCATGTAATCAACACCTTAAGAAAGACAACAAACTCATAGTTTAAAAAAGTCTTGCCCTACCAACACAACTAATTAACACCTCAGTCATAGAATAAACAAAAAGTAGATCTCATTCTGAGTAAATTTTACTTGATCTGCACACAAACAGAGCGCATTTTGTGGTAGCCCATCAAGCAATTTATTAGGACTTGCATTAGCAAATAGTGCTTCTGCCAGCTGCTCAATAGCAAAGGCTCCACTCTTAGAACGTGGTAGCTCCTTCTCTCTGGAGAGAGTAAGGTGAAAAGTTTCTTTGTTTTGGCAAAGGAGGTTGTCTCTCAGGTTTCTCCTATAGGGTTTTTAGAACATGGCAGAGAGTGATCTTTCTATCCTTTGGGAAGGATTAACGTTAACTAAGGGTGAAGAACATGTCGTTACTATTCCTTCTGAGTCCCTAAAAGTGTCTGAGGTTCGAGGACAGCACTGCTTTCTGGCGTTGGTGGTGGCTGACAGAGGTGTAAACAAGGAAGGCTTTCGTTCTACTATGTCCCAGGTATGGAATTCTAAAGGATGGATCAAATTTAGAGACTTTGGTGATAATCGTTTTTTGGTGGACTTCCAAAATGTGGAGGATAAGAACAGAATTATGGAAGGTCGACTGTGGTTCTTTGACAAATGGTTGGTTTCAATGCAAGACATAGATGGTACCAAGGCAGGGGAGGATATTGGATTCAAAACTAAGCCATTCTGGGTGCAACTTCATAACATTCCATTTGATGGGATGAATGCTAATGTTGGCTCTCAGTTAGGGGCTAGAATTGGCTAGGTGCTGAAGATGGATGTGGATAAGGAAGGTATGGGGTGGGGAAAGTTCCTTCGTGCTAGAGTGTTACTGGACATTACCAAGCCATTGCCTCGTGGTAGCTAGTTAAAGGTAGGTGAAAGATTGCAGTGGATATCTTTCAAATATGAGAGATTACAAAACTTTTGTTTCAAATGTGGTGTTATTAGGCACGAGGGAGGAAGCTGCTACAAGGCTAATGTTGGACAATCTTCTTCAAGTTCCTTTCAATTCCAATATGGTGCATGGCTCAGGGCACAACCAATGAAAGGCTCTCTGGTTGCTGAGAAGTTGTATGGTGGAGGTGGATCTCATGGTGGTCTTTCCTCTTAGTCATGGAGGAAACCTCATTCCCTAGCAGCAAGTGGTAACGACAACAATAATGATGAGGGAATGTAGATTCTCATCAGTTACTGAAGGCATCTCATAACGGTCTCGAGGCCAATAAAGTCTCCTTAAGTGATAAAGGGAAGTCTCAATATCCAACCCGTTATGAAATTGTTATGGAATATTCTATTTCATTATCTTAGAAGGATGCTGCTTCTCACGTGGCAAATCAAATTACCACCCCTCCAAGTAAGTTTCCCTCTAGTGAACAGTAAATTCTTTGACTTTTGTTCCTGGCAACATATCTATTATTATGGGAGGTAAGAGGGTAACTTGTAGTCATGTTTCTTGCTAAAAGTCCCCTACTTCTGGTGTATCTAAAGCCATCAGTACTGGTTCTTGGAAGAGGAGAGCTGGTGGGGATAACAACTCTAGCCTTTCCCTTATGGATACTAATATAGTTAGTAGAAAGAGGGGAGCTGATCTATATGAGAGTGACTTTATGGACCAACATAAGTCTATCAAGTAGAAGGTTCAACTCAGTCCTGTAAAGAGTCAAACATAGTGTTCATTGGTGGTGGCTATTCAGCAGCCCCACCAACCCCAATGAGTTGCCTTAGTTGGAACTGTAGAGGGCTTGGGAACCCCCTTACAGTTCGTGAGTTGGGCCATTTGGTCAGGTCTAAGGTCCCAATTTTATTTTATTTTATTTTATTTTTTTATGGAAACTAAATATAAGAGAAATAAGGTTGAATTAATTAGAAATCAGTTGGGATATAGAAATAGTTTTGTGGTGGATTGCTTGGGAAGAAGTGGAGGGTTAGCTTTCTTTTGGGATGAGCTGTATGAGGTGGTATTGGATACTTACACATTGTCATATTTCTCTAAAAGTAACTAATAAGGTGAACAATTTCAATTGGCTCATGATTGGATTTTATGGAAGTCCAATTATAGCTAAGAGGTCGGAAAGTTGGATATGTTTTAGGGATGTTAATGAAATTCTTAGGCAAAGTGAAAAGTATGGGGGCTCTATAAGACCTTATCATCAGATGGAAGAGTTTAGGGAGGGACTGCTAGTTGCTGATCTTCATGATTTGGGCTTTTAAGGTGGGAAATACACTTGGTGTAATAATAAAGAGGGGAATGCTTTCACTAAAGAAAGATTAGATCGTACGATGGGGAACTCAAGCTAACGGTTGCAATTCAATGGCACTAAGGTGTTTACTCTTGCTATCAATAATTCTAATCATTCTCCACTCTTTATTGAACTTGATTCTAGGGACCACCTGCAAAGGAGAGGCAATAAACCTTTTAGACATGAAGCTAAGTGGGCCTTAAGAGAAGAATGTACTGAGGTTGTGAGGAAGGCTTGGTTCTTTAACTCCCCAAATCTGAATACTCTTTCTGATACTTCTTGAGGATTGAGCAAATGTCAAGAATAATTACAAAGATGGAGTTCAATAGCCTTCAAGGGTCAAAAACAAATTATCTCCTCAAAGTTGTAGTTGATAAAGAACCTTCAGAATGTTAATCAGGGGTCTTATGGTGATGAGATTCGTGTGCTTAAGCAGGATGTAAACAGAATGTTGAAAGAAGAAGACCAAACTAGAAGCAAAGGGCTAAGCAAAAGTGGCTCAAAAAGGGTGACCATAAGTGTGCAAGCCAGAGAAGGAAGACTAATTTTATTAAGACCATTACCAAGCAAGATGGTAGTGTTCTGCATTCACCTACTAATGTTAGTGCTGAGTTCCAAAGTTTTTTCCAAGAGTTATTCACTAGTTCTAATCCTGAGGATCCTCAGTAGTGCTTGGAGCATTTAGAGCCTTGTGTGACTGCAACAATGAATGACTCCCTTACAAGAGAGTTCACTTCCAAGGAAATTGAGAAAGTTGTTTTTGAAATGAATGGACTTGGGTCTCCTGGACCAGATGGTTTTCCAGCCATTTTCTACCAACAACATTGGCACATAGTTGGTAGAGGAGTCTGTAATGTAGTGAGGGAGGCTTTTAGATCGAGCTCTTGGGATGGTTCCATAAACAAAACCTTCATTGCTTTGATTCCAAAAGTTAATAAACCTACAAAAGTGACTGAATTTAGGCGTATAAGTCTTTGTAATGTCCATTATAAGATTATAGCAAAGGTGTTGGCCAATAGACTGAAATGGATTTTGTCTTCTATCATTTCTTTAACTCAAAGTGCATTCATTCTAGGTCGATTAATAACATATAATTTTATTGTGGCTTATGAACTCTTACACACAATGAAGAACAAAATTAAGAGAAATGATGGTTATTTGGCTTTGAAACTTGACATGAGTAAAGCCTATGATCGAGTTAAATGGTCTTTCTTAGACATTGTTATGGTTAAAACGGGCTTTGACAGAAAATGGATTGAGTGGATTATGAGATGTGTGTCAACTGTCTCATACTCTCTTCTCATCAATGGCACTCCTCAATAGAATTTCTATCCCTCAAGGGGCATTAGGCAGGGTGATCTTTTATCACCTTACCTATTCATCTTATGTTCTGAGGCCTTAACTTCTATCCTTAATCATGCTGAATCAATTGGATATATTTCTCGTATTTCATTAGCAAGAGGACATCTGCGTGTAAATCATCTTTTCTTTGCTGATGATAGTTTGATTTTTTGTAAGGCAAACTCTATTGAATGGTGTAGACTGCAAAGGCTGTTGTGTATTTATGAAAGGGCTTCAGGTCAAAGGGTAAACAAAGATATTCTCATAAGGATTGTTGGAGTTAGGGCCATCAATTCTTATGAAAAGTATATTGGCTTACCTACAATGATTGGAAGATCTCGAGTTGCCTCTTTCAATGAAATTCTGGACAGAGTTAGATCAAGACTATCAAACTAGAAATTGAAGTTCCTATCTCAGGCTGGAAAAGAAGTTTTGATCAAATCTGTTATTCAAGCAATTCCTACATATAGCATGGGGGTTTTTAAAATCCCAAAGAGCATCTTGCTTGAAATTCAAAGAGTTATGCTTGCATTCTGGTGGGGTCAGAAATCAACTGAGAGAAGGATTCAATGGGTTCCAAAGCATCAATTGGGCAGGAGGAAGGATTTGGGTGGCCTGGGATTTCGAAACTTAGAGTTATTTAATATGGCCATGTTAACCAAGCAAGCATGCAGACTAGTGCAGAATTCTCTTCTCTGGCAGCTAAAGTTTTGGCTTCAAAATACCATAATTCAAGCTCTTTTCCGAATGCTCAACTTGGAAGAAACCCTTCATTTTTATGGAGGAGTCTACTACTAGCAAGACCTGTTCTCAACAAGGGACTTTGTTGGAGGGTAGGCAATGGTAAGGATATCAGAATATGGTTTAATAGGTGGTTGCCTCTAAATCCTAATTTTCAAGTCCAAAGTAGGTGCTCTATCTTACCTGCAGATGCTTTAGTATCAAACCTCATAGATGAAGAAGCTTGCCAATGGAAACACCAGCTTGTGAGATAAGTTTTCTGCTAGGAAGAAGCTGAGATGATATTGAGGACACCAATTAGCCAATGTGGAAGTGGAGACAAACAAATTTGGTCATGTACCAAAAATGGGATGTTTACTGGGAAATCTGCTTATCATATGCAAGTTGAGCTTGAGGAAAGTCAGAAAGGCCAGTGTTATGTTCATAATTCTAACCAAGACAAGTGGAGAACTTTGTGGTCTCTTAAGCTACCTAATATTGAGAAGGTTTTTCTATGGAAAGCATGTCATGAAGGCTTACCAACCAAGCTAAACATTTTTCGAAAAAAGGTTGTGGACTCCCCTATGTGCCCTATTTGTGATCTGTCTAAGGAAACATCTGAGCATGCATTATGGTTCTGTGGTGCTGCTAGAGATGATTGGGTCTACAGCTCAAAAAGGTTACAAAAAACTTAGATTGCAGGCCATACTTTTAGGGAGCTCTTGTTTCATCTTTTTGATAAATTTGAAGGAGAAGAGCTCTTGGAGATTGCTGTGGTGATGTGGAAAATTTGAAAAAGAAGAAATGTAGTGGTATTTGAGAATCTGTTCACTCATCCTCTAGTGTTATACAATCAAGCTGCCCAAAGATTGATTGATATAAAAACCAGCAATGAAGCTCAGCAGGTGAGTGTTTTGACTCCTACTAATGTTTTATCCTGTTGGGCTCCTCCACCTCAAGGTATAATCAAAGTTAATTTGGATGCCTCAGTAGACAAATAGTTAAGTTTAGTTGGTTTTGGAGTTGTTGCTAGAGATTATGGGGGTCATGTGTTGGCTTCCATGAGGATGAAATAAAGCCTTATACCTGATCCTTTTCTTGCTGAATCTCTTGCTGCGTTTCATGCCTCAAAGTTTGCTCTTGAGCTTGGTTTCCAAATGATCATTTTAGAAGGGGATGCTCTTAATGTTGTTAATGGTTTAAAAACTGGGAACTTAGGCTGGGACAGTTCTAGCTTGATCATGTTTGATACAAGGTCTATCTTGGCTCAATTTCGACAATGGTCAGCAGTTCATGTTCAAAGATCCTCAAATGCAGCTACCCATGCTTTTGCAAAAAATGCTTTAAGCATTGCTAATTCATTATTTGATGTAGAGGAAGTTCCTCAATGTATTGCTCACTTATTGTAAGCAACTTTGAGATTTGAATAAAAAGTTTAGAATGTTCCTTTCAAAAAAAAAAAATAGCAAAGGCTCCACTCTTAACAAGAATATCCCTCTTGACATTCCAAGCATCCTTCACCTTTCTGAAATAGCACATTAAATTGATAAAGTGGCGTGCCAAAAGAAAAAAAACACAAATTTACTTTTTTAAGAGCAAAATTTCCTGTTGTTGCAATAAAGAATGTTACTAAATGGAACTCAAAATAATAAAATATCGGCCACCAGCACCTCGAAGGCCATGGGGAGTGAGAAGATGACATATCTCGAGGGCTGTTGTATTCACACCTAAGTATGGTCTTAAATCCCGGTCTCCCGCATTTGTCATTTTGTGGAAAGTAAGGTCCGCCCATTAACGGTTTCAAATCAGGTGAAAGAAAGACGCTAAGTGGACAACCTCCACCACCGTACAGAGCCTGAACATAAGTCATATATACCTGGAAAGCGAAACAATTCTTTCAACCCAAAACTATAAATAAAATTCATAAAAGACATCAATAAGATACATCCACACCAAAAATCCAAGAGCAACGGTAAAAATAAAAACAGCATGAGGATGTAATTCAGCCGTTGTTTTTTCTATACTCATGACACTTGAATATAATCCCAACCCAATCTTACCCTGGCCTTGGGTATGCCAGACGAGCGAAAAATTATTGAACAAGAAAGAATATCGGATAGAGAACGAAATATCATAAAGACTGACTAATTTGCTGAAAAATGCAGTGATAAGATCACTCATTCACCTTATCAACATCAGGCCGCTGTTCCAGATCTACCTGTTGCACTGAAATGTACGAATCGCAGGAGGAAGAAAAACATGACAATACTTCAAAAGTGATATAGTAATGAAATATTCGAACTTACAAAATTGACCAATTCAGAAATGAAATCCTTAGGATCAAAGCAAGTAAGAAAAGAAACGTACAATTGCTGCGAAATTAAATTTCATCACACCTTTAATACTGATAAACCAATCATTCAACAATTTGGCAATCCCTTCATCTTCAAAAGATTCCACCTCTATAACATGACACCTTTTGGATTTTTTCACAAGAAAATAATTAGTCCAAGGCAATCATTCGACAATATTGGTTAGTAGGTATATAAAACTCCAAAAGTGGGCTAAGATTCTAACCATTTTCTATGTCACTAGCCATTGGAAATTATTAAAGATTCTAAACTCACGAATTTTCTAAGCAAGAATGGTATATGGTAAGAATTATAAGCTTGCAACATGACCTGTCCAAGCCACTTTTGGACCCGACTTGACCCGACCCACAGCCCATTCATATTGAAAACACCCAGCCCATTCGGATCGGGTAAACAACTTTTTCTTCTTCTTCTTCTCTTTTTTTTTTTTGTTTTTTGTTTTGGCTGTGAGTGTTAAATGTGAGTGCTAGGTTATTGTCTAAAAAGATTTCAACAACATTGAAAACTCTTACTCACGATTGCAAAAATATCAAACTGATTTGAGATGCTCAATACAAGCTTCATTCCTTGTCACAAAACTGAAGAAAAAGTACTTAGATTCAAGTAGCCGAAAAAAAGGTGAATTGAGTAAATTAAAAATCATGTCCAATAACCAAATACGAGTCTGGGGAATGAGTTATTGTCTCTGAATCAACTTGAACTCAAATTAAAGACCTATATTAGGTCACCAAAGCCACCATCTTTACATAATGTTACGTTATATACAGAGCCAAAAGCAGCCTGCGTCAAGTGTACTCCTATCGGCTCTACATGAAATTTTCATGACTGTGTATAGAAGGATTCTACCTTCATGGCATATGTGCCATAAACAAAATACATTTAAATAAAAGCAGCAACTAGGCAACTAAACTAATTTTTCTTTTTAAATAATAATAAAAAAAAGACTCCAAATATGCCAAACCAAAGTTGAGTAGAACCCAGCAACTGCAACTCCTCCCCCAGCACCAAATTCATGGGACACATGATGTTAACGCATGAAGCAGGAGTTTTATTTATGTTAAGCCATGCCATCTAATTAGCCTTATATTAAATAATCTTTGATTTAGAGTATTTAAGTTTATAAACATTTAAAAGGTTATACAAATTATTAAATAATCCAAAATCTTAAGAGATGAAACATTTCATAAACTTTTCTATTTATTGTCTTCTTTCCTCTATATTTAATTTTTTAAATGGCACATAGAGTTTCACTATCAAATAGTAAACACAATTAGTAATTTTTTAGTGCATCATACAACTAATTCTTTTTTTTTTTTTTTTTTTTTTTTTTTTTAGGGTTGTGGGGTTTCAAACTCAGGTTTTCTATTTGGAGAACTGGGCCATACGCCATCAGATTATTAGGCTTTTAACTCACATAACTAATTCTAATAATTAGCGATGACGCCAATTGTTAATTACTTGAGTTCTTTTAATAATACTAAGAATGATATTGAAGTTAATCTTAACTAAAAGTAAGCAAAATGATCTCACAATGGTGCTTGAGAGGAAAGTTTAATTATTATAATTTATAATAATTTAAAAAAATTTCACATTATAACTTCGGATTATTTATACCTAAAAAAGCGTAGTCATGACATATATCTTTCTATAATAATAAACATCTATCTCACTGTTACAAGAATAAACAGTAAATTCACATTTCATTTCCGTGTGTTTCATGTCTTCGCTCTTTCCGTGCGTTTAGTCTTTTTTGTCCCTTTACATTTTCATTTTGTGTCCATTAAAATAAGGATGTTTCGGTATTTTGCAACTGTGCCAGAGGGTCAGCTACTTTACTTTTTTCTTTCTCTTTTTACTTTTATGCTTTTCTCGATTCTTCTCTCTCTCTCTCTCTCTCTCTCTCTCTCTCTCTCTCTCTCTCTCTACATTTTTGAATTTATGTATTATTTTGTTTATGGATTTGATGATTTGTGATTTTTGTTTGCAGAAGAAGGAAAATATTACTCCGATTGGCTTGAAGATCGCGGTAATTTCAACTCCGTGCCTTTTTGCTTTTCAACTCCTCACCCATTGCGACAAGCAAATCATCGGCAACTACGTTCATGACGAATGGGTATTATTATTTTGTTAGTCTCTCTCTACCTCTCAGCTTTCTTTGTCTCAGTTTTTCTTCAAGTCTCATATTCTTTATTTTTCTCTCTCTTTTTTTCCTACATCAATCATTAAAGAACTAGGAAAATACTAAGATTGATGGCCTTTGGGTCAGATCTTGGAGGATTGAATATTGCGTTTTTGCCTAGTGGATGACTGATGAGCCAAAACCCAATAAGCGTTTTATTTTTTTATTTTTATGCTGTTAAATGTTCGATGATATGTTCTGGGTTTGCATGCTCTTAGTTTTTTGTATTTTTTTTGTGTGAAAAAATAGATTTTTTTACATGGGGTTGTTGGCTTTCTCTCTTTGGATTTGCAGATTTGTTGTTCGTTTGTTGGCTTTCTCTCTTTGTAGTTTCCTATTCTTTTTTCCTTGTCATTTCTTATTTTTTTTCAACTGGGTTATAGCTTTTTTTGGCTGTCATTTAAATTTAAATTTTGGTACTTATAATAATTTTCTACATCTCATTTTCTCTAATGAAAAGTGGTGTATATCTTGGATTTAGATGCTCCAATCAAATTAAAATATCTTAGTCATATTGTGAAAATAAAGGACTTTTATTGCATGAGCCAATATTTATAAAGTGGTTCATGTAAATAAATATATCTTCCCTTCTCAATTTTGCCACATTACTGAATAATCTTTACATTACAGATTATTGGTGAAATATCTCTATCAAGTGCAACATGAGTCTATGGAGTTTGTTGGCACAACTGTTGAAAGTTTAGCTGTAAGTAAATTTTAAAAGATAGTTACCGCATCCACGGTATTAGTACAAATTTACATCTGTGATGTTAATAAACTGCTACTCTTTGTTAAAGCAAAACAAGGCCGAAAAAAAGAGTTCTTTTTAATGTTAAGGCACTATGAAAGACTATTCTTTTGTACCACATTGTGTTTGAGACCTGATTTCAAGAATTCAGTTGTGAATAAATGTAGCACATGATTAAACTAATTCTTGTAGTAATGGTTCATATTTAGGCACAATCTGATTCACATGAAAGAAAATTTGAAACTTTGGATGGCAATAACTTACCACAATTTACAACTTATAAAATAAAATTAATGCTATTAGAATTATTTCTTTTGGAAATTTGGTGTCTCATTCACTCCAGAATTTAGAAATGGAAAGAGATTTTCTTCTGAAGTGAAGTTTCAAACTAATGATAGTCATTAACTGTTCTATGTCATTTCAGACAGGTTATTCATTAAGTGTTCTATGATATTCATTGCGTAAACTTACAATGAATATTTGAGGAGCATAGGAAGTTATTACGGACAAGTTATGGTTGGATTCTCTGATTCTAGTAAAGATGCTGGGCAGGCGTTTCACTGCTGCTTCGGAACTTTACAAAACCCAACCAATCCCAACCACCTGGCTATGTAATGGTGAGTGATCTATTAAATTTAGATCTTGGTACTTGCAATAGTTTTCTGCATCCATTTTCTCCAATGAAAAGTGGTGTATATCTTGGCTTTAGATGCTCCAATCAAATAAAATATCTAAGTCATATTGTGAAATACAAAACCATTATAGTCCAGTTCCCTTGGTTTCTTCATATTCTTTTATTTTCAACTTAAAATCTGTTTATTCCCGGAAGTGTTCTATGTCATTCAATTGTATAAAGTGATACTTTTATAAATGTCATGGTTTTTGCTATTTGGATTTTAATTTCTATAAACTATTATTAACTAACAACAACTAAAAGTAATTGTAAAGCTCCTAAAACTTTTGATGTACTTGAATGAGAACTTCTACCACTTTGATTTTGTTTTTTCTTTTTTGGTATTTTTTGCATTGAGTTTCATTTGCAAGTTTTGTTTCAAATTCAGTCCTTAATCTGACTCAAAGTTCATAACCTTGTGCCCAATGGTTATCAATACCATATAAAAAATTCTTGGAATTGAACTTATCTCATCCATGTATTTATATTGAATATGAACTTACCTTTCTAATGGCATATGGAATTTGCAGGGTATCCTTCAGCCAACTGAGCAAGGAGAAATAGTATCGGAAAAGTTTGGGCTACCATAGACAGGCTGACAGTGGTCAGACAGTTGGAGATATACATAACAGCTATTTTGCTTGTAACCCTATGTCCTCCACACTCTTCCTGAGAAGAACAATGCAAAAATCTCATTGAGGAGATCTCAAAAATCAACTGCCAGAATTATTGAAGTGTTGTCTATGAATTAAACTCTCAAACTATTAATCTTTTTGTAATACAATGATAAACTAGCTAATATTATGATAAAAAAATTGAAATGTAAGGGACGTAACATGATTTAAAAAATGAAATCTAGGTACGAAATGTTTGAATTAATATGTACTTGTGACACGTTACCTGATCACAATATATATGCATCTTCCACGATTTAATTTACACTATGATCATAAAGAGATGTCAAGCATTTCATTCTTATAATGCAGTGTTTTTTTTTTAATTGGGCGTAGTGTTGGTTTTTGGTGTATATTAATTTACTTTTCCATATATATATATATATATATATAGTTCACATGTATATATATATAATTAACATATATATTCTCTCTCCACTGGGCGAATGTCCCTTGGACGTTTTATTACTACTAGTAAATATATATATCTATACTTATATATAAAGTGCGAATCCGTTTAGAACAGTATTTTCGTCTATTTTTTTTCCAATTTTACCCTTAATTTTATTTGAAAATTACGGTCATTTATTGTTTTTTTCTTCCTTTGCCGAAATGGTTTCGGTCTTTTCACATTCTTACCACCCAACCTTTTTACCTCTATATTATTTTCAATTTTGCCCCCACGTTCTATTGATTAGTTCGTTATGCCTGTTGCCGTTTTACTTCACCGACTAAATATTATTGTCTTTTAACACTTAAGATCTTATCCTTTCATCTGCCACGAATTTAAAACTCATTTCAAAACTTCATATTTGCATTTCATTTCATTTTTGTTCTATATTCTCACTTTCTCAAAAAAAATATATATATATATATATATATATATATATATATATATATTTGCCATCTTTCAGATGGGTGCTACTCGTCAATTTCCGACAATTGAAGGTATGATTCTTATTTTTTATTCTTTCGGTATTGCATGAATGAAATATTTCAATATATATAGTTACATATCAGAGCCCACAAAAAAATAGAAATAGAATAAAAACGATGTTTGCACATTCACATATGTAGTTTACAGAAAATATCCCCAACCAAAAAAAAAATCAAACAAATAAAACAAATCCCATCTTTGGTTTTCTAATTTGCTAGCACTTCACAAGAGAAAACGACCAAAGAATGTTTCTACTGAGATTTAAAAAAAAAAATTAGTGGGAAAAAAAATGCCGAATAGCAAGAAGAAAAATTAAAGAAATCAAATACAAAAAAAAAAAAAACTTCAACCAAAAACAGAAAAAGCATAGAAACACAAATGGTAAGAAAATTTTTTTTGTCTAAAAGATGGGAAAGATGCAAAGGTAATATACATCAAATGGCGATGAACAAGAAGAAAAAAGGTGGACGAAATCAAACGCAAGAAAAAAAAAAGTATCTTGGAATGGAAACTGAAAAGCCCTAACAACACAGATCGCAAAAAAAAAAAATCTATTATACAGATCTAAAATGCAAGGAAAAAAATAACATAAATCGAATATACATGAAACGCAAGAAAAAAAAATTCTACATTAATGTAACAACAAATTCAAGAATCTGTTCAGATCTGTAAATAAATGCAAGAAAATAAACCCAAAAAATGTTAAGAACACAGATTTAAACGCAGAAAAAAATAAACAAAAACATGAGCATCAAACCAAACAAGTAAGAAACAAAAAAATTGAACCACAAACTAACAACTACATAAATCCCAGCAAAAATAGATGAAAGAAACAAGAACTTGCACTACAATATACGTTGAACGAAAGGAAACAAAAATTTCGGCATATCTGAGATAGAAATTAAGGAGGGGTGTAGATGAGAGGAGAGAAGACGAAAGAACGAGAATAAGAAAGGTGAGAGAGAGAGAGAGAGAGAGAGAGAGAGAGAGAGAGAGAGAGAGAGAGAGAGAGAGAGAGAGAGAGAGAGAGAGAGAGAGAGAGAGAGAGAGAGAGAGAGAGAGAGAGAGAGAGAAGGGGGTGGCCGAATGAGTGCTGAAAGCATAATGATGCTTTTATAGTGTTGGGCGTAGGGTTAGCGTTAGGACAGCAAAAATATTTGAAGACCCCAAAAGTAGGTAAATGCTTATTTAATTACTTTCTCACCCCAATCCATGGTTGTGATTCATCCACCTCAACTGGTTGTGATCCATCCAACCCAAAGTGCATCTGCAAGGAGTAGTATCAAAATCTTAGTGTAATGTCAATATTAGACTAAGAATAAAATTTTTCAAAATTTCGTACGCTTTCTTGACTCCCGATCATTGATTCTTGGCGCTGGGTAACACTAATGTCAACAACTGGACTGTCTTCAATAGGCGGGCTCTGAAACATCACAAACATAATAGTTCTTCTCGATTACATACAATCCAACAATAACCACACATAACAATAGTGAGGCTTACGAAATTTTGTTACCTGCATCAATCCAACATTGGATATATCTTCATCTGATGGGCCAAATAAATTCCTGCACGTGTTCGGCATAGGTGTATCTCCTCTATCTCTCTAACATACAAATGTTACATAACACATTGAATCAAGTATGCATTAATAACATATAAAACCGCATAATATACAGGCCTTTTTTGTTAACTAGCTTATAGAATTACCTGTTTATGTTTTTTCTTGACTGTTACATTGTTCGCCTTCGTTTTAACTTTCCGCATCTCTTTTTCCATTATCGATGCTCTCCTCAGAGATGGTGGTCTGCCTTTCCCTCTTACTACTAGCGGACTGAGTACTTTCTGTGAACCCGCACATGTTTCTATCTCCGGTATCGAAGGAATAACATTGGAACCCGTGCATGT
The DNA here is from genome assembly GCF_018687715.1 of Carya illinoinensis. Classification (NCBI taxonomy): domain Eukaryota; kingdom Viridiplantae; phylum Streptophyta; class Magnoliopsida; order Fagales; family Juglandaceae; genus Carya; species Carya illinoinensis. The sequence continues at coordinate 28,708,900 of NC_056758.1, read as the reverse complement.
TCTAGATGGAGGTTCTTGGTTCTCACTATATAACGCAATCATTGCATGCAACTTCTGTAATGCATCCTCAGTATGTTTTTTTGAACCAGCTGCATGAGTAATCATCTTATAACAGATATTCAATAGAGTAGAATATCCGTTAGCATCTGCTCACTGACCCCCTGCATCATAGCTGCTGTCGATTAACGTGTACCTCCTCTTAATGTCCTTCCTCCATCTATCCAAAATATACTGATTCAGCAAAACTTTCAAACCATTACATTTAAATACAGCCAATATATGCCTGCACAATATATCCCTCATCTGAAATAGCCCACACGAACACTTTGCAGCTGTATCCACATCACTAAAGTCTACTGAATATATAACTAGCTTAATGAATTCTTGCACATGAACTTCATCCTCTACAAGGTACGTCTTTACACCACCATCTCTCTTAAGCAACTCTAGAGCCAAATCTATAAGACATTGAAGTTCTCGCTGAACTTCCCTGAATTTTGCATTCGTGTAACATTCTTGAAACTTCTTTTCAATCGGAGATCTAGATATGCAGGGAATAGTGACGCTGAAGGAGTGAAAGTCAGAGGTATTTTCATTCTCAATCTTTTTCTTCAATGCGTTGTCAAACCGATCGACAAACTCTTTCAAGCTTGTCTTAGCGTGAACATAACCATCAAAAAAAGCATTCATGCTCTCGCTCCGCTGCGTTGTACTCATCCCCGCCCAAAATGTATCTTTCAAGAATGCCAGTACCCAATGCGCACGCTTAGTGTATAAAGTTTGCAGCCAAGCATTCTCCTCCAAGTTGTAAGTGGTGATTAACTGCTCCCAAGAGCTTTCAAATTCCTCAACATTTTGGGAATCATACACAGATTTCATCAAGGCACTCTTCATCCCACTTTTATAGGCAGAATAGGAGGAAAGCTTCTCAGGGACTTTTTTCAGTATATGCCATAAACAAAATTGATGTCGACTTTTTGGGAAAACAATAGCAATAGCATTCTTCATTACTCTGTCCTGATCTGTGATAATAGCTCTAGGAGCTATACCATCCATACACTGTAACCAAGTCTTGAATAACCACACAAACGTTGCCGTATCCTCACTGGATATCAATCCTGCTCCTAAAAGAATTGACTGGCCGTGGTGGTTTACACCAACAAATGTTGCAAATGGCATCCCATATCTGTTCGTCAGATATGTGGTGTCGAATGTAACCACGTCACTGAAATCTTCATAGGCTGCCCTACTACGAGGGTCTGCCTAGAATACATTCTTCAACCTCCCGTCGTCATCTAGATCCATCGATGCAAAGAACCCAGGATTCTTGTATTGCATCCGTAAAAAATATTCCTGAAGCGCTCCAGCACCACCAGCACCACCAGCACCAAGCCTTATATGTCTTGCCTTATCGATGTAATTCCGACAATCCTTTTCCAAAAACGGGAGGTTTTGAAAACCTCCGGCGCCAACGACAAGAGATCCGAAACTCTTATTCATTCGGATACTAGCCAGATCATTTGTATCTAAGACTCTTTTTACGGAATCACTAACTTCTCGATTACATTGAAAGAAGCGGGATTTTTTTGGACTGAGGCCGTGGTTATGAATGTTATTAACCGTTGTCAACTGAAACTTTCCATCAACTTTTAGGACATTAATCTTTGCCTTACACTCCGTTTTTCCTGTCGGACGTGGCCTGGCGACATTCAACGTCCTATTACGGGCCTTCCCACCTCAGGCACAACCGAGGGTGGCATATCTGACAGTCCCATCATCTCCCTTCTCAGTCCTTCTTGTCATCACCCCAAACCCAATACTCTTAGCATACTGCTTATAATAAGTCATTACTTCTTCAAAGGAATTAAACTCCATCTTCGACTTGGGCTCTAAAATCGTGTCACCACCAATTTCATCATCTAACTGAGATGTCTCGCCAATTCCATCCTCAGTTTCCATAGAATCTGGTCTATCTTTGTTGCATTCTTCAACTCTAGCGGAGGTAGATGGGAACTCAGTTTACCTACAATTGGGTGTTTCTGCTACATCACCTCTTTCGCTCGTGGCAGATCCTGTAGTCATAACAAGAGTTGGGTAACCATCATTGTGCTAGAAGAATCAGAAAAATATTTAAAACACATATGAAAATAATCTTAAAAGGATAACCTTGAATTTACAAAAATTCAATAATACAATTGTATCACCTCTTGAATATTACATGGATATTGGTAGCCATCTGGCTGTTGCATTAGAGCTGGTGACCACGTAGGAAATTCTCCATAGAAACCTTGCATGTGCATGTAATTTTTGAAGCTTAGAGAAGTTGATGGTATGCCCTGCACATGTTATTACAATGTGTTATTCATGTGGAAATCCAAGGATATCAAGCCAACATAGTCCAACAAACTTTCATAAAATATAACACACCGTGGTTGGGCGATTTGGGCTAGATGGTATTAGCTGAGATGAATGTTCTTCCCCTTTTTCCATGATGAGAAGATATGAACTGTATAATTCAACAAAAGTATATAAAACTTGCCTTACAAGTACTACATCTTGAAGGAAAACTCTAAAATAAACACAACTGAACAATAGAAGGGCAAATTAGTCATACTTAAAAGCACACAAATAATACCAATTAATTGATCTACTCCCACAAAAGTAATTAAATTTTGCAAATAAATGGTGTCACGTTGGCCACGTAAATCTTGGAAAGAAATAGAGAAATAATTTTATTACTTATTATTTTTAGACATTATACTTTTCATTATTTTTAAAATAGTCAAAAATTTTTTTATTCATCATTTATATACTATATTCATTTTTAAAAAATAAAAAAATATGTATAATTTGTAGTATAAAAGTAACTACTAGAATTTGTATGCCAATATCCAAAAAAAAAAAAAAAAAACTACTAGAATTTGTATAGAGAAAAACTAAAAACAAAACAAAAAGCCAATCATTGAAATATAGAGTAAGAGAGGTTGAGCTCTGTTAGCCTTGAAAGCTGCCTAAAACTAGTTGGAAGTGTAGAACGCTTGAAGTGATTGTCGGCTAGATTAAGGCTTTGGAGGTGAGCAAGGTGGAAGAAGCTGCTACTAGAGTTGAGAAAACCATTAAGACAGCTGCTACTGAGATCGAGGCCGACGACATGACCAGTGTTCTTATTGCACTCTACACCGTCCCAATTGCAGCATTCACTGATTTGATCAGGTTTCCACTTTGAAACCTTTGGATAAGTAGAGGGATCTCCGGATGTGGACTGATTGATGATGAAGCTATTCTTGAATTTATTTTTGATGAAGTAGCCAAGTAGGTGCTCGTAGACATTAATTATAAAATAGGTTGTAAAAGAGTCGTAAAATGTATGATTATCCTTTCTTGAAATAGATTGCATTCCTATGACATAAACACAGCCTAATACGATGACATTGTTGAGATTTATTTGCGTTTTGTTCTTCTTCTTTTTCTCTCTCTTCTAATTAATAGGTGCTAGATCTGCACACACAAGTCAGTAATTTCAAGAGAATGAAGATGCCATTGAAGAAAGAAATAGGCGAAGCAGAAGCCAAGACATTGGTGTCGAGAGCTGTTTACATAACCAACGTCGGAAGCAACGATTACGTAGCCCCTTATATTGCAAACTCAAGCTTGTTTCAATCCTACTCTCCGGAAGATATACATTGGTATGAACACTATCATTGGTATGAACACTATCATCAATAAACCAAAAGACCAACAGGAAAAAAAAGGAAATCTAAAATAAGAAGATAATAGACCAAATGTTTTCACGCAGCAGATGAATTCTTTTCAACATTATAAAAAAAAAAAATTAAAAGTTGAAGCATTTGGAATGTTGGGTTAGAGAAGCATGTGGTAGAGGCGGATGGGGAAAGGAAATGCCGATCTTGAGGGGAGGAGGAACAAATCTGATAGAAGACCCAACATTCAAAAGCGTTTATACACACATTTCATCTGGGATTTGAAGAAATTCAAAAGAAGAGGAAGAATAAACACTACCTACATAATGTAGTGGCTTCGGATTTACGACGATAGGAGTATGGTTGCTGGGCAGGAGAACTGGTTTGTGTAGTCGGCTTCGTTTTCTACCGATTCTGGGTTACGAAATGGGTTTCTACTTTAGACGTCTTGCCGCTGAAATGGGTTTCGTTCAGAATCGCTGTTTGAAATGGGTTTCGGCGTAATCAACTTCTGTGTTTTTGTTATTTATTTATTAATATATCGGCTGACGTCAACGATTCCACAACGGGTACCCAACGGCGGGTACCTGTAGCAGTTCTGTTTATTTTATAGTTTAAATTGTGGCCCCCACTAGGCACGTTGCCTCTGCTAGTATATTTATAACTATGAAGGCGCACAACGCCTGCCTTTAGACTTTTTCAATATAAAACGCATCGTCTGATTGACATAGACTGGCTTGTTGAGAGTATCGAAACACACCGTTTTAATCAATTCAAACGGTGCGTTTGGAGTCCATGTAAGAAGTAGTCCACTGGATAGCGCACGACGCCTGTCTTTAGACTTTTTGAAGGAAAATGCTAAGATGTCCCTACCCGGTGCCCCCTCAAAGTGCCGCTGGTCACAATTTTTTTTTTTTATAATTTTTTTTACTTAGTGATTAAGGAAGTGATTTTAAGTGTATTGGTATTTTTTTTATATTTTTTAAAAATGTTTAAATATATTAAAAAAATCTGAAAAGAAAAAAAAAAAAAATTTTTGCTGTGCGGTCAAAAGGAGCGGTGCACTCTGGGCGGCAGAGTAGCACCGTCCCTTTTTGAAACCCGAGAGAGCTCCAGCGAAAAAAGGTCATGCACAAGACCCGTGCTGCCGAGTGCCGTCTGGGTTAGAGAGAGCTAGGGGCTAGGGTATTTTTTTCTGAAGAAGTTACGCAGGTTTCGGGGATGAAGGGCTATTTCATTAGTCAAAGTATCATTTTCCTTGTGACAACCTAAGCAGCACAGTGGCACATTAGGTTTATCAAGGCGCTCCCTCCGATTGTACGATAATCAAAGTAGTCCCTCTACTTTTATGTCAGGTGCCGTCAAGAATATATTTCAGTTGCAAATAAATTGTTTTTTTGTTTTAATTTTATTTCTGTCTGGAGCTCTAGCGCCCCGCAGATTCGAAGCTTATGGAGCATATATTGTTCAGAGGCCTGGCTTCTCTGAAGGATTAATCAAACTATCGAGGAAACCTGTTGAAGCTGATTGATGAAAACGTGGTGAGTCGATAATGTTTGGTTATCTCTGTTCAAGACATCTATTACCAGGCAAACACAGGAGGACCATGAAAGCACACGTCTCCTTGTAGGAGACTTGAAGGTGGCTTACGTGCCACACCCTTTCAAATATATTATATATATTTATTTAATAGTTTTATATTTATATTAAAACTCTGGGTAATTAAAATAAAGATACTACTCATTTAAAATCCAATAGTTACATTCCTTGATGGAAGGAAGCAACACTTAGAAAAACAGTGGATAAGGGTCTTGGCCTATCTATATATAAATGCCTGTGATTTTCCATCAGTTACAATTTCATGATTTAAAAAAGATAGGCTGAAAACCCCTACCCAATACTCTCCATATAGAAATCTGTGAGGGTTTACAATCCAGAAACAATCGGTTCCTGCAAATACTTGATCAGCGATGGCCAGAGGTTAGTGTTCTAACGATTCTTTTATTATTAGATATTCTCCAAAATCTTACAATAGTGGTATCAGAGCAAACTCTTGTGCCACGTTGTTTGGTATGGATTTCGATTGTTACACGGATTGTTAATTGGTAGAATACATGTTTGGATATTTGGATTATTCTGATCTGTGCGTTATGGTTAGAGTTCATTTCTGTGAATTAAAAAAATGTATGTTGGGGCATATACGGAAGAACACAGATCGAATATATATTAGAGTTCATCTTCGTTTTTGAGTCTTTGACCCAAAGATTTATTTATTTTTTTATTCATCAAGGTTTATTTCGATTTGTGTTTTTACTCCTTTCCTTCAGATCTGAAATGTTTCGACTTTGTAAATCAAAAACTTTTATGAATTTTTGATACTTAAGAGTGGATTTATGTTTTGGGTCTTACGTTCAAACTTTATAAACTGGGTTTAGGTTCAAAATTTAATCTGTTATTTTTTGTACCCAAATATTTTTTAAACTAATCATTTGTGGTAATCTGAGATCTTCACGAAGAAAATAAATCAATTTTCTCGTTTCAACCCAGATTAGGAACAGGGTCTGAATTGCAGACCCGACTAAAGGTTAGGGATGAATTTTCCTTCTTGTTACCAAGCCCAGTTGCGTCTCATGCGCGTGCAATGTGCAGTGGCTTTTGTTTAAAAGGACATGAATTAATTGAATCCTTAAGCCAAATGACACGTATGGATACTTTGACCACTGGATGGTTGAGTCTCAGTTGGTGAAAAAGTGATTTTTTTTTTAATTGTTTGTATAAAATAATAAAACATTTGATGAAAAGGAGAATGCATAAAACGTCATATTTAATTGTATTAAAAATATATATAAGTTTGTCTGACCATTAGGTCAGCAAAATTATGATTATTAATTTGTTTGGTTACTTTACACAAATCAAAGACTCATAATTAGAATTGTGTACAGAAACTAGTTATATATATTTTGAATCATCTTAATGTTTGATTATTAATTGATGTATTAGCATCATGATTAAGTACGTTATAGTGAATAATGCCATATTAGAGTATAAATATTATTGTGTATTGAGAATGGCCACAGCATCTTAACACATAATAATATTTTAATATATTATTCTGTTTGATTTTATCATGGCATTTTCTATTGCAATTAAATCATTCTAGTAATTACTTGGCCCTACAGGGAGGTAATTATTATAAAAAATATATATATGATTTTAATTAGAATAAGATAGTGAAAACAATATTAGGGAAATGAGATTTCCTATACCCATAGGTGCGGGATCTCGTTTCCTAAGTATTTGTAAAACACTAGTCTTATTATAAAGAAAATATAAGCAAATCTTATGCATATTGCAATCTTTACCCACAGGGAGATTTAGATTTGTTTTTTGAATTAGACATTGGTCAATTCAAACTATAGTTATTGTTTGATTCAAAGCATTGATATATGTTATTGGTTATGTTATTGCAGCTACTATGTCTTCCTTTTTAAATAGTGAATCTTCTAATATTCCAATTCTGAATGGGGAAAATTTTTCGGACTGGAAAGAAAAGGTTCTTTTAACATTAGGGTGCATGGATTTGGACTTGGCACTCCGTGTGGATGAACCACCTATACCCACTGAATCAAGTTCATTGATAGATAAAAATACCTATGAAAGGTGGGAGCGGTCTAACCGATTAAGTCTAATGCTCATCAAGTCACATGTGAGTAAGAGCATTAGAGGTTCAATCCCAGAGTGTGATAAAGTCAAAGACTACATAAAGGCTATTGAAGAGCAATTTGTTAGTTCTGATAAGGCATTGGCTAGCACCCTAATGAATAAATTATCAGTTATGAAGCATGGCAAATCCAAAAGTGTGCGTGAGCACATAATGGAAATGAGGGATATTGCAGCCCAACTAAAGTCTTTAGAGATTGAGATTTCAGAGTCATTCCTTGTCCATTTCATACTCAACTCTCTTCCTACAGAATATGGACCATTTAAGATTTCCTATAACACACATAAGGAAAAATGGTCCATCAATGAACTTTTAACCATGTGTGTACAAGAAGAAGAGAGATTGAAACATGAAAATATTGAGAGTGCTCATTTTGTTACTCAAAGGAAGGGACAATGGAAGAAAGGCAAAAGTGTCGGTATTAATAAGTGGAAGAAGGACGGGAAAGCGACATTCAAACGCTATAAAGACAATGATGCATGCTTCTTCTGCAAGAAAAAAGGGCACAAAAAGAAAGATTGCATAAAGTATAAATCATGGCTTGAGAAGAAAGGTAATCTCAATTCTCTTGTGTGCTATGAGTCCAATTTTGTAGACTCTCATCATAATACATGGTGGATTGATTCGGGTACCTCAATTCATGTTGTCAATATCATGCAGGGTTTTCTCAGCCTAAGGAAACCGATGGGAAGTGAACAAGGCATCTACTCAGGAAATGGGATGCGTTCGCACGTCGAGGCTGTAGGAACTTTTAGACTTATTTTAAATAATTGTTATATTTTGGATCTTGAAAACACATTTTATGTACCTTCATTTTCTAGAAACTTGGTCTCTATATCTAGATTAGTACCTTTGGGATTTAAATTTAATTTTGTGAATTCAAATGTTTATGTATTTAAAAACTCCACATTTCTAGGATCTGGGACCTTATTAAATGGTTTGTATAAATTAAATTTAGATTCTGTTTTTGAAAAAAGTCTATTAACTCTGCATGATGATATTGGCACTAAACGTAATATTGTTGATGAGTCCTCCTCTATATTATGGCATAGGAGATTGGGACATATCTCCATAGAGAGAATTAAAAGATTAGTAAATGATGAAGTCCTAAAGACTTTAGACTTCTCAGATTTTGGTACATGTGTGGATTGCATAAAGGGTAAGCAAACCAACAAAACAAGTAAAGGTGCCAAGAGGAGTGAGGAAATTCTTGGAATCATACACGCTGACATCTGTGGACCGTTTAGTACCCCTTGCATGAATGGTCAGAGATATTTTATCTCATTTATTGATGACTATTCACGGTTTATGTATTTTTACCTCCTTTTTGATAAATCTGAAGCACTAGATGCTTTCAGAATATATAAAAGGGAAGTAGAGAAACAATTAGATAAGAAAATAAAGATTGTAAGATCTGACAGGGGTGGAGAATATTATGGTAGATATACAGAGTCAGGGCAACAACCGGGTCCATTTGCAAATTTTCTTAAAGAAGAAGGTATTATTGCTCAGTATACAATGCCAGGTTCACCTCACCAAAACGGTGTTGCTGAAAGGCGAAACCGTACCCTTATGGATATGGTAAGAAGTATGCTCAGTAATTGTAATCTTCCTCTATATTTGTGGAGTGAGGCCTTAAAAACTGCAGTGTATATCTTAAATAGGGTTCCATCTAAGGCTGTTCCCAAAACACCATTTGAATTATGGAAAGGATGGAAACCTAGTTTAAGGCATATGCGCATATGGGGTTGTCAAGTTGAAGTTAGGGTCTATAATCCACAACTAAAGAAATTGGATCCAAGGACAGTCAGTGGTTATTTCATTGGCTATGCAGAAAATTCTAAGGGCTACAGATTTTATTGTCCCTCACATACACCTAGAATTGTGGAAGCCAGAAATGCAAAATTTATTGAGGATTTTGGAATAAGTTGGAATAATGTTTCTCGAAAGATAGAGTGGAAGGAAACACGGAATTCAGATACTACATCCGTGAATGGAAATGAAATGATTGTCATTCAAGGAAATCAATATGATATTCTTGAAGATCAATCAATTCAAGAACCACCATCATCTCATGAGGAACATACCAACTTTGACTCTACATTGCAACATCCACATAATATAGATGAAAATGTAGAATTAAGAAGATCCTCTAGAACAAGGAAGCCTGCTATTTCTGATGATTATTATGTGTACCTACTAGAGTCCGACTTTGATGTGGGACCTAAAGATGATCCCATCTCATTTTCACATGCCATGAGTGGAGAAAATTCAAAATTTTGGCATGATGCTATGATAGAAGAAATGGAATCCATGGCTAAAAATCAAGTTTGGGAAATTGTCGATTTACCTAAAGGAGTTAAAGTCATTGGTTGTAAATGGGTTTATAAAACCAAGAAAGACTCAAATGGTAATATCGATAGATATAAAGCCAGACTTGTAGCTAAAGGATTTACACAAAGAGAAGGTATTGACTATCATGATACTTTCTCTCCAGTTTCTAAAAAGTATTCATTTAGAGTGATCATGGCATTAGTAGCTCACTTTGATTTAGAGCTACATCAAATGGATGTGAAAACAGCCTTTTTAAATGGGATTCTTGAAGAAGAGGTATACATGAAGCAACCTGAAGGGTTTCATTCTGATAAAGTTGGTCATTTAGTTTGCAAGTTAAAGAAATCAATTTATGGACTAAAACAAGCATCCCGTCAATGGTATTTGAAGTTTCATGATGTTATTACTTCATTTGGTTTTACAGAGAACATCGTGGATAACTGCATATACCATAAATTTAGTGGGAGTAAGTTTATTTTCTTAGTCCTATATGTTGATGATATTTTGCTTGCAACTAATGATTTGGGTCTACTACATGAGACCAAAAAATTTCTATTCCAAAGCTTTGAAATGAAGGATTTAGGTGAATCTTCTTATGTTTTAGGCATAGAGATTCACCGAGATAGGTCTAAAAGAATTTTAGGACTTTCTCATAAAGCCTACATTGAAAAGCTGTTGAAAAAATTCAGAATGAATGAATGTACACCCAACGCAGCTCCCATATTAAAGGGTGATAAATTCAGTTTAAGTCAATGTCCGAAAAATGCTTTGGAAAAGAAAGAAGTAGAAAACATTCCATATTCATCTGCTGTTGGTAGTTTAATGCATGCACAGGTTTGTATAAGACCTGATATTGCATATGCTGTGGGAATGTTGGGAAGATACGAAAGCAATCCTGGAATAGAACATTGGAAGGCTGCTAAAAAGGTTATGAGATATTTACAAGGAACCAAGAATCATATGCTTACTTATAAGCATGTTGATTGTCTAGAAGTGGTTGGATATTCAGACTCAGATTTTGCGGGTTGTCATGACTCCAGAAAGTCCACTTCAGGGTATGTCTTCATGTTAGCAGGAGGTGCCATATCATGGAAAAGTACCAAACAGACAATCATTGCATCATCTACCATGGAGGCAGAGTTTATAGCATGCTTTGAAGCAACTTCACAGGCAAAATGGTTGAGGAGTTTTATCACAGGGCTTCAAGTTGTGGATTTGATATCTAAGCCATTAAGAATTTACTGTGACAATTTGGCAGCAGTTTTCTTTTCTAAGAATAACAAGAGTGGGAGCAAAAGCAAACATATTGACATAAAGTATCTTGCTGTCAGAGAGAGAGTTAAGGAACAAGAAGTCACTATAGAACATACAAGTACATCCTTTATGATTGCAGATCCCATGACAAAAGGGCTCTCAATAAAAATGTTTTTGAAACATGTAGAGAGCATGGGATTAATGAGCTCATTTTATGTTTGATTTAATTATTGTATACAGTACTTGTTGTTGTCAAGAATAATATTTTTATTTGTGCACATAAAGTATTTGCTCCTAATCTATGATGTATAGACCCATAATGACTTATAGGAAGTCATTCATAAAGAGATATTTCATATATGGAAATTAATTTAGAGAGGCTAATACAGTGTAATACATGGAAGGAAATGTTAATATAATAACATAACCGCCATGATTCATGTATTATATCTTTCTACTAAAGTTTATGGTTTGAGTAGTTTTATTTGTGGCCATATTCAGTTTTGGTTACCCAGATAATTTTAAATGACTGTCACGTAAGCCAAGTGGGAGAATGAAAGCACACGTCTCCTTGTAGGAGACTTGAAGGTGGCTTACGTGCCACACCCTTTCAAATATATTATATATATTTATTTAATAGTTTTATATTTATATTAAAACTCTGGGTAATTAAAATAAAGATACTACTCATTTAAAATCCAATAGTTACATTCCTTGATGGAAGGAAGCAACACTTAGAAAAACAGTGGATAAGGGTCTTGGCCTATCTATATATAAATGCCTGTGCTTTTCCATCAGTTACAATTTCATGATTTAAAAAAGATAGGCTGAAAACCCCTACCCAATACTCTCCATATAGAAATCTGTGAGGGTTTACAATCCAGAAACAATCGGTTCCTGCAAATACTTGATCAGCGATGGCCAGAGGTTAGTGTTCTAACGATTCTTTTATTATTAGATATTCTCCAAAATCTTACAGACCAATTTGGGTTTTCTTCCATAAAATGGTTACTTTATTGGCAAATCATTTGCTTCAGTCGGTTTATCTGAATGTAATGAAAAACTAGAAGAAAAAGAGCATTCTTTTGCGGTGTCTTACTTCATAAACTATTGCGGGTTGTCCACAAAATCTGCTATTTTAGCATCCCAGAGGGTACGATTTCGAACTCCGGAGAAACCAGACTCAGTGCTTAATTTCCTCAAAGAGAATGGGTTCACCAATACCCAAATCTCCCGGCTTGTCAAGATAGAACCACCGCTTCGATAGAACCACCGCTTCTTTTATCTAATCCTGAGAAGACCCTTTTGCCCAAGATTGAGGCCCCGCTTGGTTACACAGATGAGATGAGATGAGATGAGATGTTTTAAATAGTAATAAATAAAATATTGTTATAATATAATTTTTGAATATTAATTTTTTATTGGGATTTGAAAAAGTAAGATTATTTATTATATTTTGTATTGGAATTTAAAAAAGGTGTAATGATGAGTTGAGATGAGATGAGATGAGATTTTTGGTTTTGGTTAACCAAACAAGGCCTGAGTTTTTCCGTTCTATGGGGGCTTCAAGTTCCGACCTCTCTAAGATCCTCTCTTCAAACCCTTCTCTGTTAAAAAGGAGCTTGGAGAAACATCTTATACCCTGTTATGATTTCCTCAAGGGTGTGCTTTTTCTTAAGTTGTTACCGTTTTCAAGTGGACACAACGGGTTTTTTGTAACCATAATATGGTTTCCAATATGGCACTTTTGAGACAAGTTGGAGTGCCTCAATCCACATTCTCTTTCTTGATAACTAATTTTCCTTCTACGGCGTTTGCTAAGCATACTAGGTTTGCTGAAGCTATCCACGAGGTGAAGGAAATGGGATATGATCCCTCCAAAACGGTTTTCGTCAATGCAATCCATGTGTTATTGAGTATGAGTAGACCAAAGTTGGAATCGAAGTTGGAGCTTTATAAGAGATGGGGTTGGTCAAAAGACGTTGCTCTCTTAGCCTTTAAAAGGCATCCAAATTGTATGCTTTTATCACATGAGAAGATCACAAAAGCAATGGACTTCCTTGTGAACAAAATGGGTTGTTCATCCACAGACATTGCTAGAAATCCTAAAGTTATATGTTTCAGCTTGGAGAAGAGGATTATGCCTAGATGTTCAGTTGTTCAGATTTTGATAGCCAAGGGTTTGGTTAAGAATAATTTGTCCCCGTCGACTTTCATAGGACCTTGTGAGAGCAACTTCCTGGATAGGTTTGTGATCAAATTTCAAGATGGTGTTCCTGAACTGCAGAATGTGTATAAAGGAAAAGACGGATCTTTTGGATGTTAGAATTAAGTCTCAGAGCATTGGCATTGGTTAGGCCAAATTTAAAGAAATATTAACATTTTTTTATATTTACCTATTTCATCAAAATTTAATCCCCATATTGGATTAGCCATTCATTCTCTATATAATAATAAAATATTATTAAATTAATAAATTTTTTATTTAATTTATTTTCTCACATTTTGTAATTCTAACAATTAAATGTTAATAATAATTATATTCTAATTAGATTAATATTAAAAAAAGTATTATTAAATGTTAATAATAATTATATTATATGAAATTAATATTACAAAAAATATTATTAAATGTTAATAGTAATTATATTCTAATTAAATTAATATTTTAAAAAGTATGATTAAATGCTAATAGTAATTATATTCTAATGAAATTAATATTAAAAAAAGTATTGTTAAATGTTAATAATAATCATATTATATTCAATTAATATTAAAAAATATTATTAAATGTTAATAATAATTATATTCTAAATGTTAAATGTTAATTATATTCTAATTAATTTAATTTATTTGTGTGGAATGAGAAATCAATATTTTAATATTTGATGAATGAATAGTGGTTTTCCATCTTTAGCTAACCACTGTAGCAAAAGTTCAAATTATTTTAGATTTGCCCAATCCAATGTGAAAGATTTTTGAGCCAAATTATGTAAATTTTGGTCAAGCATCTCATTTGGCCAAGCCAATGTTGATGCCCTTAGAAGGTATGTGGGGTGGGAAACTTGTAAAAGCACCGACAGATTTTTATGGCATTTGTTTTTGCATAGAGCCTTTTTTTTTAAGTGTCATGGAGTATCTTAGCTTAACCCCAGCATGATTGTATTATAAGAGTCTCTATTACTCTAAGTCACTTAACGTCGTTGGTTCTAAGCATTCAAGGAACAAGACGCTGTACCCAGTGAATTTGTTATCTTGTTGACATACGTTAGGTCTATTATTACATTTTATTTAAGTGGAATCTTTGGAGAACCTGGAATTCTCTTAACAAGCACATCCTTGAAGCAGAGGAGAGAGTAGGTAAGCGTTACTGAATTCAAAACTTGTGTATATGGTTCATGTACAATGCTAATCTAGTCTACCATATACCTTTACCGCTATACAGGGAATACAGGGTATATGGTTCAGAACTTTGAAAAAGATCATGAAACACCATAGACTGGTTAATAAGTACATTTATTTGTTGGAGACAAAATTGAATCCAAGAGAGATACTGAACGTGTTCATTAGTCTTTTACATATTGAAATCCAATTTTAACTTGGTCTCAAAATATGAACAAATCTCTCAACCGATAGACATGAACTTTTATCATTACAAGTTTCGAAAACTCTGAACCAAACTATATACCAAATACAATCAATCATTCCCCTCCCCGTCTCCTAAAGAACAACTGCAAGACAGATGCACATAACTATAACGTTACCAGCAGGAAATCCACAGCACTCGTTGCGGGACAGTATGGACACCTATAATTACACTCATGACCACAGAACTGGAACTCAACATTTTAACAAAAGCAAGATACATATTCAACCTCTCCACTGGGGCATAACTGTAAACTTATTTGCCATTTATCTTATATTAGTTTTCGTATAAAACGACCATCAACTCGACTTGGCATGCTGCCACTGAGTTTCCAGCGAAAGATGATTCCATGTTCATAAACATCACTAGAAGTATTTAGCTGAAGTTATTTACTGGTGCCAAGAAGCAGAAGAGGAGGATTTTTGGGACAACAGCGCCTTGAGAGATTCAGGATCTGCTACTGGGGCACTGCAAGTAAAGTTTTGGCACACGAGAGCAACCACTTTATCTGCAACAAAATTAATCTTTGCCATGAGGGCAATATTGTTGTGAATAACCTGCTATTAAATTGCACCATTAGGATCATGACGTGGCTTGGTAAATTAGGAGATAGAATGGAGATATAGGCTGCGTTTGGGTACCCAAACCCACCCATAGACTTGAGAAAATAGAATTTTATCGCTCACAGTTTTATTGGGATCATAGGATGTGTGAGCTGCAACAAACATGTTTTCAAACTCGACAGAATGCTTATGGCCAACCAAGCCAACTTGCTTTCGAGAGGGAACGGTGACCATGTCCGCTGCACAACACATCAGAGGGACTCCCATAGCCATATCTTTCAGTCTCGCCTCAAAGACTGCCTGTATCAGACAAACAAGAAGTCAATAAGCAAAGGGAAAGAACAATTTTGTTAAGACTAAACTAGTAAAAAACACGATCTACCGATAAAGGCAACAGCTTACCAGAAGATGTTCAGCGTTCTGCCTGTAACAATCAGTCTTAGTACCCAGAGGGCTCAGCCCCATCATTATCTTCCTTCACACGGAGGAGAACAGAAGGGTCTTCCCCTGGGGTATTGAAATAGCCTCCTCCTTCTCTATCAAGAATAATTTATCCTGGCCAAAAATAAAAAATAAATAAACCAGAGTCAAGCCCACTGAATGGAAATGGTGGCTAATAGAACCCGAAAAGAACTTTGTTGGAAACCAGTTCTTGCCTGGGTGTCTTGCAGTTCAATTGCCCAAAGTAGCCATTCAATCCAACCACCAAATTCAAAAAGATCCAGCAATCCCGAAATTAGAAAAGCATAATCATCTAAGAATCCAGGCGCTTTAGATGGGCCATTCCTAAAGCTGTGTTGTAGCCTGTACGTTTGCTCATTGTAGAGTTGCCTCATGATAAAAGATGCTGCCTTCTCAGCAACACCCATGTACTCCTGGAGCTGGAATTACAGAACAGGATTGGCATAAAAATCTAAAAGAGATGACTATACCAATCAAGACAATAACAAGTTCGGATTAACATAACTTATCAATAGTAAACAACAAAATCAAGAAAATAGAAATAACACTAGACAAAATAGGATACCACAAATCATGATGCCACCCTCTGGAGTTCTAAATTATACAACTGATGAGACTTTCCTCCCCTGTAAATAAATCTGAACCGGTAAATCTTACTTCTATGTACTAGATGCCGCTACCAGTAGCAGTCACCAAGTTATTGGGAATGTTTAAGAAGGCCTGAGCCTAACCATGAAGGGGCTTTTGTAGTCTTAATGCACAATGGAAGGCATAGCAAGTACATATCTCAAAAAGCTCCCAGAAAACTGCCGTTTGTTGGCTGAGTTCAAGAGTTTAGCCAGTGGCTAAAATGTGACAAAGTTCAACAGAAAAATAAACTCTTCATTCACAGCCAATATTATGCTAAAATTCCATGGTTAATTCAATGATACTATTAAATTCCAACACTCAAACTCTAAAACCACCTGATATAAAGTTGAAACTATTCTAACCTAATGAGCAAAATTTACCAACAGTCATGATTACTACTGTAGACGATATTGAGAGAAATTCTACAGATATTTTATTGATCTTTAAGCTTATTATATATACAATATACAAATGACACTAACACCCTTATATACATTAGTTACAACCATACTCTCTAACACCCCCCCTCAAGCTGGTGCATATATATCATATAAACCTAGCTTGGAATAAATAAGCTTTAACTGTTTACAACACAATGGTTTGGTAAATACATCTGTAAGTTGATCAACAGACTGCACAAAGGGTGTAGAAATGTCACCACTTAGTATTTTATCCCGAATGAAGTGACAATCAATCTCATTGTGTTTAGTCCTCTCATGAAAAAGGTGATTAGATGCAATATGCACTGCAGCTTGGTTATCACAAAGTAACTAAAAGAGGGACAGGAGCTGGAAACCCAATCTCTTGAAGAAAGTGTTGCAACCATGTCAGCTCACTAGTTGTGTGAGCCATTGCTCTGTATTTAGCTTCTGCACTAGACCGAGTTACTACTGTTTACTTCTTATTCTTCCACGTAACCAAGTTACCACCCACAAAGGTATAATATCTAGTAGTTGATCTTCTATATGAAGGAGATCCAGCCCAATCAGCATCTGAAAAAGCTTCAATTCTAAAATGTCCATTTGATCTATACAACAATCTAATGCCGGGAGTCCGTTTGAGGTAATGAAGAATATGAATTATAGCATCCCAATGTGAGACCCTGGGCATTTGTAGAAATTGGCTTACTACACTCACTACATAAGAGATATCAGGTCTAGTAATAGTAAGATAATTCAATTTATCAACAAGTCTTTGATATCGACCTGGATCTCCAAACAATTCCCCTTCCTCTTCAAGAGTTTACGATTTGGATCCATAGGTGTGTTAATGGGCCGTGCACCCAACACGCCAGTTTCTTCCAGAAGGTCAAGTATATATTTTCTCTAAGATAGATTAATATCTTTCTTTGATCTATCGACTTCAATTCCAAGAAGGTATCTAAGTTTGCCCAAGTCTTTTGTCTGAAACTGATCATGTAGGAATTGTTTTCGCCTGGCAATTCCAACTGAGTCACTTCCAGAAATTACAATGTCATCCGCATATACAACCAACAAGATATGATCTGCATCACTATGCATGTGAAATACCGAGTGATCTGTTTGGCATCTATGAAGACCAAATGCCAATACAGCTTTAAAGAACCTCCCAAACCATGCTCGAGGAGATTGTTTCAAACCATATAATGCATTATTTAACTTGCACATAGTACCTCGATACTCCCCCTGAGCAACAAACCCAAGTAGTTGCTCCATATACACTTCCTCATTTAAGTCGCCATGTAAGAATGCATTTTTAACATCCAACTGAAATAAAGGTCAATCTAAATTAGCAGCATGAGAGATTAATACTCGAACATAAGAAATTTTGGCAACTGAGGAGAAAGTTTCGTCATAATCAATGCCATAAGTTTAAGTGTAACCCTTAGCAATCAAGTGAGCTTTCAGACGTTCCACAGAACCATCAGGGTGAAATTTGATTGTATATACCCATCTATAACCAACAGGGTGTTTACCAGGTGGTAGAGGGACAAGATCCCATGTCCCATTATGGTGAAGAGCATCTATTTCATTTTCCATAGCAGTCCTCCATTCCAAATCAGATAAAGCATCCTGAAGAGTTTTAGGAACAGAAAGTTTTGAGAGTTAAGAAGTAAAACATGAAAAAGATGGAGATAAGACATGAAAAGAGACATATTGGCTAATCGGATATTGAGTAACACAAGAGCATGTACATTTTTGGAGAGCAATAGGTGGAGAGTCTGAAGTAGTAGGTAACTCAGGATCTGAAGATGGAGACGAGGTTGGTGGAGGCATGGGAGCTGGGGGTCGCAAGCGATGCGAGTACACCTATAAAGGAGCAAGGGAAGGCATTGAGGAGGGTTGGGTAGAATTGGGTGAGTGTGCAGGAGAAAGGGTAAGGGTAGGTAATGGTAGAGGATCACACTCACCAACCGAAAATGTTTCCGAGAAATAGGGTATGGATTCAAAGAAGGTGACATCAGCACTAGTGAAGTAACGTTTAAGAGTAGTACTATAGCAACTATATCCTTTTTGAGTCCAAGAATAACCAACAAACAAATACTTAGTAGCACGTGGATCATGCTTATTAAAGCCTGGGCCAAGATTATGAACATAGTAAACACACTCAAAGATTTTTGGAGGGATAGAAAAAGGTGAAGAAGAAGGGTACAATGGAGAAGGGAGAGGAACCATCGAGAACTGATGAGGACATATGGTTAATAAGGTGACACGCAGTAAGAATGCCATCACTTCAAAAGTGTTTAGGAACATGCATGTGCAGTAAAAGTGCTCAGGTTACATCTAATAAATGGCGATTTTTGCGTTTAGCCACCCCATTTTGTTAGGATGTATAAGAACATGAAGTTTGATGGACAATTCTTTTATTACTTAAGTAGTAAAGGAATTGGATTGATACTCTTTAGCATTGTCAGAACACAAGACTTGAACTTTTTGTCTAAATTGAGTTTTAATTTCTTTTCGGAAGACTTTGAATATGGAAAAAAGTTCAGATCGTGCCTTCACCAAAAACAACCATGTCATACGAGAATAGTCATCAACAAATGTAACAAAATACTGAAACTTGTTTGATATAATGTTAATTGGTCCCCATATGTCAGAGTGAACTAATTCAAAAGGACTAGAAGCTTGATTATCAACTCAAGGTACAAAAGACACACGATGGTGTTTTCTAAGCTGACATGCTTCACAAGAAAAGGGAGACACATTTCCAAGATTCCTAACTTGGCCCTTCAAAAGAGAAAGGGATGGGTGTCCAAGGAGGCAATGCCATTCAAAAGCAGATGATGAGACTATGAGGGCTCCAGTAGGTGACTATTTGACATCAAGGTAATATAGACCACCAACTTCATGCCCCGTGCCAATCTTCTTCCCCGTCTTGAGATCCTAAAAGATATATACATAGGGATAAAAGGTCACGGAACATTGAAGAGTTTGAGTAATTATGCTAATGGATAGTAAACTAAAGGGAAAACTAGAAGAGTATAAAACAGATGACAAGGATATAGAATCAATGAGGTTAGTGGATTCAATGCCTATAACTTTAATAAGAGAACCATTAGGAAGAGTAACACTCTTTGGAGAAGTCATATTATCTAACTTAGATAAGGAATAAGACAAATCGGTCAAGTGTTCATTGGCTCCTAAATCGATGATTTATGGATGTTGAGTAGATAAGACAAGACATGCGAACGCTGTAACTAAATGGGCACAAGTAGTTATGGAAGATGAAGCCATCTGTGTGCGACCCAAAAACTGATCATACTTATCCTTGGATAGGCTTATCATCTCTGGAGTTAGGTTGGAGCTCGTTGACGGTGGATCATCTTGAAAAGTGGCTTGATTAGCAGACCCAGATGGTCTACCATGGAGATCCCAACAATATCTCTGAGTGGTTAGTGCGACCACATTGGGTGCACTTACGAGATTCATGACCTCGAGTACGATTATCTCTGGTATCACGTCCCCCACGTGCACCTCTACCACTCCAACCTCCACACCCAGCAGGAGCAACATAGGAGGCAACTAAAGCAGATCTCTCATTACTCTGATAAGAAGACAATGTAGCTTTCTGAAGTCGGGAGAATACATCAGGAAATGAGGGAAGCTGTGCACTTGCCAAAATTTGAAAATGCACTAACTCATACTCAGGTTTTAAGCCAACAAGGAAGCAAACAACATTAAAATCTTTCCCCTGTTTTAGCATACTTGGAACATCAGAAGTGATAGGTTGATACATTTTGAGTTCTTCACATATGCTTATCACTTGAGAATAATATTCTTCTAGGCCCAAAGCACTTTGTTCCAACGTGAAGAATTGTTTACACTACTCATAAATACGAGTTATGTTTCCAGCACCCGAATACATCTGTTTGAGATGCCTCCACACCTCTTAAGCGGTGTCAAAATGTATTAAACTTGTGCAAATATTAAGCTCAATACTGGTCAACATTAGAGACAATATTTGAGCATCTTCTTGCTCCCATTGAGCAAAGGTAGAACTAGTTGAAGCAGGAATTGGATCAACCAAATAAGTACGACGAAGACCTTTGCCTTTCAAAAACATTTCAACAAATCTTGACTACAACATATAATTTTTTCCATTTAACTTCACCAAAGTCATGGGCATACTAACATTTGGTGCAAGAGACATTGACTCAAATTTAGTCGCCATGGAAAACAAAAAGATCACAACAATTCACTTAGAAGATAAGATTTCACACAAAAACATGAAATATGGATGAAAAACTGGAAAATACAATTTGGAAAAGTACAAATCTAGATTAAAAACCCAAATTTTGGGCCTATATCGAGTGAAACTAATATAAACCGGTCGAACTAAGCAAATATCAGGTCTGAACCAGCCTATTTTGGCCTGAACCGGCCTGTTTCGGGTACCAAGTTGTATCGGGTTTACGGTTGACCAAAAACTGGATAATGCTATCCCTAACCGAGAATAAGTTTACCTTATGTGTTACCAAATAGGGCTTATTCTGGATAGAAATAAGTTCCTATTCCAGGTTTGAGGCATACTAGTCGATATTGAGAGATATTGACAAATAACACTAACACCCTTATATACATTAGTTACAACCATACCCTCTAACAACTACAACTAGAGCATGTTCCTCCAAATAATTAAAGTATTTTACAAGGAAGTGTCTCTAAAGTTAAGCCAAAAGTAGTAAAATATTACACCACAGCTAACAACACGGAAGTAGAATTTGCCAATTTGGTCCCCTCCTCCTCACCCTTCAGAATTTTAGAAGCCCTTGCAAATGATGATATTGCCAGTCCATTCCATGATACAATTACGTAGCAAGTACCTAAGTTGTTAAAAGAGTGCATAACAATAATTAAATTAAAAAGATATCTAAAAGCAACGGATCATTTCCTTGACAAAATAAGTCACTATTTTCATAGATAATACCTTATCATCCAAATGTGGTCTTGGTCGACTTGATCTTACTTCAAAAAGCTTTCGCTTACATTCACCCAAAATATCAAGATATTTGTCAACAGGCATGCCAACTTTTGATGCAATTTCAATGGAGTTTTGTCTCCCAACGAGCATATTCTTTCCCTTGAATTCATGATGAGGATCACTCATTCTAGAAAGGTCACAGTTACCCGAAGGTTTTACATAGTAATGGTTCTTGAAAATAGTTGCATGCTCTCCAAGTATGTCATCAACCTAAACACAACCAAAAAAATATCAAAACTGAGAGAATAACCACTAATCTCATAACAAAAAATAAAATAAAAATTTGTTGTCCAGATGACTAACACAAAAGGGAGGTGAATTGAGTTGTATTTAAAAAAAATAACAATTATAAATCAAATACACAATATAAAACAAAATATAAAATAGTAATAAATATAAAGAGTAAGGGTAAGAGATGAGCAAACTCAGTATGTTAACGAGGTTCAGCCCTACTGCTTACGTTTTCGCCTCAAGCTACCCCTTGAGGATCCCCAAATTCACTATTCAACCTCCTTCAGGTGGAGATAGAAGCCTATTACACATTTGAACAATACCGCTACAAAGGATCCATGTAGAACACCCTCTACACTTACAATCACCTTACACGTGGTGATTCAACTATTCCCTGTGTAGAACACTTTCTACACGCACAAGGGTTATACATACCCTTTTACTGATACAAGAGCTGATAGTGGGTAGGTTATCAAAGAACACTCCTCAATAAGTGAATTAAGAACAATACAGCGCAAATTATATCTCTCAAAATGAACAAGGGTTAAGGCTCAATATTTAGAGAATAGAGAATGAAAGTTTTGAATGAATATTGTATGCTCTTGGTGTTGTAAATGTGAAACTCTCAAATGATCTATTTATATAGGCATATGAGACTTCATATTCAAATTTAAAAAAATTTACATGTCAAAGACAACATCATTAACTTTTCAAAAATTCAAACCTAATCTTTTTACTTTTTGCATATGAAAAAGGAGCACACTTTATTTTTCAAATTTTTTAAACAAAAACATCTACCTTTTGCATAAGTAAAAAAAAAAAGTATCAATCACTTTTGAAAATATTCAAATAAAACATGCACATGTGAAAGATGACAATCAATTATCTTTAATATTTTTAAAGTTCAAATCTTTAATCATGTAATGCACATGTGAAATATGACAATTAATCATCTTTCAAAATTTTCAAATTTAATTTTCAAAATATTCATGCACATGTGGAAAATGAATTTTAATGCTTTATGATAAAATATTAATTTTGAGCCTTAATCCTAATTTCAAATTTTTAAGAGATTTACAACATTACTCTATGACTTTATGAACTTGTTCCCTTCTTGCTCATGCTTTGTTCCTTGATGTGCTTGACTCCATTGTATAGACAACTTGAGCTTGAGACTCCTTTATTCTTTGAATTCATTTGTTATCATCAAAATCAATGTGTAGATATATAATTATACGAAACTTGAAACTTTGGATTCAACAAAATTAAATTCACAAATGTATATAACCTTGAGATTTAGAAATTTCAGACAAAATTTGGCAAAACTTCAAATAGAGCTTGAGTTTCTTTTCTAAAATACCATTGATGGAAAATATTGTACGAAACAAATCATCCATATTGCATCTATATTGAACATAAGATATATAGAATCAGGAAAGTGCATAAGCAACTGATTTATAAAAATAATGATTTTGGTAAAAACCACCTTGAACTACTTGTGGTGCAGGAGTCTTTATTTATAGTCAATGCTTTACAATTGGTAAATCTATAAATGAATGCCATTAATGGCTTTTGCTGTATAGTCCATATATAGGACAAATCCTATACCATAATTTTAGCTATATGCCATTATGTCATTGTTTCCATGTTTTGCTCATTTCTGATTATCTCCACGATGCTCTCCACAATTATCTCCAATAGCCCCCCACAAGACTAGCTTGGGAGCTCGCACGTGAAGCTTGGATCGGAATAGATTAAACAATAGTCAAGAGGGGCTTTTAGTGAAGATATCTGCAATCTGGAGGTTAGAGGGAACATGCTTAATCCGCAGAACACCACTGCATACTAATTCACGAACAAAATGATAATCAAGGTCAATGTGCTTAGACCTCTTTTGTGTAACTGGATTTCATGTCATGAATATAGCACTTTATTGTCGCACAACAAGATCGGTGGTGTTGGTGGCAATATCTGCAAATCACAAAGGAGGTGTAGGCACCACTTGACTTCAGCAGCAGTGAGTGCTAGAGCTCGATACTCGGATTCTATACTGGATCAAGAAATAGTAGGTTACTTTTTAGCACTCTAGGAAACCAAATTTTCACCAATAAAGATAGCATTGCCAGAAGTGGATCATCATGTAACTGGGCAACCAGCCCAATCGGCATCGGAACAGGCAAAGATATCAACTTGGTTGCTTCGACATAGAAAAAGCCCCAATTGCATCGTTCCTTTAACATATCGGAGGATCCTTTTTACGGCTTGAAAGTGATATGCAGTCGAAGCATGCATAAATTGGCTAACAGAATTAACAACATGAGCAATGTCAAGCCTTGTAATTGTGAGATACTGCAAAGCTCCAACTAAAGAGCTATAGTGTGTAGGAGAATGGAAGGCACTACCAATTTCACTTAAATGCTGCAAGACAACCATTGGGGTAGCAATGGGTTTGTAGTCAAGCAAATCAGCCCAAAGAAGGATATCCTGAGCATACTTCGTCTGGCTAAGAAATAAGCCAGGGTTATCTCGATGTACTTCAAGACCCAAAAAATAATGAAAGGGCCCAAGATCCTTCATAGAAAATTCTGATCTCAATTTGCTAATAAAGTGATCAAGAAGGTCCACATGGCTACCTGTGAGAACAATATCATCAACATAGAGAAGCAAAAAAATTGTGCCCTTAGCACCTTGGAGTGAAACAAAGAGGCTAGAGTCAGCCTTGCTGCATATAAAGCCGAGTTTGAGTAAAAATGTGCTAAAGCAATGGAACCATGCACAAGGCGCTTGCTTCAAACCATAGATTGCATTTTGGAGGCGACAAACATAATTTGAATGAGAATGATCAATATAGGCTGGTGGTTGCTCCATATAAACCTCCTCCTATGAAAAACCATGTAAGAATGCATTTTTGACATAGAGTTGACGAAGAGGCCAGTTGCAAGATATTGCAATAGACAGAACGATACGAATTGTAGATGCCTAAATAACGAGATTAAATGTGCCATGAAAATCAGGACCATAAAGTTGCATATCGCCCTTTGCCACATTACGAGCTTTATGCCGATCAATAGAACCATCAGAGTGATATTTGATGTAGAAGACCCACTTGGAGCCAACCACATTTTTATCCAGTGGTCAGGGCACGAGTTTCCATGTGTTATTGAGAGTAAGAGCCCAAATTTCGTCATCCATGGCAGCAATCCATTCAGGGCATTTGGCTAGACTTTTAAAACCCTTCGGTTCTTTCATTACGAGTAGCGAGAACAACAATGGAGAATGTGGAACTTCCCAAACATAATTATAAGTCTTAGACTTAGAGATACCAGCCTTACCACGGGTGACCATGGGATGATCATTTTGTATGGGTGCGGAAGCAATGATTGGGGCAGGCATTGAAACGGATGCGGCTGCAAGAGATGAGTTAGGAGCTACCACAGGCGTGGGAGAAGCCTCAAGAGGCAGAGACACAACTGAGCTTCAGATGGGGCACACTTCCAAGGCACAAGGCACACAAGACTTGGTCATAGTTGATTGTGGCAATGGAAGAGAACCTGCAAAAGAGTGTGTAACAGGCAAAGGAGATGCAATGGGGGAAGGGTCAGAAAAAGAAATATAATCTAATGGTGGAGTATTATGCTTTAAATTGGATGAGATAAAAGGAAAAATGCTTTCATCAAACTGAGCATGTCGAGTCACAAAAACTCTATGGGAGATGGGATCAAGACAATGAAAACCTTTGTTTGAGGTACTGTAACCAAGAAAGATGCAAGGTAGACTTCATGGCTTAAATTTATGTTGAGCATAATCTCCTAAATAAGGAAAGCACAAGCATCCAAAGGGACAAAAAAGAGCATATGTAGGTGATTTACCATACAAAACTTCAAATGGGGAAATCCCATGTAGAGCCGGTGTGGGCAAACGATTAATTATGAAAACGGCTGTGCTGAAGGCTTCAACCCAAAGATTTAGGGGGGCATGAGCATGGAAAGGCATGGTGAGGCCAGTTTTGGTAATATGTCGGTGTTTTCTTTCTATGTGGCCATTTTGAGAGGGGGTATATCGTATAGGGACAAGAAATTTGATGATGTATACCGGATTTACCTAAGTGGGATTTAAACCGGATGCTTGTAAGTTCACCACCTCCATCACTTTGGAAAGCTTTTATTTTAGCCAATAATTGATTTTCAACAAATACTTGGAAATGTAAGAAAGTGTCGTAAAAATCGGCTTTATTCTTTAAGGGATATATCCAAGTGAAACGTGAATGGTAATCAATAAAAATGACATAATAATGATAACCAAAAGTAGATGTTTCAGGAGCGGGACCTCATAAATCACAATGGACGAGGCCTAATATAGAGGAGGATCGATTCTCACTTATAGAAAAGGGAAGTTTATGACTTTTAGCTTTTTAACAACTTGTGCATAAAGTTGGATTAGGCAAAATAGAAGTGAGAGATAAATGACCCATCTTATTAAGCATGGTAATTATTTTTGGGGATACATGGCCTAAACATGCATGCCAAATATCAAATGAAGCATGCAAATTGTGTTTGTGGAGGATGGAGGAAAAAGCACAGTGTCCACGTTGCAGCATATAAAGACCATCAACATATTTACCGCTTGCCACTAAAATATTAGGATAGAAGTTTTGGGCATCCGTTAATTTTTCTACTGTCATGCTGTTATATAGAGATATACAACCAAAGTAACAAACAAAGAACACAAACAAAAATTATCCGTAATGCACCTAAATGCTACATTGGAAGTCAGTTATTTAATTTTTAGCCTTTTAAGAAGGGAGAACAGAGGAAAGAAAAAACAATGTATTAGATGGAGTCCATATTCTCATTAAATACATGATAGATGTATTCAAGTTAATGATAACAATCTAGAAAGCAGTCTTGGAAAAAGTTGAGTGCAATATATGTCATGCATAAGACTTTATATATCCTATATCTCTTTACTTGAGATAAAGTTGCAACATGCTTTATACTAAGATAATGATGGTGCAAAACAAACCTCTTCACTAGTCCATATGTAGAAGGCTCCTTCCTATTTTCTAGCATCACATATTCAGCACTGTCACCATCCTCTACTGAAAAAATCTCACCTTCTTGCCCGATCATGTCTCTTCTCAAATAATCAAGAATATCCTGAGCCATAAATGAAAAGTAGAGTCTTCCGTGATAGAAAACACATCTGAAAAACATTAGCAAATTGCCCTTGGTCCTACATCATTTTTTTCGAAGTGGGGAACTGCAAGAAAACACGATGTCTCAACAACTTTATCACAACAACCCAGAAAAGAGGAGAGAGGACATGGTTCTTTCATTAAAAAAAAATCAATTTATTATCAATTTTTCCAACAAAAAATGAGTTGACATGGAGTCACAAAGAAATAAACAGACAACACAATCTTTCTAGCAAACAATATATGGCTTATCGATTAAGGTCAAACTTAGTTTGTGGTAAAAAATAGCTCTAAAGAAAAACTCGACTATGGCTATGCACATCTATGTACTAAAGGTTCCTCTCTTTTGGCATATCTCCTTTGCTGTTGGATCAACACATAGCTTGTGTTCTATGACGACATTGTCAATACCTGGCATGTCTTCATGACTCTAGGCGAATACGTCCCTGTGCTCGATTAGTAGTTATTTTAATGCCTCTCTATATTTGGGGTGGGGTGGGGTGGGGTGGGGGGGGGGGGGGGGAGTCTTGTTCCGACACACGTGGTGAAATTTGGCCGATCTGGGTGTAGTGTTACTATCCCTAGAGACTTGTTTGCTCTGCTTGCATTAGATTGTTCTCATCCCTAGCTTCCATGTCTTGGCCAGCTAAGACTAACGGTGGAGGTGGCGGCTTTGTATTCAAGCTTTCCATGACACATGGCTCCCCTGTTTTGAGTTCCTGCATGTAGCATTCCTATGCCACGATTTACTCCCCTAGGAGCTCGCAGACACTTGTCTACATTGGGAACTTCATTTTCAGATGGTAGGTAAAAATGACAACTTTCAAATCATTCAAAGTTGGGCATCCCAATATGGCATTGTAGAATGATGGTGCTTTAACTACTAAGATGTCTGTAATTGTTGTAACCATGTGCGCCCCTTGGCCAACTGTGATTGGTAGTGCGATGGTGCCCATTGATTGAATAGCCTCGTCGAAAACTTTCTTTAGGGGGGTAGGTGATGGGCGTAGCCTATCGAGGCTAATGCCCATTTTGCCAGAGGCATTCTAGAATAAGAAGTCAGCTGAGCTTCCGTTGTCAATTAAGATCCACTTAGTCATGTAGTTTGTGATTAACAAAGTCACTACCAAAGCGTCGCCATGGGGGTACAGGATCCCTTGACAGTCTTTGTCTCCAAAAGAAATAATAGGCGTGGTACCCAGTCTAGGGTATTTGGAGGGTTTATTCACCATGTACACCTCATGGTACCTTGCTTGACAGGTGTGAGCCTTTCTGATGAATGCAGTCATGCCCCCGCCAATAAATCCTCCTGTTGTGGTGAGGATTTTCCCCAAGGGAGCTTGGTCTTGGTCGCGAGATTGGCAGGGGGTGTCATGTCTCCATTCCCTGTCTTGCCTCTACCTTTTTGGGCTACTGCTTAGCCTAGACTCACACCCCTAGCCTTCTTCTCTTCTTTGTTTGACGTGGTTGGCCAACATTCACTCGAGTTCCCAATTTCTTGCCAATTCGGCTACTCTTTTCTTCATGGTTGAGCAATCTTTTGTCCAATGGGTATCTGATTGGTGGTACTTGCAATAGTGTTGGCCCTTTATGGATGGGCGCACCTCTTTTCTTGCGATTCTTGCTTTTTCATGTATGCTCAGATTGTTATGAATGATGCGAGGCCTTTGGTCTTGCTGGTTGGGGTGTCTTTCTTGTCCCTCACCTTGATGACTTGACCTAGTCTTCCTATCTTCTGACTTCACCTCTTGCTTCCTCAGTTCTAAGAGGGCTGCAACGTGTCCTTTGTGTTAACATAATTGCTAGCCCTGTCCATGAATTTGCTCAAAGTCAAGGGGGTTTTCTTGGTCAACTCGGTCATGAACAGACTCTGGAGGCATATGCCCCCCAGTAGGGCGGCTAGAGTGGTCTTCTCATCCTGATTACCTGTGGTCAGTTTCTCCTTATTAAATCGAGTCTAATATGCTTTCAAACTCTCCCATTCCCTCCACTTAATGGTGAGAAGATAAGTGGCGGGTCGTCGACGTCTCCTACTCACCATGAATTGTATTAATAATTGTTTGGCCAATTCTTAAAAAATGTTGATAGCTCCTAGTCACAAAGTTCTAAACCAATCCCGTGCTATTCCTTTTAAGGTTAATAGGAAAGCATGAAAAGCTACCTCTCTTGGGAAGCCGTGAAGAGTCATGCATGCTTTAAAATTTTTCAAGTGATCTACAGGGTCCTTGGACCCATCATACATATTGATCTTGGGGACTTTGAACTTAGGTGAGAGTGGTACTACCATCGCTTCATTGTTATAGGAAAGATCCGTCTAATTCAACAGTTGCTTTATAGAGGAAGATCCTCCTATCTTTCTTGCCATCTTCTCGTATTTATCTACGAGACTACACAACTCGTTGTGTAATATCTTCTTTTCTAACTCCTCAACATTCACTACTCCTACACTCTGTGCATCCCCTTCTGTCTATTCGTTGTTAAATGGTGGTGTAGCAGCATTCTGTCGCTTCAGCTATCGTTCTCCTTCCACAGCTACTCAACCATTGTCTTTGCTTTTTCAATTTTTCTTCAGCATCTGCTAGCCTCACTTCTACATCTATCATATTCATCTCTTGGTCACAAGCTTCTTGGGATCAAGTGGTAGTTGGCATGTGAAAGTCACGTTGAAGTCTGTAGAAATCCCATAGACGACACTACTATTAAGGACGTGTTTCACACCACCAATTATACGGACGACCTGTAATATATGAGAGGGCAACACAGGGTGCCTCGTGGAACTCCTATGCCTAAGTTAGAGAGAAGTAATCTCAATATAAGTATATGAATGAATCAAAAATATGTTACCTTTAGGTATTATTTATAGGAGTATGAAGATGGTGATAATGGATAGCTTCAAATTTTATCTTGGAGACTCCTCGAATAAATTAGTAAGATAACCTTCTTGATCAATTAGAGGCGTTATCTATTCTTTATATTATCCAACACATATCAGTAGGTTTAATCCTTGGGCTTGTTGATTGGCCCTGGCTCTCAAACCCTCAGACTTGAGCCCTTCAACAGGTGGGCTTATTCCTCTAAGGCCCAAAATATCTCTTCCAATTGCCCTTCAATTTTTGAGTTTTTCTTTAAAATTTTGGTGATTCCCTAAATCCTCACAAAGACAATGGGTCGCATTTACAATTGTCAATGCACTAATTCAAAGTTAAAGAATTCTTATCAAATGAAAGTTTGGGAGAGACATTTTATTTTCTTCTGATTGTTAAAAAAAGAAGAAGAAATTTTAAAGAAAATCTAAATATTTATGTGTTGCTTATAAAACATTACTAACAATATGCTAAATAAAATTTATTTTCAAAAGTTTTGGTGATTCCCTAAATTTTGTTGATTCCCTAAATCCTCACAAAGACAATGGGATGCATTAACAATTATAGTGTATTAATTCAAAATGAAAGTATTCCTATCAAATGAAGTTCGGGAGAGACATTTTATTCTCTTCTCATTGTTAAAAAATAAAAAAAAAAATCTAAATATTTATGTGTTGCATATAAAACGAGATGATAATTTCAACTTTGAAAGAAAATAAATAAATAATTAAGATTTGTTAACTCAACAATTATAACTTTTGAAGCCATTGTTCCTCATCTCAGAAGATATTTTAAAATTCATTAATACTCCATCTTTAAAACCATTTTCCCTCAGTATCTGTCTTCATAATGGCACTTTGTTGAATGAAGGCAAAAGAGGTAGTAATTACAGACCGAACATTCAAATAGAGCGACCTATGTTATCTTAACAAGTTGTAACCTAATAGAAGAGTTGTGGATTTGGATATAGAAAAGCCAATGTTTTTTAAGGGAACATTAGTTATATATGTGATAAGGGACTCGCAAATATTCAATTTTTGAGTTTTGATTCCACATTTTACCAAATATGAAATAAACAAATTGGAGAACAAAGAGTATGTAAGTAGGAAAATGATACACAAACTACAATTGTTTATACAATTATGTTTTAAATAAGGGATATTTTTATAAAATAACTTATAAATTAACAAAATTTTATGTAAATACCTCATTTTAAAATATGATTGTATAAATAATTATAAAAAAGATTGTTTCATTACTCATGTATATCTGTAAACGGCTAGTAAAAGTTCATTGAAGCAAGGGTGTTTAATCTGAGGAATAATTCTACATACAACTATAAAATGCGTAAACGCTGCGTAATCGTTTTGAAAAAGAGTGAGATCTACTATTAAAAAATTAACTTTTTTCACGTGGATTCTATATTTTATTCACTTTTTTCAAGTGATTATGCGGCGGTTGCACAATTTACGATTGCAAATATCTTTTCTCTTAATCTGAGAGCCCTTATCAATCAACATAGTATGAACAAATTGGCAAACTTAATATTGGAATTGTTTCAACACGAATTTGAGGTGACTTTAATCCTAAAATGGGGCGAGGAAATATTACAGTAAATAATTATCATTTTATATAATACAAAGAGGTTATGAAAATAATTATTGTCTTATAAAAAATCTTATCAATTTAGGAATACATGACTGCATATTTATATAATAAAATATGACTAATTAGTTTTGATAAATTACAAATAAATTTGAACAAAAATTGTAATTAGAAATTTTAATGCCCTTTTACTCCTTTAATTTGGTGTAGGGGTGGGCAACGGGGCCCCGTTACCCGCTGCCCCGCCCCGTTCGGCCCGCCCCCGCATAGGGCGAGGCGGGTCATCCGCACCGTCAGGGCCGGGGCGGGGCCCCCCGGCCCGGAAAGGCTAACCCCATGCGAGGCGGGGGACGGGGACGGACCCCCCCCGGTCCGTTTTTCCCCCGCCCCGCATCATATATAAGATATATAATGCCCTTTATTTATTCTTGTTACATATATACCGAAGTGCCTTTGATTTTGATACTGACGGAGAGAGAGACCAATCCAAAATTCCCAAATCCTCAGCAATTCATCTCCTAACGCGCAGACGAAGGCCCCAGAAATCAGTGGACATGGCGTCCTTGACTCAGCGTCTCTTCCTTCTCCAGTTGGTCATCCTCTCTCTCTCAATTATCTCCACCAACGCCAGGCCCTGCAAGACGCTCTTCATCTCCTCCTACTCCTTCTCCTTCAAGCAAAACCCTTCCTCCTCGGGAGTCGTCACCGTCGTCACCGAGATCGGCCGTTTCAGTCCCAGGCCCACCTTGGATCGAGCTTTCCCCTCCGAGATCTTCGTCTTTCCGGTCAACGATGAGGTGCAGGATCGTCCAATCGAGCGGGACGACATGCCGTTCGGGTTGGGGTATAAGAAGTCCCTATCTTCCTCCTCCAACTACGACTACAGCTCGCTCCGGGACCGCACCAAGGACATCCTCAGCGTGGTGGTGGCTCTGCTCTTTGGCGTCGGCTGTGGGGCCCTCACTGCCGCGACCATGTACCTAGCCTGGTCCCTATTCTCCAACCGCTTCTACGACTTCCGCTATGGCTCTCCCTATTCCGGTGACGATGAAGACGACCACGATGACGACGTCAACACCAAGAAATTGGGCTACGTGAAGATTCCTGCCGCTGATTCCGTGCCTGCTCCAGCACCTACGCCTGCCGCTGTGGATTCGTTGATTTGTGGATTTTGTGATGCGGGGGGCCGGACGGATTGCCCCCCACACCCGTACCCCGTCGTGCGGGACGGGGTACCCCGCCCCCGCACACCGGAGGCGGGGGACGGGGGGGATTTTCCCCATCCTCCCCATGCGGGGGCGGGGGGCGGGGGGGGGGGGGGCCTACCCCGCACCGTATGGTGCGGGTAGCACCCCTAATTTGGTGTATGTTTCCCAAGACTTGGTTTCCTTCACAAGAAGATCTATTTCCATCATAGTATTGCTTTTTTATCTTTTTCCTAATAAATAGAAATAGTTAAGTAGTAGATTTTCTTAAAGTTCCATTATAACACTAGCAAAAAAAAAAATCTCTCCAATCTAACCTAAGTTTCCATCCTATCCTCCGACATTGAATCTCAATCTTAAGGTTTGTCTTTTCTTTTTCTTCTTTTTTTCTTTTTTTTTTTAAAGGGATTGCATGAGGTTTGTATGTCCTAAATCTTAGCAAGTCATTTTCTTTACAAGAAAGTTTCAAGTCACCAATACTATTGAATTTATTCTGAAGACAATTGTTAATGACTTGTTTTGCACACCCATTACTAGAGTCAGTCACTTGCAACACAAGAAAAGTGGGAGCCTCGAGGTTGATGAAACATCGCCGATGCCTAAGTTAGTTTCTTACTCCTTAGAGAAAATTCTTATATATGAGAGAACATAGAGAGTAATTCTGACCTCGTGCTTGGCTTTTATATAGCTTTCTGAGGCGGTCCTTTGTATCTTGTGTCAGAGGTGCCTGTCTTTGGTAATGGAACCCCTACGATGTTGCTTTTGATGTGGTGTTGCCTTCTTGGGTCACATCCTTGTGTAGGTTGGTGAGTTCGACCACCTTCCACGCGTTTTGTTAGGGACAAGGGTAGTGTCGCACACACTGTCAAGGACAAGGTGCCTCACCATGATCCCTGCCCATGTTTTGTGTCAGTCTGTCAAAACTCCAAGGAAAGTGGCCATGGGCCATGCCTTGACAGCCCTACAGCCATGCTGTAGGCATGCCATGGCACCCCCTTGACAGCCCAACAAGCATGCCATGGCAGGCAAAACAATAAAACAACCAACACACAGTAGCAAGCTAGCGAGACAGCCAACATGCAACAGCACTCCAGCGAGGTTGTTGGCCAGGCCAGTGCGCACTAGCACACCAACAATGTTAGTGACCAGGCCAGCACGCCACCTAGCCTGCATTGAGCCCAGCACACACACAAGTCAACAGCAGCCTAGCACGCGCACATGCATAGAACCAGCAGGCCCAACACCCAACCCACTTGCTTCAGTCATGCGCACAACAGAAACAACATCGGTGCTTAGGCCACCTGCCTGGGCCATGCCATTCATGCACAACATCATGCTAATGGCCCAAGCCATGGGCCAGACTAGCCCAACCTTGGACCGTTGCACATCATGGGCCATCCAAGACTTATTTTACTTATGTTATTTATTTTATTTTACAAGGGATCTTTTAGGGTTTCCAACTATGTAATTGCTATAAATAGAACCCTTAGTCATCTCATTTACATGTTTTGGCAAATTCTTTAGTGGATGGATTATTTGTTCTTGAGATCTCTTTAGGTGCTTGTGCACTTGGGCTACTTGGGTGAAATTCGTGAATCTCAAGGAAAGGATTTTCATCTTGCAATTCGTGAATAGGTGTTGATTCGTTTACCTATCTTATGAAGTATTTTTCCATTCATCATTCAATCCTCCATTATTGATCATTTGCCTTCTTGTTTGTTCATATCTTTTCTCATTGATATTATAAATTCTTGCACTTTCTTACTTACCAAACACTTATAAGCCTCCATAGACCCACTTCCAGCCAACAACAAAGAGAGAGCATCACCGACCACATTGCATCGCTTACACGAGAGCATCAAGTAGATCACCCAACATATCTTCACCATCAGTTACATCACCAAATACCAAACCTCCATTAACCTAGGGACCCTCCATTGCCGTATTCAAGTGAAGACCAAGCAAGAAGACAATGTGTATTAAGTCATCATAAGGAGAAACGAGACTAGAAGATCATAGTGTTTAGAGACTTAACCGAGGTCCCTAACACAGTGTCCTTTATGGCAGTGTGACCCTATAATTATGTGCATGTGCAGGACGGTGTCAAAAATGTCGATGTCCTATCACTCAGTGTCTACTTTTTTCCCGAGTAAGCACTGGGCCTCCTTCTCTTTTCTCTAACTATTGGGCTGATTACACTTTGGTCGTTGGGTCTCCTGGGTAAGTTAGGCCCAACCCGGTAGGAGTGTAAACATCCGTTCCAGCAAAATAACTTCTCAGCGATTCTTTCTTATTTTCTATGTCACTAGCCATTGGAAATTATCAAATATTCTAAGCTCAAGAATTTTCTAAACAAGAATGGTATATGGTAAGAATTATAGGCTTGCAACATGACCCGTCCAAGCGATTTTTGGACCCAACCTAACCCAACCCGTAGCTCATTCATATTGAAAAAAATTTCATTTTTTTTTAAATGTGAATGCTAGGTTTGTGATGACCCGCTTTTGAGTGTATTTTCACTGAAATGGTTGTTTTTATTTTAATTAATATATTAGTTTATTATTTTAATTTATTTACGTTTTAAAATTTGTTTTTAATTTATTTGATGTTGTGTTTTATTTCTTTTAGTTGTTTTGTGGTTTTTAATCTCTTTTCGGCGTGTTTTCCGGAGTGAGGATTGGATCTCATTTCTTTTCACATCTTTTTCCTTTTTCTCTATTTCCTTTTCCTTTTTCTCTTTTCTTTTTTTCTTCTTCTTCTTTCTTTTTTCCTTTTCTTTTTCTTTCTTTTCTCTTTCTTCTTCCTTTCCTTCCGTCCCGTGCGTCTTCCCTCTTTTTCTCATTCCCGTTGCCACCACTTTGACCGGCCAGTTCTCCGCCGTCCGGCCACCGTTTGATGCACCGTCACCACCATTCTCTTCCCCTTTCACCATAGATCATCCCCACCAATTTTCAGAGCCATCGGACCAGCCGTTAGCTTTCGAGAGCCGCCGGAAGTCACTGCACCTGCTCTATTTTTGCCCGTCGCCGGAATCTTCTTCAGCCCAGACCGCCGCCGTCTGGCCACCGTTTGGCTCGCTGCCGGTCTCGTTCGAACCCCCTCCCTCCGGCGCACCACCCCATCAAATATCTCCCCCATCCGGCCAGCCGTTAGCCACCTAGAGCCATTTCCTTCCCCACGGATTTTACTCCGATCCGCCGCCGTCGCTCCACCTCCGGCCACCATTTCTTCACCACTTCATCACCGGTCCCTTGCCGTCCTAACCCACCTATTTCCGGCCTCCAACGACCACCGGAACAGCTCCTACGAGCTTGCTTTCCGATTTGAGTTTTCCGGCCTATTTCCGGCGTTTTCGCCGCCACCCACGGCCAACCACCACTTCCAATAGCTTCATAATCATCCTTAGGTCATTCCCTATCAATCCTAAGCCCTGGTTTGTCCCCGTTCAAAAATGGGTAATTTATTACCCACGGACACAGTGTAAATTAAACTGTTACGTTGCTTTTCCTCCGCCGTTTGCAACGCCGCGAGCTTTCTAAAAATACCGTATAGCGCTGTAAGTATTTTCCAAACCCTACTTTCATATTTAAATATATATTGCTCATTCAATTATTTATTGCTGTTGGTTGGTTGATTCCGGACTGAGTCCGAGGAGTTCGGGGGTCGGATGGATTGAGGACGGAGTTGTTTGTTTATTTGATTTATGTTGTTGGATTGTTTTTATGCATTGATATGGCATTGCATGGTGCATGCACTTGTGTTTTTGTTTAAGTGTGAAAAGCCTGTGTATGGCGTAAGTGGACTTACGGTGCACGCGTAGGGATGGTGGTGAGCAGGGATGGTGGTAGAGTCCCGCCTGCGATTCCTGCCTACGGTGCACGTGTAGGGATATAATTGGATTGTTTGGTTTGATTCAGAGGCATGTGTAGGGATGGTGGTGAGCAGGGATGGTGGTAGAGTCCCGCCTGCGATTCCCGCCTACGGTGCACGCGTAGGGATGGTGGTGAGCAGGGATGGTGGTAGAGTCCCGCCTGTGATTCCCGCCTACGGTGCACGCGTAGTGTGACGCCCCCAAATTCCGTTTGGGATCGGACGGACATTTGAAGCGTCGAGACATGCAACACAAGGTTACCTGCCCCCGTTCATGACATATAAGATGCAATATTCCTAACATGCATCTAACAATATGCAATATTCGCAGCGGATAAATTTTTTTCTTTAGCAATACTATGCACCAAATTGAAAATATCCCAAATGCTTAAAACATACTTCATACATAAAAATCCATTGAACAACTAAGATCACAACACTAGTCCAAAATGGTTATGATCCAAAAAGTAGTAGAGATGCAACTCAATCGTACAAGTAGTAATTTACGTTAATTACTATATCAACATTTATGTCGCACCGTCACTTAGTCAACTGTGTCTAGTTGATCAGCTCCTGATTCTCCTTCAGGTCCTGTAACAAGATCTACCATTCGGGGGGAATGGTAGTTGGGACTACCAAAGTGAGATTTGATTACAAATCTCAGCAAGTTAACAAAAAACTTCCATACAGACTAATGATACATGTATGACAGTAAAAGCATAAATGCATAATC
Source organism: Carya illinoinensis (assembly GCF_018687715.1). NCBI lineage: Eukaryota > Viridiplantae > Streptophyta > Magnoliopsida > Fagales > Juglandaceae > Carya > Carya illinoinensis. Next base: position 28,671,424 of record NC_056758.1, on the reverse strand, counting down.
AAATTCATAAGTAATTAAAGCATAACTTAGCGTACAACATAGCATAATTGACATAGCTTAAATTGAATCATGAACTGAACTTGACTTGACATGAACTTGATCTGAAACTTGACTTAGCATGAACTTGCTCTGAAACTTGAATTAACATGAAAAATACATACTCCACAGTTGTTGTGGCCCCATGTATTCTACACAAACTTGACTTAACATTAAAAATACATACTCCACAGTTGTTGTGGCCCCATGTATTCGACATAAACTTGACTTAACATGAAAAATACATACTCCACAGTTGTTGTGGCCCCATGTATTCTACGTGTAAATACATACTCCACAGTTGTTGTGGCCCCATGTATTCTACACAAACTTGACTTAACATGAAAAATACATACTCCACAGTTGTTGTGGCCCCATGTATTCTACGTGTAAATACATACTCCACAGTTGTTGTGGCCCCATGTATTCTACACAAACTTGACTTAACATGAAAAATACATACTCCACAGTTGTTGTGGCCCCATGTATTCTACATAAACTGAATATACTCAAGATGAAACGTGACTGGAATATGAAAGGACTGAAGCCCTGACGTAACATATCGTGACTTGAACATAATTTGAAATACATAACCAACTTGAGATAGTAACATTTCGTAACATGGCATAACATATAACAAACAACATATTTAGCATGACATATTTGTAATGTATAGTAATACATGACAGAATATATTGTGTAACAGATAAAAATTGATGACAGAATAAATTCTGTATAATAGACAATTACATGATAACTTGGCATGGCATGACATATATGATAACATACATACATACACTGTAATTCTTTTACTTAGCACACATACACAGTAGACTGCTAGTAAGTTAAAAGCTAACTTACCTCGATCTCCGCGTTTCTTATAAAACCTCAAGCGCGATCACGAGGAACTGTAATTAGTGATTCTAAAAGTTAGTACTAAATCACTAATAATTTGAAATATGGAAAAATACTAACTTAAAGAGTAAAATTTCCATTTTACTTCCTACATGTAGGAAAATGACCGTTTTACCCATAACTTAAGGATTTTGCATACTAACTCCAAAAGTCACCAAAATTTACATGCCTCATGTAAATTTTATCCTCAACTCAAATATCAATTTAGAAAAATTTAAAACTAATCACAACTATTAAAACTCCATAGGGCCGAAATTCTCATATGTTATTTCTATTGATTTTTGTTTCTAACTTGTTTTGATCAACCTTTTGATCTATGACTTATAAATATGTGATCTTCAAACCAAACCATCACATGGTTTAAAAAGATGTCCTAAAACATATATAAGCTTCTAATTCAAGATCACATGGTTAAAAATTAACCAAAACATAAATTTAGCCAAGAACATCCACACTTTGGCTTATCTGAATATCTCTTTGTATAAAATTTCATATCTTTGAAACTAACATCAAATATCTTCAAAATAATAATATAACATGTATATAAGATGCTTAGGATCCTCCAATAAAATTATCAAAGTCATTAGAATAGGTTTAGACCACAAAAGAGTTAAACTTTCTCAAAATAGAAACTGTTTTTCTTCTTCCAGTTTCTAAGTTTCTAAATCTAAGCAAATATTTCATCAAAACCTTCAATCATGCAAAAATCCTCAACCAATAGTCATATATACATGTTAACAATACTCCATAAAAATTTCAGACCAATATCTATCCATTAGCTTGGTCAAAAACTCCAAACTATAACATATTCTCCAGTTTATCTCCCAGAATGACCTTTCTATAGTTTACACAATATTTGACTGACCAAATGATCTTCAAATGGGGAAAATAAGATATCCATGTAAACTAGACTCAAAAAGGAACAACTTATATGAAGGAGACTTTATGATAAAACACTTACAACAGCTTCGAAATGGGCATGCAAAAGAACTCCTAAAAGCTGTCCGAGAGAGAATGTTTGATATTCTTTTAAAGAAACGTGTAAATGAAGATAAGTTCGTGGATGATGGCTGAAGATGCTTATGGAAGAGATAAGGGAGATGATAAGGCTGGAGTTGAGAGTTGAGTGTGGTTTTCTCCTACCCAAAATATCTATAAAATATTATCTCAAAATATTCTATCCAATAATATCTATAAAAATCAGCTCAATATATTTTCCAAATGTGGAGTAGACTTGGAAGAGTAAGGTGGCTAAAATCTTTCTATGTGTATTTTAAATCTCTATTCTTAAGATATTTTCCAAATGTGTATTTTGCTTAGGTGTCATGATCTCACACCTTGATTTCCTTCACAATTCCATCTAATGGTTTCTCTTTGTGCCAAGTATCTAATACTATTCATTATGTGTGGTTAAGATCTTGCCAAGTGTCCAAATAAAATATCGCTATCCTAATTTGGACATTTCACACTATGATTTTGAAAACACTGCGCTCAGTACATTTACCGAGGTTACTATTCACTCCAAAAATAAACGTAATAAACTTAGTACTGAAAAATTCTAAATATTTAATTAAGCCTAGTGGTGTAGACTATAATGTATTCTGACACTTTTAACTATCTCAAATAATAAATCGCATTTCTAGCACCATAGTGAGTGATAACACTAACTATGTTGACAGGCTAAAATTTATGCGATTAGTCGATTCGTGTAAACTTACAGAGTTTTCACGAGGTTCCTAAAGTCAATAGAAATTCCTTAATTGAATTTCTAGCGGGCTGTTACACGTAGGGATGGTGGTGAGCAGGGATGGTGGTAGAGTCCCGCCTGCGATTCCCGCCTACAGTGCTCTGATGGTTTGGTATGGGCCATTATTTGGGATAATGGCGAGGTATTGGGCCAAATGGACTTTTGGCGAGATATTTGGAAAGGATATGTTTTTATGGGCCAAATGGGTTTTTGGCGTGCGTGGTAAAAATGTGGTTTTGCGGGACATGTGTTTTGGTTTTTCTTGCATTCATGTTGTTTGAGTTCTAGGTGTTTTTATTTGGTAGTGTTTGGGTTTTACTTACCTGCGGTACCATTTTTGGTGCCGTAGCTTCCGGTGCAGGTTTTGAGGATGAAGAGGAGGAGGCTGAGCCCGAGGATGCGGCTCCGCCGGGTTGCTGATGTTATGCTTTATATTTCGTTTTAAAACTGTATTTGAGTTTTTGTGATATTTTATTTATGTATGTTTTAAACAGCTTGTATTACGTTAAGAAAAAATTCTGGTACTTAGTTATGACTTTCGTTATCCGCTGCGTGTTTCTTGTGCACATTTGTTGCCTTTGCACACACTTGGCACCCGTCGATAGGATGGTGACCCGGGTTGTCACCATCTGGACGTCTCGATTTCCCCGTGTTCGGGCGTGGGGATTTGGGGGTGTCACAAGGTTATTGTCTAAACATATTTCAACAACCCTAAAAACTCTCACTCTAGATTGCAAAAATATCAAACTGATTTGGGATGCTCAATACCAATTCTGTCACAAAACTGAAGACAAAAGTACTTGGATTCAAGTAGCTGTAAAAAATGCAGATTGAGTAAATTACAAATCATGTCCAATAACCAAGTACTCTAGAGTCTGGGGAATGAAGTTACTGCCTCTAAATCAACTTGAAATCAAATTAAAAGACCTATATGCAGTCACCAGATCCACCATTTTATATAATGTTACATTATACACAGAGCCAAAAGCAGCCTCTGTTAAGTGTAATTCTACCAGCTCTACATGAAAATGTCATATCTGTGTACAGAAAGGATTCTATCTTCATGGCATATGTGCTACAAACAAAGTACATTTAAATAAAAGCAACAACTAGGCAGCTAAACTGATTTTTTTTTTAAAAATAAAAAACACCCCAAAGATACCAAACCAAAGTTAGGTAGAACCCAGCTCTAAATGGAAATGTCATGACTGTGTACCAAAGGATTCTACCTTCATACCTTTATCAGCCACAAACAGAGTATATTTAAATAAAAGTAGTAACTAGGCAGCTAAACTGATTTTTCCCCCCCAAAAGATACCAAACCAAAGTTGGGTAGAACCCAGCAACTTCAACTTCTCTCCAGCACCAAATTCATGGGTACATTTAATGATGATGCCAATTGTTAATTACTTAAGTTCTTTTAACAATACTAAGAATGATATTGAAGTTAATCTTAACTAAAGTAAGCAAAATCATCTCACAATAGCGCTTGAAAGGAAAGTTTAATTATTATAGTTTATAATGACTTAAAAAAATTTCACATTATGACTTCGGATTATTTGTAACTAATCAAACATGTGGGAAAAAAACTTATTCATGAAATATACCTATAGTAAATAAATAAGTGTCGATGAGAGATGAACAGTAGACTTTTAGAATCTGTTTAAGTTGTCTTTTTTTTATGTGTTTTGTCTCTTCTATCCTTTTATGTTTTTCTTGTGTCTGATTAAGTAAGGATGTTTTTGGTCTTTTCGGTCCAACTGTGTCAGAGAGCTGCAGCTTTAGTTTTATTTTTCTTTCTGCCTTTTTATTTCTTTTCCACTTTCTCTCTCTTTCATTTCTCTTCTCCTCTTCATCTTCTTTGGTTCTTCTCTTTCCAAAAGCAAACTTCTTTGTCTTGCTTTTTTTGGTTTCTCTCTTAGTTGTTTTGTGAAAGATTTTTTTTTCATGCGGTTCTCTCTTCTCTCTCTAATGTTTTGTGTTTTCGTGTTGTTGTGTGGTGTTCGTTTGTATGTTTTGAGTGTGTATGTTGTGGGTTTTTTGCATTTTTCTTGAAAAAAAGATTTACATGATGTTGTTTGCTTTTTCTCTTCAGTTCTTCAGATATGTTGTTCCTTTGTATGAGTTTTTCTGTTCCATAGGTTTGCATGTTGTGGGTTTTCTATATTTTTAGTGAAAAAATATAATTTTTTCATGGATTTTAGCTTTTCTGCTTTGAAATTTTTTTTCATGTAGTTAAATATTTGTTGTTGTGTTCATTTTTTATACTCTCGATTTTTGATATTTTTCTCTGGACAAAGAGCTTTTGGTGTTTTTTTTTATTATTATTCTATTAAAAGTTTGTTGGAATGTTTTGAGTTTGTGAGTCCTTAGATTTTTGGTTTTTTTTTTCCTGGATTTACATCTTCTCGATTTTCTTAATTTTTTTTATTAGAAATGATATATTTTTTGTGTTTTTTTTTTTTGAATTGGGTTATAGCATTTGTTTTTTACGTCTGATTTATAGATTAGTGAGAAAATATAATCTTTTTTATAATGCAGTGCTGTAAAGTTTGTATTTGGTTGTGTTATTATTTGTGATCTATACATTTATGAGAAAATATAATCTTTTTTTATGATGCAGTGTTGTGTCTTTGTTTTGTAATGTAATGTTGGATTCTTTTTTCCTGTTTCATAATCCAGTGTTTGTTTTTTTCTCATATAATTAAATATTTGTTTGTATGTTGTGGGTCTAGACACTTTCGACTTTTGGTATTTTTTCCAAAAAAAATAGCATTTTGGCAAAAGTTTTTTTTTTTAATGTTGTTAAATATTTGATGGTATATTCCGAATTTGTGAATCGTTGGCTTTTTGTATTTTTTTTTTTTTTGTTCTGGATTTGCATTTTGTCAATTACTTGCATTTTTTCTGTGGATAGATAGAATTTTTTATCTTGGCTTCTTGACTTTTTGTTTTTCAATTGCAAGCTTGTTGTATTTGCATTTTTTATGTAAAGTTTGTTTTCTATGCATAGATAGAATTTTTTCAAATCTGTTTTGTAGAGTTTAAGTTGTGTGAAGTTAATTGTTTAGCTATAATGTAGTGTCATAATTTTTTTATAATGCATTTATTTTTATCTTTTTGTAGTGTGATGTGCTTCATTGATTTGGTTTTTGTTTTTTGTGAATTTGAGTTGTGATCACAAACCTGAAACCAAAAGAATGAGATCAACGCTCAAATTTACTGAAAAAAAGTATTTTTAGTAGTTTAAAGGTTATTGTTTGAACTATAGTATATACAAATTTCTTGAAAGATAGATTTTTACATGGACTTGTTGGCTTTTTGTTTTTGGATTTGCATATTTGTTGTGTTTGCATTTTTGCTGTAAAGTTGATTTTTTTTTTTGTATAGATAAAATATTCCCAGATCTGTTTTATAGAGTTTAAGTTGTGTGAAGTTAATTTTCTTGTTATAATGCAGTGTTATATTTTTTTAATAATGCAGTGATTTTTCTTTAGTGAGTGTAGTGTGCTATGTATAAATTCGTTGTATTCCTTATGACGCAAGATTTCTCACTTTTGGGCTTTTTAGTTTCAAGTTGGTATTTCTGAACTTTCTCAATGTTTATAAGTATATAGTTGCATAAATTGTTTTATATTTGTATTTTGTATAAATATTTGCTTTATTTTTTATTTTTAATTGTGATAGCTTTGGTTTTATTTTTGTAGTAAATTTGGTTTTAAGTTTTTTTTTTTTTTCCAGATCTAAGTTTCTATTGTTTTTTTTAAACAATTTATTTATTAACTTTCTCTTTTTTGCCCAATTTTGCATCATTCATTGTGTAAGATTATTTTGTTGTTTGTTTTTTTGTAGGATGTTTATAAGAGTAGCATTGACATTGGAGTTTTACTCTGAGGTTTGTCTTCTCAAGTTTTCCAATTTGTAGTTATTATCAATTTTTATGATTTGTCCATAATATGTGATTATTAATTTATTTATAAGTTGGAAATTGATCAACAATGTATGAGAAATATAATCTTTTTCCTAATATAGAGTTGTATCTTTTTTTATTATGCACTGTTGACTCTTTTTAGTTTGTAGATTTCACATTTATTTGCAGGAGTCTTTTTTAGGCCTTTTTCTTATCAATTTGGTTTAATTTTCTTTTGGTCTAGTGATTTATATATTCAATTTTGTATTTACTTTTTTACTGTAAAGCTGATTTTTGTTGGTATAGATTTTTTTTTTTTCAAATTTGTTCTATAAAGTTTTTATTGTATGAAGTTAATTTTTCTGGTATGATATATTGTTGCATTTTATTTTTTATTTTTCTTTTATTTGTGATTTTTAGACATGAGATTTTTTGTTCTATGACTTAAAGGATGCGATTGAGGTTAGTTTTCTGTGCTGTTGGTGTCTTTTGGGGGAGAAATTTTGATGTTGATTTAAGGATTATAATTTTTTTATTTTTCATTTTCATCCTATGGTCAATGATGCATTTTGCTTCTGTGTTGCTTGTGTTTTGTTGCAATTTTTATTTTTGGATATATCTTGGTAATTCATAAAAAATATATATTTGTTTGACCTCATGTGTATCTCTTCGTTGTTTTCTTTGATGCATGTTTGTTATTTTAAAAATAAGTTTTTAAATAAGCAATGTGCTTTTCTGTTTTGAGATGATGGAGACATTTGTTGCAATTCAGATAGTTACCTGCTTCGACCATTATCTAATCATCAACTCTTTTTCAAAATAAGAAATATGCATGTTTGTTATTTCATCAAGTATAATTAGATCAATAAACTGAAGAAGAATATTCCTGAACTGAGCATGTTCAATATTTAGTATTGCTTCTGTTTTTTTGGTGTTTGAGGAGTCTGAATCAGTTTACTTCCTTATCTTTTGTTTGTCCTATCGGTCTTCATGTTAGAAACCAAGGGTTTGTTTTGTGCATCATTTGGGGAGTTTTCCCATGTTCCTGAGGCTTGTTTCAAGGTTGTATACTTTTCAATTGCTTTGAATTTTGTATGTAACTTTCAGTTTCATGCCCTGTTTGTTTTTTCTTTTTGCTATTTCTCCCCACAAATAGATTGGTAATTTTTTTATATAACAAAAAGACTTTTTTTTTTTAACTTTGACTGTGAAAAAACATAATCTATGATGACCCGCTTTTGCGTGTATTTTCACTGAAGGGTTGTTTTTAATTTAATTAATATGTTAGTTTATTTATTTTAAATTAATGTATTTTAATTGGTTTTTAATTTGTTTGATGTTGTGTTTAATTTATTTTAGTCGTTCTACGGTTTTTAATATCGTTTTCAGCGAACCGATTTTTAGTTTCCGGAGTGAGGATTGGACCTCATTTCTTTTCTTTTCTCTTTTTCTTTTTTCCTTTTTCCTTTTCTTTTTCTTCTTTTCTTTCTTTTCTTTCTTTTTCTTCTTCTTTTTCTTCCCGTTTTCTCTCTCCCCTCATAGCTCTTCTCCCTTTTCTCTCCTTCCGTCGCCGCCTGTTTGTCAGCCCGGTGCTTCTCCGTCCGGCCACCGTGTAGTGCACCACCCCCACCATTCTCTTCCCTTCCCACCAGAGATCATTCCCACCAATTTTTAGAGCCATCGGACCAGCCGTTAGCCGCCATGAGCCCCTGGAAGTCAGGGCACCTGCTCTGTTTTTCCCCCTGTCGCCGGTTGCTTTCGCAGCCCAGAACCGCTGTTCGCCGGCGGTGTGGCCTACACCACCCACCCAGTTTTCTTCCCCTCTCACCGGTGAACATCCCCACCAAGTTTCACCTCCATCCGAACCACCGTTAGCCACCACGAGCTCCTCCAAGCCACACGGTTTTTCACCAATTCCGACGCCGTCGCACAACCTCCGGCCACCATCTCTTCGCAGCTTCTTTCCCCGCCTCTTTCCGACCTAAACCACCCATTTCCGGCTTCGATCCGTTGCCGGAGCAGCTCCCACGAGCTCAACTCCGATTTGGGCTTTTTCCACTTCCACCGCCGTTTCCACCACCACCCACGGCCCAAACTCACTTCCCTTAGCTTCATAAATATCTCAAGATTATTCCCTATCAATTTCGTGCCTTGGTTTGTCTCCATTCAAAAGTGGGTAATTTTTCAAAAGTGGCCAAAATTACACTGTTACGTTGCTTTTCTTCCGCCATTTGCAACGCCGCGAGCTTTCAAAAAATACCATATAGCGCTGTAAGTATTTTCCAAACTCTACTTTTAGATTTAAATATATTTTGCTCATACAATAAATATTTACTGTTGGTTGGCTAATTCCGGACTGAGTCCGAGGAGTTCGGGGGTCGGATGGATGAGGATGGAGTTGTTTGGATTGTTGTTTTGTGCATTGTAGTTGCTTTTACATGGTGCATGCACGTGCATTTTATTTATTTGAGAAAATCATGTTTTGTTGGCATAAATGGATTTCGGATGTGTGAGTCTCACGAGCCCAAGCCGGGATGAGTTATTATCTCGGTGGAGCTCCTCTGGTCACTCGGGAGTGGATAATACTGAGTGAAATCCCCTTGGTTGTCATAGGGTGACGATCGGATCGCACGATACGGTAACGCTGTCATGTCGACTCCGTGGTCCCTAGAGTGGCGGGGACTAGAGGATGACCTGGCCAGGTACGCGCTGGGCGCGAGTCTGGGCATCGTTCGTTTAGGTGTCACACGAGTAGTTGTTACCTGCGGTGTGGCACAGAGCCAGGGTGTGCAGATGATCCCTAGGGGAGATCATGGTGCATGCATAATTGGATCGTTTTTTTGGTTTTCGGATACGGGCCATTTTCTGGGAAAATGGCGAGGATGTGTTGAGGCTTTTGATCCATTTTCTGGAAAAATGGTGGTTTGGGTCATTATCTAAGATAATGGCGAGGCTTGGTTTTAAGCGATATGTTTTTGGGCCAAATGAGTTTTTGGCGTGCGTGGAAAAATATGGTTTTACAAGACATGTGCATTGGCTTTTCTTTCATGCATGTTGTTTGAGTTTTAATATGTTTTTATCTAGTGGTGTTTGGATTTTACTTACCAGCAGCATCATTTTTTATTCCGTAGATTTTGGTGCAGAGATCAAAGAGAAGGAGGAGAAGGCTGAGCCCAAGGATGCGGCTCCGCCGGAGTATTGAGTGGAAGTTTAAGCTTTATTGTTGGTTTGAATAATATTTGTGTTTTGTGATATTTTATTATGTATGTTTTAAACAGCTTTGTATTAAACTAAGAAAAAAAATTATGGTATTTAGTTATATGACTTTCGTTATCCGTTGCGTTTTCTTTTGCACATTTGAAGCTTTTACACACACTTGGCACTTGTCGTTAGGGTGGTGACCCGTGTTGTCATCATCCAGACGTCTCGATTTCCCCGTGTCTGTGCATGGGGATTTGGGGGCGTCACCTGGCTTTGATTTTTTTTTTTTCATGTTATAATATTTTTTGTACTACTTGAATTTTATATTTTGATTTTGCCATTTCTACTTGATCTTTTTATAAGTTTTAAGACATTTATAATCTATTTTCTGCTTGATCTTTTTAGATGTGGTTATCAATTTATTTATAGTTTGAAGAGTCATCAAAAGTTTGAATCATATTTTTTCTTTTGTTGTTTTAGTTTATTGATCTGAAACCTTTTCTATGTTCTGTAGCATTTTAATTTTTTGAGATTTTCAGGTGTGTGAATATTAGATTAAAATTTTCCTATTTAGCATTGGTCTATGGTTGTTGTTTGAAATTTAAATGATATTGATTGTTCCAATTGTACCTTAGTTTTTTTATTTTTGTTTTATTTTAAATTATGAAATATAGTTATTTTGTTCATTAAAATATTAATATTACATAGTAATGTTAATAAAAACGAAATATGTGTATAAATGTATTAATAGAACTCTTAAAAGAATGTTAATTTTCTTTTGAACTAATACAATATAGTTGGAACTTAGTAGAAATTTTCTTGTTATAAATAACTAAACCTAAAATTTATTTTCCGAAAAAGTTATGTCCACATATCCTTGAAATTTAATTTCTTGCAAATTTTTATTAAAACTTTTATTGAATTATACATTGAAATTATTCTTGACAAATATAAATGTAAACTTAGTAAATGAATTTACGCAACTATTTTTTATATCTGATTTTATTTATATTTATTGGTAAATTCTTTCTTATAATAAAACTAAAAATATAAGTATTTAAAAAGTTTATTGTATTATCTACAGATAAACAAAATATGTTGTAACAAAAAAAATAAAATATATCTAGGAAGTTTCTTGTTTCCAAAGAAAATAAAATATATAAAACATTTTTATATGTCCTGTTCTTTTTAAAAACAAAAGATACATTTTGAATGTTTTTTTTTTTTTTGTAATAATATATATATATTGCAAAGAATATAATCAATATTTCAAAATGATTTTTTTTTTTTTTGTGAAAAAGAACTAGACAGATCATCAGAAAAAAAAATATTTATGTAGTTGTACACCTTTTATTGGAAATTTATCTTTGTTTTTATTATTACATTTATTATCAAAACTAAACATTTATTGTTTAACAAATATCTTGATAAAACTAAACAAAATTACAAAAATAGAATAAAAGTTTTATTTGTGTATGTTTTAATTACATTCACATATTATTTAACTTAAATGTCAATATTGGTGATGATGTTCTTAATTTGATTGTTGTAATTTGTTATACAAAACTTGATCAAATATATGAATATTAATTATTTATTGTTAATTTTTGTCAAGCAAGATTGATATTCTTAATTTCTTAAATTTTATGTGTGAGTATTTCGACCTATCAGTTGTTTCTAGGTATGCTTTACACTTTAATTTTTATATACGTTTTTTTAATTATATATGTATGTATTAGCTTTATAATTTATATTTATTATCTATTAATTAATAATGTTACTATATAATATTTATATTATTTTGATATTATGGTGATTTATTAATTTATTTTGTTTGAAATTGGCAAATTTTTATTGAATATAAATATAGATATTTAATGTCTATCTTTTCAATATTTCATTTTGTACTTATTATATATATATATATATATGTTATATTTTGTGATTGTGTTTACCGAACTATTCAATTCAGCTAACATCACTTTAAGTCTTTAACTGCCTACCAACAATTCTTAATGTGTTGTCATTTTAATTGTTGCTTTTGTATATTTCATTGTTGTAAAAATTAGTTTTAGTTATTATTCTCTTTTGTAATTCTTATTCTTTAGTCAATGTTAGTATTTAACATTTATCTGTTTAATTCTTTGATTTTATATCTATTTGTTGCATTGTTTTGTTTCATAATTGTGTTTTTATTTTTATAGATCTTTACTACAATTATCTTTTTTATATATACTTTTTATACATCAATTTTAGTTTTCAATATAAACATTTGTCAATTATCTATTAATGGAAACTATATGTCCTTTTAGATATCAATTCCAAATTGAACGTGTTGATCATTCCTTTATTTATATTTAGTTTTCCTACATTGACTCAATTATTGACCTATATCCTTTCTTCACAAACAAAATGAATGGTAGTAAATGACTTTGACAAATAAAGAACATTTTGTTAGAAATACTTTCATTCAATGTTTTTAACTAATAATGCCTTTCAAAAAATTCACAAGGTCGTGGAAAAAAATTAGAGAAAAATATTTCATATAGTCTCTTACCAGAAGAACAAAAAGAAGACTCATGTAAAAAAATAAATAAAAATAAATAAATAAAAAGTATCATTAACAAAAAGTATCAAAAGAGACTGCCACCAACTTGAACAATCTTCCATTTCTAATACAAATTTGTTCAGTGATCATATACCAATTCTCAACATTGATGAAAATTTTGATGTTCTATAACAGAAAAAGCAACATGTCTCTCATGATGATATCGATGCAATTCAGATCTCCTTTTTAAAACATGTTGGTTATTATCAAGATACATGTATCTTTTTGATTGATCAAGAAATGAATGCATCTAAACTCAATACAACAAATTATGATAATCAATATAATTGTAGAGATTCCTTATCACCATGGCCAACAAATAGATCTATAGAAACTTAAAGTGGATATGATCATGTTGTAATCGAATAGGTTTATTATGTACCCTTTATATTTGTTGATATTTTTAAATAAAACTTTTCATTTTCCATTTTATATTCAAAGTACTGAACATTTTGTTCAATAGGTTACATGTAGTTTTCAAGATCAATTCAACTGCGAAAGGAGCACATGATCAAGGTCTTACCAAGGTAGTAAAAAAATTATAACGCTAAATTGTTAATTTTCGTATTCTTTTTACCATTTTGTTATTATTACAAAAAAAAAATTATGAGAATTTGTATAAAATTTTAAAAATTTCTTTATATTATTTTAGTATACATTTCTTTTGCACCTTAGGTAAACAGCTTCATCAAACTGTGCCAAATGAAACAAAATACTTACCATTAGTCTCATGCTGTAAATATTGTCGAGCAAAAAGATTTTATCATGAAACAAATGGCTTTTGTTATACTGATGGAACAATTTGTTTAGCTACAAACAATGTTCTTGATCAACTGTATGATTTATTTTGTTTGAACATAGCTTAAACAACCAAATTTTTAACTTATGTGCGCATATATAACAACTAATTTTCATTTACATCTTTTGAAATTTATACATTTCGAGCTCAATGACAAATTTATCATTATATTAATGACTTGACTCATTTGGATGGGCATCCTTCTTATTTACAGTTATATTTCTACAATACTAAATATGAATTGCAAAATCGGATTTCTGATTCAGAAAGATTAGACGCAGAAATTATCATTCAACTTATAACCATTCTTTATGTTAATCCATATTCAATTTTTTTTCCGAAGACTTTGTAATTTGCCCAACTTAGAATATCATGAAATCTTTATCTGAGTAGATTCTAGTAGGGGTGAAAACTGACCCCATCGGCGCTATTTTTGGGCAAAACCGCCGCCGACTGGTGAGAGTTTGAATGGTGGAGCAACCGACCGTAACCGGTCGATGGGGAGGAGAACAACAGGCCGTATCGACTCCGACGGTTCTCTGGCGGTTCACGATCGGTTCTCGGTTCCCCCCGGAGGCGTTGTTCGTCTGAGAGAATAGAGAGAGAGAGAGAGTTGCAGAGGAGAGAGAGAGGGTTAGAAAGTTAGAAACGTAGAAACGGGGAAGAAAAACGAATACGACGACTGTGTAATATCTAAACGGCGCCGTTTGGTTTAATACCAGACGACGCCATTCTACTTTTTTTGTGCACCTTATAGACAAAATGACACCATTTAGTTTAATAAAAAACGGCATTGTTTAATTTGTGTGTAAAACACAAATGTACGAGTGAAACGATACCGTTCCACTTAAACTTAAGTGGAACGACGTCGTTTAATATTGATATAGTATTATTATATCAACCGGTTCAGCAGTTTGAGTCGGCCTCAAACTGCGACTAAACCAACGATAGTCGGTTTTGCTTAAACGTTGCCGCCCGTTGATCGGTTCCTTGGCGGTTTCGGCCGGTCTAAGTCGGTCACGGCCTGTTTCACAGTTTCTTGTACACTCCTAGATTCTAGTTTAGATCAACATGTTTTTAATGGTCCTATAGCATCACAAGTGACAGTAATTTAGATTGAAAATGACAACTTAGAACAATTGAATGAAAGGATTATGAATATGGTTCACAATCATTCAGGTGATAGTCATATAGTTCAATACTATTTTGGATGTTATTGTCCACTTCAATATCTATTGTTGTTTTCTTATGATGATACTGGTTGGCATAAAAAGAGTAAAAAGAAGTGCATAATTTCCACCAAATGAAACATCAATATTGCTTAAACTTCAGCAATCAATATCAACTGATGATTTACTTTCAAGAGAAATGCAAGATAATAATATTTTATATATTTGGTAATCTAATATTTGAATTCCTACATTTGGAATCATCTTATCTTTTCAAATTTAATTTCTGTAATGCTCCGATAAAAATGGAAAGAGCCAATTATTTTATACCGTGAATATTTTTGCTACAAGTTACAGATCAGAGAAAATATTAGATTTATTTTATTTGGTTTTGGCCGTTTGTCACAATCATTTGTTGTTGACATGTATGTTAAGATTGAAACATCAAGGTTGGACTACTTTCGTAATAAACAACAGCAAATTCGATCTTAAGTAAGTTAGGAAATTATTGATAGTTTTTCACTTGGAAAAAAAGATAGTATATTACTTTCTTCTTTTATTGGAGGATTAAGAGATATGCAAAAAAGATATATGGAAGCAATGACTTTAGTCCAACGTTATGGAGAGCCAGATATTTTTTTAACAATTACATGTAATCTAAGTTGGAAAGAAATTTTAGATGAATTAGGCCCAAAACAATAGGTACAGAATCGTCCTAATTTGATTGTTAGAATCTTCAGAGCAAAGTTAGAAGAACCTAAATACCAATTATTCAAGCGACAAATCTTTGATAAAGTTGGAGCATATGTTTATGTTACTGAATACCAAAAAAAAATGACTTCTACATGCTCATTTCTTGATTATATTACAAACGGATTGGAAGATTTATGCTCCAGAATGTTTTGATGAATTTGTATCTACAGAAATACCTAATAAAAATGAAAATCTGCATTTTTATAAGTTATTGTCAGACATATGATGTATGGCCCTTATGGAATATTAAATCCAACCAATGTTTGTATGATGAGAAATTATTCTTGAAAAAGCTATTATCCTAAAAGTTTTCTGTATAATATTACAGTTGGAAATAATTGTTTTTCACAATATAGGAGTTGTGATAATGGAATTGCTGCCAAAGTCATAGGACAATATTTGAATAACCGTTAGGTTATTCTATACAATCCATATTTGGTTGCAACATTTAATTCTCGTATCAATGTTGAGATCAGCTCTACAATTAAAGCATTCAAGTATTTTTACAAATATATCAATAAAATTCATAACCGTGTTTATTTTAATGTAATTTCTAAACAAAACAATCAACTTTTTGATAAAATTCAATTATTCAAATAATTTAGATGGATTGCTCCACTTGAAGCCATATGGTGGATTTTTGACTTTAAAATAAATGAGATACATTCAGCAGTATATAACCTGTACTTACATCTTGAAGATCAACATCTAGTGACTTTTCCTGCAAATCAAAACTTGAACAATATTGTTAGCTATGATTTTTATACAAAATCGATGCTAACAGAATTTTTTTCAATAAATCATGTAAATGAAAGCTCTCACACGTTATTGTATATAGAATTTTTTGAATTTTATTTTTTTGTTGCAACCAATATAAAACTTAGACCCCTCGAAAGAAGCAAACAGTTCTTAGTAGAATTGTTGTAGCAAATCCACTTGAAAGCAAAATGTATTATTTGCGGATATTATTAAACCATAAAATCGGTCATCTACCTTTTGATCACCTCAAAATAAATAATGTTGTCACTGCTCCAACATTTCGTAAAGCAGCTCAAATGCATGGCCTATTAGAGTTAGATACATCTTTGAAATATTGTTAACATGAAGTATCATTGTACCAAATATCATACAGTTTGAGATGTCTATTTGCGACAAACTTAGTTTATTGTAATCCTACAAATCCAAGAAAACTATGGAAACAATTTGAAGAAAATATGTCAACTGATTTTTAAAAAGTTGAAAGTGACTCTATATATGTCAGAAAATAAGTTTTATGGTATATTTCTTCCACACTTGAGTCAAAAAATGGGAAATGACATCAACGCGTCCCATCTTTTAGATGCTGATATTTCTTTTGATGAAGTCCAACTTTAATCTAGGGAGATTAATGATAAATTGGCGATCACATGTTCAGAAGAAGACCTTCTAACATCAACAATTTTTAATAATGAACTGCAACATGCTTATGATTTAATTTTATAGAAGGTTTTTTCAAATCAAGTAAGTTCATTTTTTATTGGTGATCCAAGTGGAACAAGAAAAATATTTATATATAAAGCACTTATTGCTACAGTAAGATCTAAACAACTAATAGTACTTGCAACTGCATCATCTGATATTGTTGCATCTATTTTACTTGAAGGTCGAATAACACATTCATGATTTAAAATTCCATTAAGTTTCGACAAAAACAACACCTGCAATGTTAGCAAACAAAGTGGACTTGCAAGATTATTACTTGTTGCGAAATTAATCATATAGGATGAAACCTTTATGTCCAAAAAATAATCTATAAAATGTATTGGACATAATGCTTCAGGACATCAATGATTCAGAATCATTATTTGGTGGTAAGATTGTTGTCTTCGGTGTAGGCTTTCAACAAATCTTGTTATCTATAAAGGTACAAGACAAGAATATATTGATGCAAATGTACTCTCCTCTTACTAATGGCTTATTCTAACTAAGATTTGCTTTACTCAAAATATGCGAGAAAGATTATATCAAAATTTTTCAAATTATTTACTTTAATTAGACAATGGAACATCCCCGATAATAATTGAAGAAGAGACGACAATTCCTAATAATACGCTTATCTATTATGAAAGTGATGTCGTTTGTTTGCAAAAACTGATATATGTTATTTTTTGTAACATTCATGGTTACTCGGAAAATCTATCTGAAATATTTAATCGAGTTATATTGATTTCAAAAATTAATTATGTTGATAAAATAAATACTACACTTATACAGATGTTTCTAGATGAGCTAAGATAATATTATAGTTTTGATGAAACAATTGATACATCTGAACAAAGCATTATGGAGGACTTTTTGAATACTTTGACACCAATGGGGTTCCACCTCATGAATTGCTGCTTAATATAAAAGTGTTTTTATACCAAAAATTTCATTCTTGCTAAATATTGATAAAAATAATGATTTCCCATTTAAAAGAACTCAATTTCCTATCAATTTAAGATTTACAATGACAATTAACAAAGTACAAGGCCAAACATTGAATTTTGTAAGGATATATTTGCCACAACCTGTATTCTCTTATAGGCAATAATATGTTGCATTATCAAGAGCTAAGACAACCATTTTAGTAAGGCCAACATCAACTGAAAGATCTCAACAAAATTACTCAAAAAATCTTATATATAAAGAATTATTAAACTTGACATTTGCATCTTAACATTATACAAGTTAATTCAATAATCTACATTCCTATTGTCATTATTTTATAAACCTTCAAGTTTAAATACTAATATATATATATATATATATATATATATATTCATTTCTTCATATGTAATATCCATAATGTGAAAACTTTATACATCAATTAAGGATATTACACCAAGCACAAGAAGTTGTAGAATTAAAATGCTTGTAGCAGAAAAATCTCCAAAATAGATAGCATAACATTCGCCGTTAAAATATTAACACTTAATTTTGATTGATGCTGAGATATAGTACTTGTTATTTAGTAAATTTACAAAAAATTATAACTTTATATTTTATGATATAAAATATTATCTTAACAATAATAATCATAACTTAGTTTCTAATAAAAATATTTTACTTGAATATTTTGTGGTGCAATCAAGTACAGGCAAACCATGTTTGACAAAGATATTGATTCACGTGATGGCACTTTGCATATATATATATCGATCATACTACATCAATAATGTTTACGTGAAGCTGTTAGATCCTAAATATAGAATTAGAACTCATGAATATTAATGGATCTTAAATTTAATGACAATAGTTGAAGAAATTACAGATGATGAAGAAGCATGACAATCACTAGATTATGATATCGTTCCATTTAATGAACTTAATAATTATAAAGATTCAACTATAGAGATAGTTAAATATTTATTAAAAATTTTCAAATACTTTCATAACTATGTTTATTAACAAGCTAAAAACTATAAACATAATTTATTAGATTTATTGGCAATCACATTATATATTAAGCCAGCTCGAGAAGTGAAGACAACAAATGGTTCCAAAGTCTTGCAAGAAATATATCTGATTGATCAAAGGTAAAAATGTTTTTTAAATTGTGTATTTATTCTATTGCATTTTTAATAATGATTTATTTCTAATTCCATCTGTTGACATTAAATTATTGTTTACTTTTATTTCAATTTTGTAATTTAAACTTTGTATGTTTAGTTATGTGGGGTCAATTTGTTGATAGTAAATGTCAACAAATTTCTAAAGTTATTGAAATAAAACCAATCATTCTTGCTAGGCGATTAAAAGTCACTTTTTACAATGGTATTATTAAAAAATAAGAATTTTATATTTTTGTTTTGTATAATATTCTCATATCAAATCTAACACATCTTTTAATTTAGAACTCTCTTTGTCATCTCAACCAACAAGTATGTTTACAATAAATCCTATGATTCCTAGCGCAACATCATTGCAAGAGTGGTAATATATGCTTTCCTTTTTTTTCTTTAATTTTCAAATAAATTTTTATTAATTTTTTTTCTTCAAAATATAGCTGTTACATTTTCAAAAACCTTCTTTATTTTTTATTTTATTTAACTTTTTCTAGGCAACACTCAATGATTTCTTGCTTGAAGATGTGATTATATGATACTTGGATCCAACACACACATCTACCTCTACTCATATTGTCCACTCATTAACCAAGCTTTATGATGTTGTAAAACTACTCAAGACTTTTCAACCTACAGCAGAAAAATTATATTCTTAATAATGCTTTCCTAATTATTGAATATTGCAACACAATCATTCAAATACCAATTATAAATATCATGTAGAAGCCTAAATTTTGGGTGAAAGCAGAGATAAATGTGATTGACCTCCAACAAATCTTCTTTTACATGTCTTGCATCGGATGTAATAAGGAAAATGGTATGATTACAATAAAAAATTTTCATGTTACCGTTGTAAACATATCAGTATTGCACAACTACGGTATATAACTTTTTTCTAAACCTTCAGATTACATAACTCAGTTAAAAAATTTAACATATCTTTTCTACACATTCTAACAAATAGCTATATTTTGTTCATAATAGATGTCGAGCATATGTTGAGGTTAATGATAGTACAGGACAACTAACTGCAGTAGCATTTGGTGAAATTGAAGAAAAAGTATTGGATTATTCAGCAATTCATTTTATGAATCATATTGACAAGGTAACATAATATTATATTTTTCTAACATTTTCAATTCAAATAACAAGATTATAAATCAAAGCATAAATTTTTATAATAGATTTTTTATTTTTTTACAAGACCATCTACCATTCTTGGAAAGCATGGCTAAAGAAATTTCACAAAAAGACTGGATAATTGAGCTTGGCACAGATATAGACTAGATGAACCAATAACACCATAAGAAATTTAATATCTAATCAACTAATTCTACGAAAAAAAAGGAGAAAATGTTAATTAGCCATTAATATGGTATGATCTTTTTAACTTCACTTTATTTTTAAAAGATTAATCAAACTACATTTTGTAAACTTATATCATACTTCTTTAGCATATATATTACTATTGTTTTTGCATATAATTTTTGTTTTTTCTCTTTTTAATTTACTATTCTTATTTCCTTGACACTTTTTTTTCCCCAATTAGATTATAATTTTTTTGACTATATGATTTATAGATTTGCAAGAAATATAATGTTTTTTATAATGTAGTTGTATTGTTTATTTTTCCATCTACATAAGTTTATGTATCTATTCTATTATAATAAGTGGCTATCTAACTGTTACAATAAATTTTTTTAATTTTTCGTTAACTTTTCTTATTTTTTTGTAAATTCGTTGTTTTCTTGTTTTAGGGATACAATTTTCTTTTTCTACCTTTCTCTCTCTCTCACATTCCTGATTCCCTCTCTCATCTCATCTCAAAAACCTCTCTCACACTCTTTGATGTCTGTCTCTCTACCTACCCCTCAAACCCACTCTCTCACACGTTTTCCTAAAATTTTTAGATCTTAATCTGAGTATAAATGTTTAGATCTGTACGAAAAAATGGCAATAAAGAACAACAAATACAAAACGAAAAAAAAAAAAAAAAACCCTACAAAGAAAAATACTCAAATCTGAACAAGATTTGTTCAAATATGTCGAGATTAAAAAAAATTATATCAAAACACATGATTTAGGTTTATAGTCTTACATACTAAAAAAATCTCAAATTTTATGCGTTCTTTAAATGTGACGATAGTATTTATTGTGGTGGCAATGATGCTATTTTTATTTGTCTATGTTATTCTAATGTATCTTGATTTTAATTTTGAATTAATTTTTTTGTTTTCTAATATATCTAAATATGTAATTATTATACTTACCGACCTATCATTATCCAAATATATTTGTTAAAATTTGTTTTATTTTTTAAGAAAACCATATTATTTTTATAAAAAACATGTTTAACCCAACTAGACAAACGTGTTTTGTACGTACTCTAAACTAGTGTTTGTATATATATATAATTAGCATATATATTTTGCCTCCACTTAGCAAATGTCTCTTGGACGTTTCATTCCTACTAATATATTTATTAAGTAGTGCTATATTCTACATCGCGAGAAGAGCATTCTTCTTTTTTCTTTTTGTTTTTTGATTTTTTTCCATTTATTTTTTTTATATTCTCAAATATTTTTTTTAAAATTAAAAAATTGTAGATTCTGCTACCCAACGTCAGAATTGACTGCTGTGCATGTTTCTATCTGGTGAGAGGCTGCTCAATGTTTTGTATACATGTCGCTACATTCGGTGGGTTTAATATTTCTGATATTTATAACTATGAAGGTAGCCAATTTAATATGGTTATCTTAAACCAAGCCCAGTCCACTCGTTTCCAATAATTTAAAATAGAAAATCTAAACCAGAGAGAGCTCCAGCGAAGAAAGGCCATCCAAGACCCATGCTGCCGAGTGCCGTCTGTGTTAGAGCGAGAGAGGGAGGCTAGGGTTTTTTTTTTTTCTGAAGAAGTTACGAAGGTTTCGGGGATGCAGGGCTATCGCCGGCTGTTTAGCTTGGTTTACCAAGGCGCTCCCTCCGATTGTACGATAATCAAAGCAGTCCCTCCACTTTTATGTCAGGTGCCGTCAATAGCTTGGTTTATCAAGGCGCTCCCTCCGATTGTACGATAATCAAGCAGTCCCTCCACTTTTATGTCAGGTGCCGTCAATAGCTTGGTTTATCAAGGCGCTCCCTCCGATTGTATGAAAATCAAAGCAGTCCCTCCACTTTTATGTCAGGTGCCGTCAAGAACATATCTCAGTTGCCGATAAATAGTTTTTTTGTTTTTAATTTTATTTCTGTCTGGAGCTATGGCGCCCCGCAGATTCGAAGCGCATAGAGAATAGTTCAGAGGCCTGGCTTCTCTGAAGGATTAATCAAACTCTCAAGGAAACCCAGTTGAAGCTGATTGATGAATCGATAATGTTTGGTTATCTCTGTTCAAGACATCTATTACTAGGCAAACACAGGAGGACCAATTTGGGTTTTCTTCCGAAAGATGGTTTTTTTATTGGCAAATCATTTGCTTCAGTCCGTTTATCTGAATCTAATGAAAAACTAGAAGAAAAAGAGCCTTCTTTTGCGGTGTCTTACTTCATAAACTGTTGTGGGTTGTCCACAAAATCTGCTAGTTTAGCATCCCAGAGGGTACGATTTCGAACTCCGGAGAAACCAGACTCAGTGCTTAATCTCCTCAAAGAGAATGGGTTCACCAATACCCAAATCTCCCGGATGGTCAAGATAGACCCGTCAGTGCTTTTGTCTAAGCCTGAGAAGACCCTTTTGCCCAAGATTGAGTTTTTCCGTTCTATGGGGGCTTCAAGCTCCGACCTCTGTAGGATCCTCTCTTCAAGCCCTACTCTATTCAGAAGGAGCTTGGAGAAACATCTTGTACCCTGTTATGATTTCCTCAAGAGTGTGCTTATTCTTGACGAGAAAGTTTTTACCGTTTTCAAGCGCTCGCCATGGTTTTTTTGTATACATAATATGGTTCCCAATATTGCACTTTTGAGACAAGTTGGAGTGACTCAATCCACAATCTCTTTCTTGATAACTAATTTTCCTTCTACAGCGTTTGATAAGCATACTAGGTTTGCTGAGGCTATCCACGAGGTGTAGGAAATGGGATTTGATCCCTCCAAAACGGTCTTTTATCCACGTGTTATTGAAGATGAGTAGACCAAAGTTGGAATCGAAGTTGGAGTTTTATAAGAGATGGGGTTGGTCAAAAGACGTTGCTCTCTTAGCCTTTAAAAGGCATCCAATTTGTATGCTTTTATCAGATAAAAAGATCACAAAAGCAATGGACTTCCTTGTGAACAAAATGGGTTGTTCATCAACAGACATTGCTAGATGTCCTACAGTTCTATTTTTCAGCTTGGAGAAGAGGATTATGCCTAGATGTTCAGTTATTAAGATTTTGATAGCCAAGGGTTTGGTTAAGAATGATTTGTCCCTGTCGACTTTCCTAGGACCTGGTGAGAGGAAATTCCTGGATAAGTTTGTGATCAAATTTCAAGATGGCATTCCTGAACTGCGGAATATGTATAAGGAAAAGACGGATCTTTTGGTTGTTAGAATTCAGTCTTAGAAGGTATGTGGGGTGGGAAACTTGTAAGAGCACCGACTGATTTTTATGGCATTTGTTTTGGCGTAGAGCCTTTTTTTTAGTGTCATGGAGTATCTACCTTAACCCCAATTGTATTATAAGAGTCTCTATTACTCAAGTCACTTAACGTCGTTGGTTCTAAGCATTCAAGGAACAAGACGCTGTACCCAGTGAATTTGTTATCTTGTTGACATACGTTAGGTCTATTATTACATTTTATTTAAGTGGAATCTTTGGAGAACCTGAAATTCTCTAAACAAGCTCATCCTTGAAGCAGAGGAGAGAATAGGTAAGCGTTACCGAATTCAAAACTTGTGTATATGGTTCCTGTACAATGCTAATCTAGTCTACCATATACCTTTACTGCTATACAAGAAATACAGGGCATATGGTTCAGAAATTTGAAAAAGATCATGAAACACCATAGACTGGTTAATAAGTGCATTTATTTGTTGGGGACAAAATTGAATCCAAGAGAGATACTGGACGTGTTCTTTAGTCTTTTACAGATTGAAATTTTGAAATCCAATTTTAATTTGGTCTCAAAATATGAACAAATCTCTCAACCGATAGACATGAACTTTTATCATTACAAGTGTCGAAAACTCTGAACCAACCTATATACCAAATACAATCAATCATTCCCCTCCCCGTCTCCTAAAGAACAACTGCAAGACAGATGCACATAACTATACCGTTACCAGCAGGAAATCCAGTCCTCAGTTGCAGGACAGTATGGACACCAATAATTCCACTCATGACCACAGAACTGCAACTTAACATTTTAACAAAAGCAAGATGCATATTCAACCTCTCCACTGGGGCATAACTGTAAACTTATTTGCCATCCATCTTATATTAGTTTACGTACAAAACGACCATCAATTTGACTTGCCATGCTGCCACTGAGTTTCCAGCCAAAGATGATTCCATGCTAATAAACATCACTAGAAGTATTTAACTTAAGTTATTTACTGGTGCCAATTGAAGCAGAAGAGGAGGATTTTTGGGACAACAGCACCTTGAGAGATTCAGGATCTGCTACTGGGGCACTGCAAGTAAAGTTTTGGCACACGAGAGCAACCACTTTATCTGCAACATGATTATTCTTTGCCATGAGGGTAATATTGCTGTTGTGTTCATCCCAAAATTCCATCTCCTCCTTGTTGGAGGGGTCTATGTGAATAACCTGTTAAGAAATTGCACCATTAGGATCACGACGTGGTTTGTTAAATTAGGAGATAGAATGGAGATATAGACTTGAGAAAATAGAATTTTATTGCTCACAGTTTTATTGGGATCATATGATGTGTGAGCTGCAGCAAGCATGTTTTCAAACTCGACAGAATGCTTATGGCCAACCAAGACAACTTGCTTTCGAGAGGGAACAGTGACCATGTCCGCTGCACAACACATCAGAGGGACTGCCATAGCCATATCTTTCAGTCTCGCCTCAAAGACTGCCTGTATCAGACAAACAATAAGTCAATAAGCAAAGGGAAAGAACAATTTTTTTAAGGCTAAACTAGTAAAAAACACTTGATCTACCGACAAAAGGCAACAGCTTACCAGAAGATGTTCAGCGTTCTGCCTGTAACAATCAGTCCTAGTACCCGCAACCAAGGAGCCCAATCTTACAAGATTAATTGCAGAAACTGAGTTGCCAGAGGGCTCAGCCCCATCATTATCTTCCTTCACACGGAGGAGAACAGAAGGATCTTCCCCTGGGGTATTGAAATAGCCTCCTCCCTCTCTATCAAGAAATAATTTATCCTGGCCAAAAAATAAAAAATAAAAATCAACCAGAGTCAAGCCCACGGAATGGTGGCTACTAGAACCTGGAAAAGAACTTTGTTGGAAACCAGTTCTTGCCTGGGTGTCTTGCAGTTCAATTGCCCAAAGTAGCCATTCAATCCCACCACCAAATTCAAAAAGATCCAGCAATCCCGAAATTAGAAAAGCATAATCATCTAAGAATCCAGGTGCTTTAGATGGGCCATTCCTAAAGCTGTGTTGTAGCCTGTGCGTTTGCTCATTGTAGAGTTGCCTCCTGATAAAAGATGCTGCCTTCTCAGCAACATCCATGTACTCCTGGAGCTGGAATTACAGAACAGGATTGGCATAAAAATCTAAAAGAGATGACTAAACCAATCAAGACAATAACAAGCTTGGAGTAACATAACTTATCAATACTAAACAACATAATCAAGGAAATAGAAATAACACTAGACAAAACAGGATACCACAAATCATGATGCCACCCTTTGGAGTTCTAAATTATACAACTGACAAGACTTTCCTCCCCTGTAAATAAATCTGAACTGGTAAATCTTACTTCTATGTACTAGATGCCACCACCAGTAGCAGTCACCAAGTTATTGGGAATGTTTAAGAAGGCAAGAGCCTAACCATGAAGGGGCTTTTGTAGTCTTAATGCACAATGCAAGGCATAGCAAGTACATATCTCATATAAGTCCGGACGATCACAAAAAGAAAAACCATATTAAACATTTAACGTACTTTCCAGAAATAATGATTAAATGCAAAAAGCTCCCAGAAAACTGCCCTTTGTTGGCTGAGTTCAAGAGTCTGGCCAGTGGCTAAAATGAGACAAAGGTCAACAGAAAAATAAGCTCTTCATTCACATCCAATATCATGCTAAAATTCCACGGTTAATTCAACCATACTATTAAATTCCAACACTCAAACTCTAAAAGCACCTGATATAAAGTGGAAACTATTCATACCTAATGAGCAAAATTTACCAATAGTCATGATTACTACAACTAGAGCACGTTCCTCCAAATAATTAAAGTATTTTATTAGGAAGTGTCCCTAGAGTTAAGCCAAAAGTAGTAAAATCTTACATCACAGCCAACAACAGGGAAGTAGAATTTGGTCCCCTCCTCCTCACCCTTCAGAATTTTAGAAGCCCTTGCAAATGATGATATTGCCAGTCCATTCCATGATACAATTACCTAGCAAGTAACTGAGTTGTTAAAAGAGTGCATAATAATAATTAAATTAAAAAGATATCTAAAAGTAGTGGATCATTTCCTTGACAAAATAAGTCATTGTTTTCACAGATAATACCTTATCATCCAAATGTGGTCTTGGTCGACTTGATCTTACTTCAAAAAGCTTTCGCCTACATTCACCCAAAATATCAAGATATTTATCAACAGGCATGCCAACTTTTGATGCCATTTCAGCTGAGTTTTGTCTCTCAATGAGCACATTCTTTCCCTTGAATTCATGATGAGGATCACTCATTCTAGAAAGGTCACAGTTACCCGAAGGCTTTACATAGTAATGGTTCTTGAAAACAGTTGCATGCTCTCCAAGTATGTCATCAACCTAGACACAGCCAAAAAAATAGTATCAAAACTGAGAGAATAACCACTAATCTCATAACAAAAAAATAAAAAAATTAAATTCACAAATGTATATAACCTTGAGATTTAGAAATTTCAGACAAAATTTGGCAAAAATTCAAATAGAGCTTGACATTCTTTTCTAAAATACCATTGATGGAAAATATTGTACAAAACAAATCATCCATATTGCATCTATATCAAACATAAGATATATAGACTCAGGAAAGTGCATAAGCAACCACCAAAATACGTTTTTGTTTTTCATAATTTAAGCAACCACCAAAATATTACAATAGAAGTTTTGGGCATCCGTTAATTTTTCTACTGTCATGCTGTTATAGAGAGATACAACCAATAAAAAGTAACAAACGAAGAACACAAACAAAAATGATCAGTAATGCACCTAAATGCTACATTGGAAAGCAGTTATTTCATTTGCAGCCTTTTAAGCAGGGAGAACAGAGGACAAACAAAAAAATGTATTAGATGGAGTCCATATTCTCATTATATACATGATAGATGTAATCAAGGACATGATAGCAGTCTTGGAAAAAGTTGAGCGCAGTATGTCATGCACAAGAATTTACATATCCTATATCTCAGCATTTGAGATAAAGTTGCAACATGCTTTATACCAAGATAATGATGGTGCAAAACAAACCTCCTCGCTGGTCCATATGTAGAAGGCTCCTTCCTTTTTTCTAGCATCACCTTCATATTCAGCACTGTCAGCATCCTCTGCTGAAAAAATCTCACCTTCTTGCCCGATCATGTCTCTCCTCAAATAATCAAGAATATCCCGAGCCACAAATGAAAAGTAGCAGTCTTTGGTGATAGAAAATGCATCTGAATAAACATTAGCAAGCTGCCCTTGGTCGTACAGCATTTTTTCAAAGTGGGGAACTGCAAGATAACACTTAGTATCAATTTATCCAACAAAAAATGAGTTGACATAGAATCACAAAGAAATAAACAGACAACACAATCTTTCTAGCAAACAATACAGTATATGGCCTATCAATTAGAGTCAAACTTAGTTTGTGGTAAGAAATGGCTCTAAAGAAAAACTGACCATGCCAGCACTCGTCCACGCTATATCTGTGAAAGCCACCTCCAACATGATCATGGATGCCCCCCCTTGCCATGCATTGCAAGCTGAAGAAAACTTTTTTTAAAGCTTCACTTGCTTCATGCAACTTCCCAGTTTCCTCCAATTTTTTGGACCAATAAAGCATCAGCTGAATTTCAACTGGTCTGGGAAACTTTGGGGCAGATCCAAAACCACCAAACTTCGAATCATAGCTTGCGGAAAGCTATTATAGAAATGAAACAAGAGACATGTTTCAACGAAATAAGTATCAATCCAGGAAAAAAGAAACGTAAAAGCAACAGAAATGCTAAGGTCAAATAATCTGAGAAGGTAACAATATCATAAATATTTTTTCTGAGAGAAAAAAAAGTTGCACTATACCCCTCAATCCACTACACCTTTTGCAATATGACCACCAAACTATCAAAATTGTAATTTTATCACCCACTTTGAAACTTTTCTCCTCCTTCAAGATGAAAGTGCTGCAATCGTGTCACATCACATATTTTTTGTCCATCTAACAGTTAGATTTTAATGATGGGTTAAATTGCAACCTATGCTTCAAATTGGAGGCAATATATGCCCCTTTCTATAAAAATCCAACTATTAAGACTGTCTCATGTCACCTATTTCTCATCCATCCAGTAACAAGTGAGTATATGGCCACTTATACTTCAAATTTCGTTTTTTTTTTTTTTTTTTTTTTTTTGGGGGGGGGGGGGGGGGGGGGGGGGGGGGGGGGGGGGGGTTGGGGTGATAAAAGATTTTTATAGTTTGATGGTCAAATTGCAAAAAAGAGTGGTAACTTGAGGGGGGTAAAAGTGTAATTCTTCCAAAAACATATCGTCAATGTGTTTAACAAAACATTCCCTTTTGAGCATATGCTTTAGAGAGAGAGAGAGAGAGAGAGAGAGAGAGAGAGAGAGAGAGAGAGAGAAACGAGCAGGCTTAATATTCATCACTGCTTTTTTTTTTTTTTTTTTCTTTTTCAGCACTAGCAGGATGGTTGGATGCAGAAGACATTTTTTACTAACTTTGAAAACTCATAATTTATAGTGTGCTTGAGCCTGTAATCAACACCTTAAGAAAGACAACAAACTCATAGTAAAATAAAAGCCCTGCACTACCAACACAATTAATTAACACCTCAGTCATAGAATAAGCAAAAGCAGATCTCATTCTGAGTAAATCTTACTTGATCTGCACACAAACGGAGCGCATTTTGTGGTAGCCCATCAGGTAATTTATTAGAACTTGCATTAGCTGATAATGCTTCTGCCAGCTGCTCAATAGCAAAGCCTCCACTCTTAACAAGAATATCCCTCTTGACATCCCAAGCATCCTTCACCTTTCTGAAACAGCACATTAAATTGATAAAGTGGCATGCAAAAGAAAAAAAACACAAATTTACTTTTTTAAAAGCAAAATTTTCTGTTGTTGCAATAAAGAATGTTACTAAATAGAACTCAAAATAATAAAATATCGGCCACCAGCACCGCAAAGGGCATGGGGAGTGAGAAGATGACAAATCTCGAGGGCTGTTGTATTCACACCTAAGTATGGTCTTAAATCCCGGTCTCCCGTGCTTGTCATTTGGTGGAAAGTAAGTTCCGCCCATTAACGGCTTCAAATCAGGTGAAAGAAAGGCACTAAGTGGCCAACCTCCACCACCGTACAGAGCCTGAACATAAGTCATGTATACCTAGAAAGCGAAACAATTCTTTCAGCCCAAAACTATAAATAAAATTCATAAAAGACATCAATAAGATACATCCACACCAAAAATCCAAGAGCAGCAGTGAAAGTAAAAACTGCATGAGGATGTAATTCAGCAGCTGTTTTTTCTATACTTATGAAACTTGAATATAATCCCAACCCAATCTTACCCTGGCCTTGGGTATGCCAGACTAGCGAAAAATTATTGAACAAGAAAGAATATCGGGTAGAGAACGAAAAATCGTAAAGAATGACTAATTTGCTGAAAAATGCAGTGATAAGATCACTCATTCACCTTATCAACATCAGGCCGCTCTTCCCGATCTACCTGTTGCACTGAAATGTAAGAATCACAGGAGGAGGAGGAAGAAAAACGTGACAATACTTCAAACGTGATATAGTAATGAAATATTCGAAATTAGAAAATTGACCAATTCAGAAATGAAATCCTCTGGATCAAAGCAAGTAAGAAAAGAAACGTACAATTGCTGCGAAATTAAATTTCATCACACCTTAATACTGACAAACCAATCATTCAACAATTTGGCAATCCCTTCATCCTCAAAAGATTCCACCTCCATAACATGACACCTTTTGGATTTTTTCACAAGAAATAATTAGTCCAAGGCAATCATTCGACAATATTGGTTAGTAGGTACATAAAACTCCAAAAGTGGGCTAAGATTCTAACCAATGACAAGTGCTATATCCAACTTCGAATGAAAGAGCGTCAGTCATCATCAAGGATCAATTAATAAAATGAATCAAACGTTAGTCTAATCTATCCGATATCATAAGTGAATAGAGCACAGTTATCACAAATAAAGGAGACAATTTACTTGACAAGAAGATGGGAACGTCTCTCTTTCGCGCTTCAGCAAAAGCTTCCTCACCCCACGGGTACCAATCAACCTTTACATCATAGTTAGATCGTGTTACAGAACAAAACCACGGCTTCTACGAAATTCAAAAAATTCAAAACAAAGCAATCCACTTATCACCGTTTGGGTGCTGATAAAACAAAGGAAAAGAGAAGCAAAAACAATTATCTTATCTCAAAGCTAACGGATTCGAAATTATGGAAAGCCAATCTCAACCAAGCCAAAAAAGAACATCGTTAGGCTCAATTAAGTGCAGTTCTTATGTAATAAATCCTTTTTCATTTTCCTACCTTTGAGCACAAAGCAAAATTAATTAATCAAACTATAAAAAGAAAAAAAAAAAAAAAGATTAATCCCACATACAGGGTTATGGGCATGCTGAAGAAGATAGGGACTGTGCTCCGCAGCCAGACGATTCGTGTACTTACGAGAATGCGATTCTGGTGTCGAGGGTCGTTCAGCCATGGCCAGGAACTTGAGGGAGGAAATGGGTCGAGCGAAAATGTACGGGAAAGGCCAAGTAAGTGGGGAAAAGTACGTAAAAACAGAAGGGTATGGGGTAGGAAATGATAGAAATTTAGTTGGGTGGGAAAGAAAGCGATGGACGGAGGGAGAGAGGAGCAGTCTTCTGAGCATGGAACTGTGAAGAAGGAAGGAAGAAGAAAGACGAGGCTTTTTTAGTAGGGAACACCCGGTTGTTGTCGGCTTAGGAGGAATTGCGAATTTGCCATAATGTGAGAAGGTTAAGGATGATTTCGGAAGCGCCATCTGGGGCCTGGTTTTGCTCGACTCTTGGAGAGGCTTGCTCGCTGACAAGTGGCCTCTCCTTCGTCAAGAATCAGTTTAGGACGTTGTTCAGTACGGCCAGATTGGCGTCATTATTCTATAATCATAAAATATATAAATATTATTTAATTATTTAAAAAAAAGTGAGATTTACTATTAAAAAAATTAATTTTTTTTATATAAGTTTCGTATTAATTCATTTTTTTAAAAAGACTGCACGATACTTGCACAACCACGACTGCAAATACCATTTCTCCTAAATAATATATGAAGTAATGTTATCTAGAGTTATTTTTTCATATTTTGTGTGTATTCTATTAATATAATTGACTGGATTAATTATTTTTTAATACATAACTAATGATATTAGTAAAGTACATAAAAGAATATATAAAAGTGATTGTATAGATAAATTTTTATGACAAAAATGGAAGTTATATTTATTTTTTCTTTTGGAGAAAAAGTAAAAAACAAAGAAAAAAACTACGTAGCAGCCACTATTTAAGTGCATCTAAGAGCATTCTCATCCAGGTCTGCATATCTCCCCTATCCTCAAAATTTAAGGAAATTTTTAAGGTTTAACCCAAAAACCCCTCTCGATCCACGTCCCCATTTTGTGGTTGCCATTTACGATCTGTACAGGGTTTCTCTATATTTGTTGTTTCACTATGCGTTTGCATCCCCAACAAACCCCATTCTGATTTCCCCTTCCCCTGTGTCTTTTTCTCTCTCGCTAGGATAAATGGTTGGCCCCTCCCTCTCAAAGCATCTCTGTCGGTTGCAACTCTCCATCGGTTTTATGTTTCTCTTCAAAATCTTTTGTGGTTTCATGATTTCATATTTCTCTGGTTCTCTATTTCTTTCTTTCCGTTGTTGTTGGTCCTGACGCCATGACCCATTTCTCTTCCTCAAGTCTGTGAGAGATTTTTGAGAAGAGAAAAACATGGGTTTTTTGGTGGAATTTGGATCTTTCACAGGGATATGATTCTCAATTTTTAGTTGAAGATTTGGAGTTTTTTCGATTTGGCCGAATTGCTCAATCCTTGCTCCGAATCCTTGCATCATGAAATTGTTGATGTTTTTTCGATTTATTTGATATTCATCTTTATGTTTGGTTTTTTAATCATATTTTTGTTGGTTTATTGCGTTTGAATCCTTGCTCCATCTATTCGGTTGTTGTTTTTATTTCCAGTGCATTTTTGAATGAGGAATTTTATTCTCTGTAAATATTATTTTAATATGTAGAAATTGTTTATACACAGGTTTGTTATAGAATATGAGAAACCCTTTTCCTTTACTAAGATCTTAACCAGTTGATTGTTTAGAGCATGAACAAAGCTTTAGAGGCTTTCTTAGGATGAACACTGGCAGTGCTCAGTGTATTTCCAGTATCACTATCAAGTGCCAAGACAGATTAGTCCTTTGTTGCCACAATCACAGTTTTCTTCTCAAAACTGTGTAAATTGCAGGTTTGGAATTGATGCTTTGTTTAGGCATGCTGTTTGTTTGGATGCTTGGTTTATTGGTGCATTGGGGTTGCTCGTTATAACATCAAAAAGTTTGATGAAGGGAATCAAACAACATGTGATCTCCCATAGAAACTGAAACTATACAATTTATGGTGGCTACCCTCTTCCAATGCATGTATTGAATCAAAATACATGGCCATATTTTTTGCCTCCTCTCTTTCTGTTTGTTGGGTTAAAATCTTTGATTAGCAATAAAAAAAACTTGATACCAAGGCAATATTCCCCATAAAGTTTGGGTGGAAATTGTTAGGACTTTTTGGCTCTTTTAAGTTTGGTTTTGTTTATTGCCTCTAATGCGGTGTGACTCTTTGAAAGATATAGATAGTGATTTATATTTCATTAATATTTGTTTGAACGTTGGTTTGTTGCTAATGCACTAAAGGCAATCGGTTAACCTGTTATATTTTTGTATTTAATATAATAGTTTATATTGATTTGTTTTTAACCATATCCTATAACATGATGGTTATGTACTCCCTGCATTTTGCATTTTTGTGTCTCATATCGATGCTCCCTTATAATATTGGCGATTGCCACGATACCTCGATGACTGTCCATCGGCCTCCTCATTAAGAATATCGCTATCATCTTCAGAGAATACGTATGTCAACAATTTGCAAAAGAAGTTACAAACCATTTGATGAAGGAAGTGGGAGATCAAATGATACAATAGAATTTCGGTTCTATGGAAGAAATGAGACTTGAGTTTGTGAAAATGTGAATGCTAGCAAAATGCATATTTATAGAGAAAAAAGTTACCGTTACATATAGGATAAAAAGATGTTACCATTTGAGAGAAGACAAAAAAAGTTACCGTTAGAGAAAAGACAACAAATATTACCATTGGAGAAAGGACAAAAAATATTACCGTTACAAAAAATGACAAAAAATTTTATCATCAGTACATGACTACGGATCCCCATTAGAGAAACTGATAAAGAGTACTAAATAAAAAAAAATTGGCCATCATGATAGAAAATACACTGATTAAAAAAAAAATTACTATTTTTATAATACGAATTTCGGTTTGAAAAAAAAAATACTATATTGGATAGTCAAAATCATATAAATATTTAGTAGAAAGTCATTTGAAAAAAAGATAATAAGATAAAAGAGTTAGTAGTTAAGATTGTAAATGGAAGAGAGAGAAAAAAGTAATAAAAAAATACAAAAATATTATTTTATAGAATAGAAATAGGAATGGGGAATGAGATGTAGGAGATTTTTAGAAGATGAATAAAATTTAAGGATAAATTTGAGGAAATGTGATTTTGAGTTAAATTATAAAAAATTTTATAGGGATCCGGATGGGAATGCTCTAATATATACATGACATGTAGACTGGTTCACTAACACCACTGAACCGGTTTGGTCCATTCCGTCTCTCAGCCCTCATTCCCCTCATTGAGTCATTTCCCCCCGAGCTGTTCTACGGAGAAGCCACTGTAGTGGTGCACACTTTGCACTCACTACGTGGCAGCCCTACAAATATTTTTTTTTTCCCTAACCAAAACGCACGTTTTGATTGCATTTGAAATTCAGTTTTTCATTTAGCCCCATTCGAATTCATCCCGCAGAGACCCTCCTTCCTCGACAGCGACTGGCGTGCACGTCCTCTGCCCAGAGCCTCCCGGCTACGCCGTCGGTCTCGTCAGTGCCACCGATCGGCACTGCCACGTCTGCCGCATCGCCGCACTCCCTGGTCGGTATATTTCGGGGCACTGCAACTGTTTCCCACCTCGAAAATAACCCCCCGGCGTCGTCAAGCACTGCAACTGTTTTCCATCGCGAAAATAAACCCCCGGCGCCGGCGTCTCCATGTGAAACGCCAGCTTCCAAAGTGCCTACTTCTGCCGAGCACTGCAACTTGCTGCGAGTTGAATAAACGTACGAAACCAGCGAGAAGGACTCGGCTGCTCTGTTTCCCAACGGTTTGGTCAGCTTGGTTGGTAAATATTTTTCATTTTCTTGTCAATACATTGGTATGAGTTTGATGTGTAAATCGTTTTGTGTTTCTGAGATGGGTATTGTGGGTTAGGGCATGTGGGGAAAAATTGTACCGTGTGAATGTGGAAGAAACCCATCTGGTAACCGATTATTTATTCTCCTCTGCTTTCGAACTATACTCTGTTTGATGGAAGAAACCCATGTATGACCGAGTTGATTCGAATAATATTGCTGTTTTATGCTTTCAGTATATATATCTTGTCTGTGGGCACTATCTGGTGTGATATTTCGAACCTGCAAGTGCATGCAACATGGAGAGGATTATGCATTAATTGAACCAGTAGGTCCTTTTCTTTATAGCATTATATGTACATGTACTTTCATTAAAGAGTGGTAATGAGAATATGGTAGGAAAATTAATGACGTGAATCTACCCATAAATATTGAGGCTGTAAATGGGTTTAGTTTTAATGGGGTAGCTTTGATTGTATGTGGTTGGATTGAAGCTTGATTGAGGAAAAATAGCTTTTTTTTTTTACCAGTAGATATGGGTGGGGGGCCTCACTCACAGTGAAAGAAATTATTACAAGTGTAGAAAAAGATAAAGCTAAGACAAAGCGAAGAAGAGAGGGTGGTTTACCAAAAAACTACAAATAGTTTGATCCGGTGGGGCTTCATTTTTTTGTTTGGTTGCTTTGACGACTTGAATCTGGTTTTCATTGCATATTTAGTCAAAATTACAATTTGGTGCACCATGATTGATTATGCTTTCATGTTTAATTGGGAAATTTATAATGGCAAGTTGACAAAAAAGCATTAATTTTTATTGCAGCATGGTTTTAATGTAATGTAAAGATGTCATGCCCCCCAACTTCCAATCCTGTTGACTTTAGCCCATTTGATACTTCATTTCGGGTATGGAGCTATTTGAATTTTAAAATTTCAGAAATTAACCTGATTAATTTTTGTAGAGTTATTCCATTTGGACTTACAATGTGTACTGTTTGAATAGCTGCCAGCTTATAATTCGGATGACCCGAGGCAAGCAGCGCCGTCATCGTCAAATGTGCCAACCCCTGCAGTTGACGAACAAAATGTCGGCAGTACATCACCGAGTACTAATGCACATTTGCATGATGCCGATGGTATTAGATATATGTTTGCCTTGATTATAGTCCTCAGTAATATTGTTTTCATGCTAATCCATTGATTCTGTGAATAAATGTAGAGTTGTTATTCGACTTAAATGAAGATTTGGAGGGTACCACTATTGTCGAAGATGATGAGTTGAGGGTTGAAGAACCAAAATCAGGCATGAAGTTTGAAAGTGTGAAAGAGCTGACGGCCTACTATAAGCAATATGCGAAGCAAGAGGGTTTCGGTGTACGGACACAGAGAACTAGAAAAGATGATGAGGGGAGGCCTGTGTATGTGACCGTTGGTTGTGCCCGTGGCGGAAAGTACCAACCTAAGAATAGTAATATCTCGAAGCCACGGCCAACAACCAGAACAGATTGTAAATCAAGAGTAAATGCTACGTTGAGCAAGAATGAAAAGTGGGTTTTCACAACTGTTGAAAATGTGCACAACTACATAACTGTGAGCCCCAAGAAAACCAGACTGTTGCGATCGCACAAGTTTCTAGACGAATATAGCCAAAGGATCCTAGACCTGAATGATCGAGCCGGAATAAGAATGAACAAAAATTTTAATTCTCTTGTTGTTGATGCGGGGGGTTATGAGAATTTAACTTTTCAAGAGAAAGATTATCAGAATTTAATTGATAAGGCAAGACATTTACGGTTGGGTAAAGGAGGTGGCGAAGCCCTTAATCATTATTTCCAAAGAATGAGAGACCGGAATGATGGCTTCGTTTCTAATATGAACCTGGATGATGATGGTAGGCTACGAAATGTGTTTTGGGCTGATGCCCGTAGTCGAGCAGCTTATGAATATTATGGTGACGTTGTAACTTTCGATACTACGTACCTAACAAATAGGTACGAGATGCCTTTTGCCCCATTTGTTGGTGTTAACCATCATGGACAGTCCATATTATTAGGGGCGTGATTGATTTCAACTGAGGACACACATACTTTTGTCTGGTTGTTCCAAATGTGGTTGGATTGTATGAATGGTCGGGCCCCCCACGCCATCATAACTGACCAAGATCGGGCAATGAAGAATGCTATTGCCATTGTATTCCCCGAACCTCGTCATAGATATTGTCTGTGGCATATCATGCGGAAACTTCCAGAGAAGCTAGGATCTCACGCAAAATTCTCAGCGGGGTTGAAGACTGACATTCAACTTGCAGTATATGACTCACAGACCACATCAGAATTTGAGGCAAGTTGGGGTGAACTACTTAGAAAGTATGATCTGGTTGGCAATAAATGGCTTCAGGCCTTATTCGAGGATAGGTCTTTTTGGGTTCCAGCTTATTTGAAAACTGAATTTTGGGCGGGTATGAGTACGACTAAAAGGTCGGAAAGCATGAATGCATTTTTTGATGGGTATGTCCATTCTGGAACCACGTTGAAGGAATTCGTCGACCAGTTTGATAATGCCCTTAAAAAGAAGGTTGAGGTAGAGACCACTGCTGACTTCAATTCTATGAACCAAACAATTCCCTATGTTTCTCATTTCAACATTGAGAAATAGTTTCAAAAGTTATACATGAATGCAAAGTTCAAAGAGGTCCAAAAAGAGTTGCTGGGGCTAATGTGTTGTAATTGTTCGTTGGTAAGCACACAAGGGTGTATTCTAAAATACGATGTATTGGATGAAATATCTGTTGATGACCACATCAAGACAATAAATTTTGAAGTTTACTTTAATGA
The DNA here is from genome assembly GCF_018687715.1 of Carya illinoinensis. Lineage (NCBI taxonomy): Eukaryota > Viridiplantae > Streptophyta > Magnoliopsida > Fagales > Juglandaceae > Carya > Carya illinoinensis. The sequence goes on along the minus strand of NC_056758.1, from coordinate 28,633,975 downwards.
AGAAGAAGTGGAGGTAAAATGTACATGTGCACTATTTGAGACCAGGGGGATTCCTTGTAGGCATGCACTTAGAGTTTTGCAGTTGAAAAAGATTAATGTGATACCATATGTATATGTATTGGATCACTGGAGAAAAGACATAAAGAGGAGATACACATTACTCAGAAGTAGTTACGATGACCAGCGGGACAGATCAGATGCATGGAATTATGAGGTTGTGGTTAAACGATGTATGAAATTAGCAATCAAAATTTCCTCAGATAATGGAAAAGTCAGCGCTTTCCTGCGTGTTGTTGATGACTTTGAGAAAAAGTGTGAAGGTTCAACACCAGAGTCGACATTCGAACAAACGAAGGAAAATCCAAAAGTGGTCGTAGATACAGGTGTGAAGATCTTAAACCCTAACGTCATCCGAGGGAAAGGGAGACCCCCAAGCAAGATGAAGGTTCCCCCCGTGGAAAAGATAGCAAACAAGAGAAAAAAACCGGTAACTTTACAGCACTATTTTTTAACCCTTGAATGGTTAATATTATGGCACTTAATCTTATTTCTATAAATTTTTTAGAACTTAGACTCAAAGGAAAATATTGGTAGATGAACCAGAACTGGGTGATGGGGTTGGTGTTGGTACACAAGAGAGCATTCTTACACAATCAACTCCACAAGGGAGAGTGGATGGGGTATGTGATTTCAATACGTGAACACCATGGTTGAGGTAATCAAGTCTTATAATTTTTAAAACTGAAAAATGGGACAACTTTAGTTTTTAATATAATTCTTTTTGGTACAGATGTTTGACCGAGTCGATGCACACTAGTAAGTGATATGCCGATGGGAATACACATTTTTGGAAGTATTGGGATTGGGTATTTTGCAGTTTGTGTATGTTGGGATGAGAAATATTTTGGACCACTATGGATCGGGTATGGAGCTATTTTTGAGGCTTTTTGTACGTGTGCTGGATTTTTTGGACCTCTTGAAGAGACTTGGTGTATATGCTCAGGTATGGCATGTGTTGGGATTGAATATTTTATAGGAAATATTATGATTTGGTTCTTTATTTATAGTTTTTAGTTTATATAGGCATGTGAATATATTTTCAGTAATTAATTTTGTTTGAATTTATAATGGAAATTTATAAAAAAATCATTCCATGTTGGGTTGGCAAGACAGACCACATATTCAACAAGTAGCAGGTAATTTCCAGGTGTTATTTACAAGTGTGTATTTATGAACTTGCAAGGGTATTCCGTACGAGTAAACAGCAAACTCGTTAGAAAGTGTTGGTACATTTTTGGGCTGATCCTGGAAAATGATATGCCGACCAAGTGAAGTTTGATGCAAATCAGTTTGATGCCGACCAAGTTCATTGATATGCCATGCATTTTTTGGCAGATGCATATTTGCACTTTGTAAAGATGTACATCAATGTAAATCAGTTTGTAAAGATGCAAATCAGTTTGTAAAGATGCAGTATATGACATTCAATCTAATTAGTAAATATTTGAAATTGTTTTCATATTGCCATTGTGTTGGATCAATTTTTTGTTGGTAAGGGAAATTTCTGATTCTCATCTCCTAGACAGGCCTGTGTATATTTCGGAACCCATGAAAAAAACATCCATAAGAATTGCAGTTTACCTATCACAATTTAAGACCACTTTTGGACCAGCATGCACCAAGTGGAACACCATAAATTCCACAAAACAGGAAATGGAAAAATAAATTCACATTTCAAGCCTGAACTTAATATCCATTACATCCATATTCTACATCATGGGAAAATATTCTAGTTGGGGTACAAAACCCTTAACAAAATAGTCAATTTTTAACCAGTAGGTTAGAGTACTCCTTTACATCAAAAGAGCCAAAGTACGACTCAAAGTTTAGATATTTATTTACATACACTTTATCCAAACCAACCCAAAATAATTACAAAAACAACAACCCAATACAAGAATAGTAATTTCTGTTTTTTTTTTTTTTTGATAAATAAAGAATAGTAATTTCTGTTTTTCCCTATGAAGAGTAGTCTCTCGCTTTCGTACTTTATCTTCCAGATTACGAACTTCATTCTCGCGCACCAATACGTCATCCCACATCTTCCAAACTTTACTCTATCTTACACGAATGTTTTCCTCTAGCGAGTGCAGTATATCTGCCCAAACAAAAAAATTCACATTTCCTCGCTTCTCCCTGCACACAATAAGAACCTTTAATCGTTACAAATGACCACTTAATGAAGCATAAAAGTCAATATTAGAATTATTGCTTTACCGTTTTATAGTTTGGGCACGCGAAAAATTTCCTTCCTGGATTTTTCATTGTGTGCGACGTCTTTAGTGGTGCTTTCGAACCACACCAACAACTGGGTGTTTCGAAAACACTTTCATGAGGTGCAGATGATGATGATTGTGTAGATGGCATGACTGATTCTGCAATCACTGCACACAAGTTCAAATTTGTCATTATGGAACAAGGTTGACAAAACATTCTGGAACAAGTTCAGTGAATTCGTCGATGGTACCATGGAAGACAACCATTCTGGAAATTTACACAATGAAATTTCTGAGTGAAAATGTAGTTGATCTGAAATTTCAAGTAATAACGAAATCATGATACAGACTGCTTTAATTAACTCCATTTCTTGAAATATAAAGTCTAAGAGGTAACTTAGAATTAACTCTATTAACTACTTGAATTAAGTAAGAAGTATAAATTCTACCTTTCCTTAAGATGTGTCACCAATCTCAAAAATCTAGAAGAGGCAAAATGGTTAGCTATAGTCAATTATTACACAACAATACATGCCATACACCAAAATTCTCAGCTTCTATTTCAAATTAAATGGGATCCCGAGGGGTGGGGTGCATCATGCGACCAAGATACCTAATATCCATTTCGAAATCAAATAGCTAAAAACCAAACACGAAACAATTACCTGCTATTTTACGCCGTATTAATGGAAAGATCATGAAACAGAACACCATTTCAGCATCAACCAGTAGATATGGTTGCTCATATGCAGAATTCAGTCATCTCGATTTCTTGATGGAAAGTAAGGAAATTTCAACAACTATGATTTTACTTGGTCATTAATGGAAATATCATGAAACATAACACCATTTCAGTATCATACAAGAAATATCATGAAACAACTATACCATTTTAGTATCATGAAAGAAATATCATGAAACAGAACACCATTTCAGTATCCATCATGATTAAACAGAGATTTCAAATGCAAATTAATCTCGAAGGGTGGACATAAATATTTTATACATTTATGCACACATGTTAAATATTGTAAATATTTTTCATTTCGCATCTAGGGTTTCTATTAGGTAGCATACTAATCAAACTTTTTTCTTGCAAATTTCGGTCTATTAGGTTTCCAAATGCAGTTCACTATACAGAGAGAAAAAAACATTGAGTAAAACAGAGGCAAAATTTTTTTCCTAAACCCTAGAATACAAATTACCCTCCCGCAGATCTGCGGGCTTCAATGGACTGAGGCGTCGGTGGACTGAGGGCCAAGCATCATCAGTGGAATGACCAAGATCGGCAACCAGTGGTTTTGCGTTGGTGGTTTGAACGGAAGCCCAGGAGCCGATTATGGTTTGAACGGAAGCCCAGGAGCCGATTGTGGTTTGAACGGAAGCCCAGGAGCCAATTGTGGTTTGAACGGCAACCAGTGGTTCTGCGTCGTGGGGGGATGTGTATTCTACGGAGAGCAAGGCAGATTGTGGGGAATGGAGCAAGGGTTCAGAGGATTCAAGGGGAAATGGCTGACTCCATTTCGCGAGGGCTTGAGGGATTCAAGGGCTGTCAACGGAGGGGTTCTACGGCAGATTCTGGAGATGAAGGGGGGAATGGCTTTAGGGCTGCAAGGGTCTGTCTCTGTTTCGTGAGGGCTGTAAGGGGTCGGGGGAAGAGTTAGGGCTAAGAGAGAATTAGGGATCCCCAAGGCCCCCGGCTTCGAGATGAGAGATTGTGAGTGTGAACCGATTCGGTGCGTTTTAGTGAACCCGACCTACACGTCATGCGTGCAACGGCTTCAGCCAAACAGTGGCTTCCGCGTAGATTATTTCATCCATATATAGTTTATATGGATTATACAAGTAGGGAAAGATCACTTGGGACACAAATGGGCAAGCACCACGTGTTTCAAAATAGATTACTGGAGTCCATCTAATTGTCTTGCAATCTGAGAGTGAGAGAGGCTGAGAGCATCAAATGCCAACGTATGGACCCTTAAGAAAACAAAAATAATAGGCCTCTTGAGAATACAAAACTCACCACAAGAGTCCACTGTTTCACTTGTCACAAGAGAAAACTGAACAAATTCGTAATCCAAGTTCAAAACTGGATGAAGAAGAAGATTCCGTTTTTGCTCTTTTTGGGATGAGAAATTAACACAAAGATTGCATGTAAGCTTTTTTATATAATGGACCAAAAAAAAAAAAAAATGATACGTTTTAAAGGGTGAGCCCTATAAAGGCATCCAAAAACCATTTACCTTGTAATTTCATTATATACATTACATGTATAAAGAGAAAAAAAGGTCTTATCATTGGGACAACATCAGCCAATTAAGTGAGAATGTCCTCGTGAAAAGAATATATCAAGAAGTACGACAGTCGACAGCTTCTTTGGGGCAGAAGATATTGTTTCCTTTTTCAATTTGCTAAAGAGCAACTCATTTTAAGGTTTTCCCGCGTATCTTGATCTTGTCCAATCACCTGAATTCTCTAACCAAATTGCTGGAAAATGCTAGAAATCAACCAGTTGGAGCGACTGTGGACTCCACAAGTCCCTCTAGTAGTTCCTTTTGCTCCGTAGTAGCACAAGCCTGCAAGAAATAAGCATTGCAGTTGCAAAGGAAATTATTAATTTTTTTTTTTATAATTAAAATAAATATCTATAAAAAGCGAAGCATTATATCTCTGAAAAAGGGTACCTGGACTGCAGTCTCGATATCGCCATCAAGGAAAGAGGTGAGCTCAAAGTTCATCTTTAAGCGATGATCGGTAACCCTATTGTCCTAGTTAGAAGTTAAAGAATGAAGAATCAGGAACTTCCTCGAACCTTCCAAGCGCATCAACACCAAGATTGAGAAACTTTATAACTTTTCTCAGTTACAAACTTATCCTTCCTTAAGACAGCCAAACCAACTCACTCACAGGTATATTTGTTTTTTTTTTTTTTTCATTAAAAAAAAGTTGTTTCATTTTTGTACAGTAGCCAGGATATACTATAGCCTTATGAAATCTCAAATCATGTATCCAAAATCGCATGAAACCATATGTCTTAGTACTAAGGTCAAGGAAAGATGGTATATGCAATGTTAAATACCTTGAAGTTGTATGTCCGAATCTTTTCTGCACGAGCACCTGTACCAACCTGCACTTTCGAAATAAACATGAAACTTACATACTTTAATCCAGTGCCTAGAAGCAGAATCTTAAATCGTGTAAGCTAGAAATGATCCCGCAAAAATTAGAATTATGTAAAAGCACCATCAATAATTTATGGGCATACAAGTTCCACTGATCAATCCATAACCTTCACTGCCCCAAAATATTTATAAAAATAAAAATAAAAAATTCCAGAACCTTGACATCAGAAGTTTGATAGTATGTATGCAATGGCAAGTAGGTAGGGGTTAGCAAGAACACTGCTGATCCTCTTGCTATCAGGCTTAATTTGTATAATTAAATTTTCTGATTAAGATTTAATCACATAAAGCATATAAAATTGGAACTGCTAGATGCATACAGATCATGACTCGTCTTCTCTAGGAGGAGCCAAACTGAATCTCAAAGAGTTCTATTTGCTCAACAATTTGCAGTTTTTTAAAGTATTCTAGACAGGTATTGTTCCAAAAGTGGCAGGAAACAACCCCCTTAAAAATAGACCAATGACTCTCAACCACCTTATATCCAAACAAATGTAAACATATGAAAAAGAGCATTGACAATGGTGTAAAATGCAAATGCAAAATCACATAGGTTGCCTTTGCCATTCAAGAAAGACTCCCACATTGAATTATGCATCTTTTAGCCAAAATAATAATAAAATAATAAAATATTACTCTTTTATTATTATTAATTTTTTTTCCTAAAATTAATTTTTTTATATATTTTGCAATTAAAACTCACTACATAAGATCTACAAATATATACCAATTGTGCTGTCTTAAAATTGAACATCAATGCAGTAGAGAAAAAAGGAAAAGGAAAAGTGGGAGGAGAGAGAAAATAAAGCTGTTGGGTGAGAGAGAGAGAGAGAGAGAGAGAGAGAGCAAGTGGGAGGAGAGAGAAAAAAGTAGTAAAATAAAGGATGAAGGGCGAGCAGTAGATCTGGAAATATGTAGAAATACTGTTCATAGTAAGCAAAAAATTTGCATATGGCTAATCCAATGCAGTAGAAAAAGTGGGATTGTTAGCTAAATATATATTTGCATTTACATTTGGCTACACCAATGCCAATACTCATGTTTACATTTGTGTGGATATCGATGAGCCCAGTTAGATTAGATCTCCAGTTATCCAAGTGTTTCTTCAAGTGGTTAGCATAGAGTATAAACCATTCTGCATAAACTGGATGTAATCTCAAAATGATCGCAAAAAACACTAGTGCTGTCAAAATGGAAAACTGAAGATTGAAAATATGCTAAACTAACTGTACCACTGATTGTCATACTGAACTTGAGTGACTGACGTGCATTAGGTTGATAACACACCCAAACTACCCCCTAAAGAAAGTAACTAGAAATATGAGACGCCCCAAGGAAGTGTTGTGACCACATATGTATCTCAAATATCCTCTAAGCGAAGATATACCTGTGATTTTCGTTGACTGCTTATCATCTCTTGCTGCTCTCTTACTTTAATCTCATACCTGTAGTAAGTTCAAGGATGATCATAAAATGTAGCAAGATAATTTAAACAAAGAAAAGGGGGAAAGAGGAGGGGGGCAAGAGGGCTAAACATGCAATTTTAAAGTGGAAATGAAATTATAAGTTCTGAATTGCATTTAACAGACCGGACTACTAACATATAATTATTAAATAAGAAAATACTACAGAGGATCATCCTACCTACTAAAAAACACAAACAACATTGAACTAAAAAGACTGCTCTTGTTTAACTTCTTTTCCCTTGAATAAAAACACCTCATATAGGATTTAGAGTTTTCCTTGTTTAATTGAAATACTGTGAAAAAAATGAAAGCACCACAGATTGATCTTCCAAAGTAAAATGTTTGTTTGTCTGTCAGTATATATGGTCATGATAGAACAAGAAACGATGATACATGGTGAAATTGATCCTCACAGTTTAGCTCGCAACAGCTGAAATGCTCGATCCTTGTTCCGGAGTTGAGTCCTTTCTTCGGTACAAAAGATGCGGATTCCAGTCGGTTTGTGGACAAGATCAACAGCTGTCTCCACCTTGTTGACATTCTGACCTGAGTGATGATCATGCATTGGAAGTGACCTAATGAGAATTTCTCATTTTTTCCCTCCGTCGAATTAAGCATAAAAAAGCAAATCACTTGATGAAAATTAACATTCTCAATGTTTGCAGCTTTATACCTCCCGCACCCCCAGACCTTGCTGTTGTCAGTTCAATATCTTTGGGGTCGATTACAACCTCAACTTCATCTGCCTAAATCCAGATATAGCATAAATACAAAAAATATAGTTAAATAATGCCATAAAAAATAAACAAAGCCATCAATGAAAGAAAATCAAAGATGAGACAAACAGCATTAACATCACATCTACAAGAACAAGCGATTCTATAGCAACCTTAGACTAAACTTTTCAAAAGCCTAGTCAGCAAAAATGTATTTAGATATCAACATCAGGAGGCATTATAAGAAGTTGACGGTCATTCTATGAAATAAGCAATTGCATGCAAAGTGGATCTCCAAACATACTTCCAAGCAGAAAATGTCTGCATCCCCCAGGCTTGACTATAGAAACCTCATGGAACTTGATTATCTCTCACTGCTTCCTAATACATGATATCCTAGTTAAAGCTAAAAATGTATTTTTTTTTGGATATGTAGTTACAGCTAGAAACGTTTTTTATGTCAATAGCCTTTTAGGCACCCAGATGTAACTGAGGCATGTGTCATTTATCTGCTAAATCCACTCTACCTCTGGCATTATGGCTACTGTTGCAGTAGAAGTATGCACACGACCCTGTGCTTCTGTCTGAGGAACACGTTGAACCCGATGAACACCAGACTCATACTTCAATTTGCTGTAGACACGATTCCCTTTGATCTCCATCACATATGTTTTAAATCCTCCCTTCTTTTCAGTCTTAATAATAAGAAAAAAATACTGTGAATCACATCAAAATGATAGGAAGCATAGTTCTGATGGAATGTTAGTAAGACATACCTCAGAGCTTGATAAAGGAGTGTACTTCCAAGAATTTCGCTCACTGTACCTCTGATACATACGGACCTTCAGGAAAAAAAAAAAAAATTATAGGAGCATTAGGGTGCATGCAGAAGCACTTTCAGAAGAATCCACCATACTTGCTGCAATGATGTTTTTGGACATCCTAGGCCTTTCATTTGAGAAAGCAAACATGAAGGATGAAACACAGTCCAGAAGCAACTAACTCACAAACTCAAATAAGAACCCAGTAAATGTGTCAAGAAATAAGTATATTCCTCGTAGTCTGTAAGATAGACCATTAATCTGGTGTCAATGGTTCTACACAAAAAACTCTAATTTCAAGGCCAACAACCTTGATGTGTCAATAGAATTATTTTTTATGATTTGCAATGTTTTATACCAAAACAAATACATGAAATGGAAGGACAAAAGAAGCATGTACCTACAAGATCACCAGCCCATAGTCCGGCCTCATCACCACCGGTACCTGCCCTTACTGCAAATGAAGGAAACACAAATTTTTAGTCTCGGAATGAAACTGAAGAAATTTGAGAATTAAGCGACATAGTTAAGTACATGAAATATGTAGAACACAGCTTGACTTCGAACAATGCTTGGGTGATGGAGAATCAGCTCTTAAATCAGATTTTCCATCTCTCTACAGGATTGCAAGGATCAAAATGTTGCTGTGGCAGATTATCTTTAATGTACGAACAATAATATTCTATGGAATGAATGTTGACTTTATTAGAGATGTAAATGACTGGGAAGTAAAAGCTGTTTCAGATTTTCTGGGAGGAATTTATAACTCTAAAGTGATGCAGGGAAGAGAGGACAGGCTATTGTGGGATCATGCTGGAAATTTCAGGTTTTCAGTCAGTTCTTTTTATAAGGAGCTTAATTGTCATTCTGGCTGTGTTTTCCCCTGGAAAAGCATCTGGAGGGTGAAAGTACCCTCTAAGGTGGCATTCTTTAGTTGGGTGGTTGCTCTAGGGAAAGTATTGACCACGGATAACCTTAGAAAGCGTGGTTGGTGTATAGCTGATTGGTGTGTCATGTGCAAGAAGGATGGTGAATCTGTAAATCATCTATTTTTACATTGTGAGGTGGCAAAGTCTTTGTGGAATGAGGTTCCTGGTCGGACAGGTTTATATTGGGTGAGGCCTAAGGAAGTTGTGGATCTCCTTGCATGTTGGCGTGGTTCTGAGGCAAGGAAATGAGTTGCTGCCAGATGGAGAATGATTCCTTTGTGTTTAATGTGGTGTATATGGCTGAAAAAGAATGGAAGATGTTTTGAAGATAAAGAGCGTTCTTTTGAAGATCTTCATTATTTTTTCTTCTCTACTTTGTGTTTGTGGGCTAGGATCTTTGTAAGGAATGATGATAATGTACTGAATCTGTTTCTGTCGTAGTTTCCTGCTTTCTAGTGTGTAGTAGGTATTTCTTTTGTAAATTTCCTGTATACTTAGGCTGTGCCTATTCTTGATAATAAAATTCTTATTAAATATATAAAAAAAAAATGCTTGGGTGATGGATTATATAACCTAAGTCGAGGCTGTTATCTTAGTGGAGAATATACCCAAGATCAGCTTATCATTAATTTCATAATGTTAATTGCAAAATGCTAACTCAACTAAGATAATAATAATGGCAAAAGCTGTGCTTCATTTGTCTCTGTTTAACTTAGCAGTTACAACTTCAATCGAATTTGATTGTTCAGGCAAAAGCTGCACTTCCTTCCTCTCTGTTTATCTTAGTAGTTAAAATTTATTAGTCAAAATGAACATCTTCGACCGAATTTGATAGTTCAGTCCCCTCTTCCACAAATGATGGTCCATTTTTTGACTAAACGCATACCTCTTCATAAATTATATTTGGTAAAAAGTTCAATGAGAGAATAATTTGTTCAATGGCAGACTAGAGTGTTTACCTTCAAGCATTATATTTCTTGCGTCCAGAGGATCAGTGGGCAGTAGAAGCACCTATCAATGTAAAGTGCAATTCAATGATTTGAGATTCCTAATTACCGGAAAATGAAATTAAAAGAAACGAAGAAAAAATATAGGACACCAAAAAAGTCAGATGAGAAAAAGAATACCATCATAAAATATAATTAAAAATTAAATAAATAAAAAAAGAAGCAAGAAAAGGCATGTGGTATCCTCTGAAGTCAAATGTCAGAATGCTTGCAAAATTAACAATTTAATAAGAGATCACATTTCAGATGAAGTTTATCAATGCCAATTTGATGAAGCTGCTTGAATTCATAATAGGTCAATCATCAGGTAAAACAACAAATTGAGCTAAAGGATTATTACACGAATAATATTTAAAAATAGAAGATGTTGAAACAACAGAGGAAGGACATAAAAGAATAAAAATAAAACAGAATATGAACATGGAAAATAAGAATTTCTGATAAAAAAAAAAAAAAAAAAGTGGAAGACCTTAAGTTTCTCCTCAAGCTTTCTGAGTTGATTAGATAAAGAGTCAATTTCAGAAGCAATCATCTCTGCCATATCCTGATCACTGCCATCATCTTTTGCTAAAGCTGAAATGATAGATATGGGGAGGAAATTAAATGACTGTCAACAAAAACCTTAAACTTTTATTAAAAATTTGCAAAAGAAAGAATGGGGAGTAAACCTTTTGTCTCTTCTAATTGCTTCTCACAGTCCTTGAATCTCTTAAAGGTTGACACAACCTATACGTCCAGACAAACAAATAATTATATCAGTGAAAATTGCACTGGCTGTGACAGAGTTCACCAAGTAAAACTCAGCATGAGAAAGAGCAAATTGAAATGAAGTACCTCGTCCAGCTCAGCCATAGATTGTGCCAGCTTTTGGTATTCACTGGGATTTGAGACGACATCAGGATCAGCCAACTTGACCTGAAATATTTATTGGATATTTCAAATGTAGCGTGAAAAACTCAATAACTACCAAGATGGTGCTATAATATGAGAATATACATAGTGGATATAAGAAACTAAGTTTTCATATCTCAATCACCAAAAGCCTCAAATATCCCAATGGCCCGCTCAGACAAATTGCTGAAAGAGTTTTATAGGAATATGTCAGTACAGGATATGATAACTGGGTTAACTACGAAGGACCAACCCACCACCAAAATTGAACAAAATTCTCTTGAATTGTATTTTCTAGTAAGTTCAAGCCCAATGTTCAACCTTAGGATGTATGTCAATCTGATCTCCAATGTGGGAGCTCTTGCTGCTGTTCCATAATTATAGTCAATAGCATAAATTGTGTGAATCATAGTACTTCCAAACGACCACATATTTCTCTCAAATATCCCAGCATGTCACCGACAACTCACCATTAGGTTGTTATATATTACTTCAATTAACCATAATCGATGCGTAGAAGGAATTTACTTCCATAGGGAAATAACACATACCATTATTTATGGATCGGTCACAACAATAAGACAACCCTACCAGCTTCTCAGCTAAATTATCACATTTTCCTCCAACCTTCTCTGGTCAAATTGCCAAACACTTACTTTTCTAAGGTTCAATCAAATATTCATACGGCCATAACTCCAATATTTGCGAACCACTTCAATGTGCCCTCGCAAACGGTAAAAATCCACTCTAATCGAATTCCTTAACATTCGGAAAATGTTATTCTAAATAATTCGATTTGAAAATGCACGTCACCACATTTTCATGCCTTACACAATAACAACGGACTCATTCAATAAGTACAGATTTCCTCGTAAACACACGAACACACAGTGAGCGAAACAATTTATTCAAAAGTTATCACGGAATCCATCAAACATACCGATAACTCTTTCCAAGTATTCTCTGCAGATTCCAGTTTCGTTATCAGATACGGCTCCTGCATTTCACCAAATTAACAACGCGACAAAAGCATGACATTCACATAACCCTCACGCTGAATGTTTCTCCCGAAAAATACATTTCAAGGAAATTCATTCTCAGAGTGAAAAGGAAAAAGACAATCAAAAATCAAAATCAAAACGTTTTTCGGTGAGGAATTGCACAGACCGCCATGCAAACGAATCTTCGAGCTTTGTGTATATGCATAGGTCGAAGGCTGAGATTAACTCCCCAAGATTTCTCACATAAGCGAAACCGTTCTGGGAATCGATTCAAAGTTGCTAGAACTCGACTTGTTGAGCTCGTTGTTAAGCTATTCATAGCTGCGTTTTTTAGCAGAATATTTTGTGAGGATTAGAGCGAGTGCGAGCGGTTCGAGTCGAATAGATAAAAGCTTGAGATAGGGTATGTTTGTGTACTCTCTCTAAACCCCCCCCAGTTGGATAAGGTTTACGGCTGCCGTCGGATGGAAAATGTCCGGCTAAAGTTTTCCCTTCTATTTTTATCACCTCACGAAAATCTTATCAAAGTTTTATATATAGTCACTTTTATATACTTTTTTATATATTTTAATTATATAATTAATTATATATTAAAAAAATTAATTCAATCAATCATATCAATAAAGTGTATAAAAAATATACAAAAATAACTATATATAGTATTACTTGAATCTTATAGTATTTGGCCTCATTTGTATTTACAGAAAACTTAAAATGAGATAAAAATTAAAAATTAAATAAAATATTATTAAAATATTTTTTTTTAATATTTTTTTTATTTTAAAATCATCTCTAAACATAAAAACATTTACCGTGTAAACGATTTCCAAAAATATGAAAGTCATCTTCTAAACAATGTATTTTTAAAATAAAATAAAATTTAGTAAAAAGTCAGTGATTCAGATTCCAAATACATTTGAAAGTGGTGAATTGGTGTTTTTCACACTTTATTGAACTATTTAAATTAACAACCAATCGATCAAATAACAATAAATAATTAACATATCAATTTTGGTAATGAAGTGAGACCCATTTAATAAACACCTTCAAAATCTAATACCATTCCGGTGTGAGTTACCACCTAAGACTCACTATAGAAATTTAGTTTTTAAGTAATTTAAAAACACTCACTAGACCCTTCAAATAATTAAATCTAGCTTGCAACGCCACGAATATTTTCATTCGATCCCTACAACCTAGCAACTTTGAACCACTAACATTTCTATAGCTTCATCACGAGCATTAACTCGATCTTTTCAACAAACTCCACATTATTCGAACATGAGCACAATATGATGGAGATTTGTTTATCAAAAGAGAAATGATCTTAAATGCTCAATGAATCTCTTTCAAGTTTTCACTCTATATTATAATAAATACGATGGTTCTGGCTACTCTCCACACCTTAGAACTTGTGTATATTATTATATGGTTCTGGCTACTCTCCACACTTTAGAACTCGTGTATATTATTATATATACTTAGGGTTTAAGCAGGCACCTTAAAAAGTACAATGCCTTGTAAAAAAGTATTTCTTGAGAATTTCATTTGAGTCAAATGTCTAGCAGCTTTTTGTCCAGTTTTCGATTATAACATTGTTAAGTTGTCTTGACCCAGTATTTATTGAGATTTGAAAATTTTGAAACATTAATATGTAGTCTTGTAGATAATCGAGTTAGCTTTGCAACGCCACCAATATCACCTAAATTCAATGCGGGGATCAAAAGTTATGATTAATTTACTCTAATTAGGTCAATCTCATCATACTTGTGAATTTGCAATTTATATACTTTTTGTTCCAATTACAACCTAGACTCTACCTCTACCTAACATATTTGTAACTCAAATGGATTAAGTTTTGTCATAAGAAGATGCCAACACATTATTTTTACACTAACATTCAACAACTGCTTCATGGTGGTTGTCGCCATGGTGCAGTTTGAGTAAAGGTATCAAACCCTTCAAATCCCCGAAAAGTTCAATCCAATGCAAAGTAAAAATTTTCTAAATACACATCTTTTAAATGCCCTAAAAGTTTTGCATAATACCCATCACTTTTGGCATGACTCAAAGGAATAGTTTTTCAAATTGGTGAAACCTTCAAATCCTCTTAATTTTTTGTACAAGGCAAAAGTAAAGAATTTTTAACAAAGAGATTGTATAGTACCTCATCAAATACTAGTGTAATGAAGAGAATGGGGAGGGATTTGGACACATCTAGTCACATTGAAGAGTGGAGATACAACACAACTTTTTTAGGGAATAGATGAAGAATCAAATACTAGAAGGCACATAATGATGCAAATCCAAATTGATATGGGTATTTATGTCTAGAGTTTATGTTGATTACATTGAAATACTATATTAAGAAGATGAATTTGTACAAATATGCAAGGAAAAGCTTAATATCTTCATTGGACTAAGGGTAATATTAGTTATTTTTCCTCAAATCATATACTTATGCTCATTTTGCCTTATTAGTAAATATTTAGTTTCAAGTTTTGGAAATAATTTTGATTTCGATTTTTGCCAAATTTTTGGTAGGGTTCTTGTTTATTTATGTATTTATTTCTCATACAATAATTTAGATTTTCCACTTTTGAAAAAATAGCATAATTTTGAATTTTGCAGTTATTTAAATCTAGCTTGTGGGTTTCATAAAATAATTTCAAATTTTACTATTAATCATATTATTCAGAATTTTCTATGTATTTTAGGCGAATCTCTTGTATTCTCTATTTTGAATATCTGTTAAAACTAGCCGCCATAATTGATCTAAATTTTGTCCTGCATCAATTGACATCAAAGCTTAAACATCTTTCCTGGAATGATATTTTATTAGTTTCCATGACTGGTGGTACTAGTGGTCATGGTCATCGTGGGCAAGTTCCAAACGAGGAAGTCCCGCATCGTGATAGTAGCATTTAAGATGTGATGATTGGGTATTTGCAGAGATAGGTTGTAGAGTTAACCCGGCGTCTAATGACACAGGATATCAGTAATCATGAGATGGAAAATTATGATTTCGATTATAGTTTTGAGAACGCATATCACAAGTATGTTCTGTTTTCAGAGTACTGTGGTAGGAAGAAGTGTTATGGGACATTGGTTTTAGAGTTCATTTACTAGAATTTCCTGGTACTCTTCAGGCTGAAGGTTTCGTTAATTTATTACATGAGGTTAAGTGGATTTACTACTCTGAGGAAGAAGAATTTGAGAATGGATATTCTTTCATAGGGTGAAACTCTATATCAATCTACGATACCTATCTTTATGAAGATAACTTAGTGGATGTGGTAACTATTTTAACCTAGTGGATGTGGTAACTATTTTTATTGAAAACATAGAAAATTTGGAAAAAGAAAATGGTGGTGAAGTTTTGAAGTTTGAAGATCATGAAACAACTTTTGAGACAATTAACTATATTGATTTTCTTGGAGTTGAGGATTTTTTTTCAAATTCTCCTATCCAAAATATATATATATTGGATTTGAGATGTGGGAAAGAATCTTAATTTTGGAGTATAAGATGTTCAATATTATTTTACTTCAACCCGATAAAATTAATTTTAGTTTTTTCATGATCATCAAGACGATACAACAAAATGAAAGAAAGATTAGTCTAATTGTGATGGATTTTGAATGTTGATAGAATTTTATTACTAAAAAACGACCAACTTTTTAACCCTTATGATACATTGACTCATATAGTATAAATACAAAGTTTACAAATTCTATTCTAGGAAAGCAAGCTAAGATTGTGGCTGTAAAATGCTAACTGTTACAAAGATTAAATGTTGTGATTTGGTGACTGTTACAAATATGATTCTTGCCTAATTTGCTACTGTGTGGTATTTGTCTTGATTTTTGGAATTATCCTTTAGATGCCTCACAAGATGGAGCTACCCTCGGCAAGGTCAAGCTCATGTCTAAGAAGTTCTGTACATTGTCATGACAAATGGTTTTGTTGGAAGATCTACAAGTTGATCTTGAGTATTGACATGATGAACTTTAAGTGTGCCTCTTTGAACCATGTCACAAACAAAGTGAAGATTTATCTAAATATACTTCATCCGAGAATGCTAAACAGGGTTGAAGCTGAATTGGGTTGCTCCTAAAACATCACATAGTAGTTTTGGTGGTAATGATAGTGGGAACCCGAGTTCAATGAATAGTGCAAGTAGCCAAATGATTTCAAATGTAGCATTTGCAAGAGCTCTATACTCAACTCCACTAGATGATCTAGCAACATCCCTTTGTTTTTTTTAGTTCCAAGAGATTGGATTGGAGCCAAGGAAACTTATATATGCAAAAGTGGAGGTGTGATCATCAAAGTTGCCAGCCCCATCAGCATCGATGTAGGTTGTAAGGTGTGAACTAGAGCTATTGCGAATGTGAATGCCATGGAAAATGGTCTGCTTCAAGTAGCGAAGAAGCCTCTTAACAGCTGTCCAAAGAGTGGCGGTTGGTTTATACATAAATTAAGAGAGTTTATTCACATGTAAGGGAGAGGTACTGAAGAGCACCTATGACACATTGAAATTTTATGCTATCAACAGAGGAAGTGCCATCAATGAGCTTGAGAACAGTACTTGTAGACAACGGCATATACACATCTTTGACACCCAGCATATTAGTTTTGGACAAGAGTTCATGAATGTTATTTATGTTAAGAAAAGAATAAACCAAATTTAGTAGAGATAACCTCTATGCCCAAGAAGAAATGAAGCCGACCCATGTCCTTTAGAGAGAAACAAGCTCCAAGTTTGTCAATAATTGAACAAACAAAGTTAATCTCACTGCCTGTTATAACCAAGTCATCCATATAAAACAACAAATAACATATAACAAAGTTGGTCTTATATATAAACAATGAGGAATTAGCTTTTTAATTCTCAAACCCAAGGTCTATGATTTTTTTCTTTAGAGTCGAATACCATACCTTGGGAGCTTGTTTGAGGCCATAAATGACCTTGCATAATCTGCAAACAATGTTAGGTTTTGACAAATCTTTGAATCCTGGAGGTTGAACCATGTAAACAATTTCAATCAACTTTCCATTAAAAAATGCATTGTTAACATCAAGTTATCTCAAAGTCCATCCCTGCATCACAACAATAATTAAGACAGTTCTAAAAGTGGCATATGTCACAACCGGACTAAATGTTTCCTTGTAATCCAACCTAGGGCGTTGATTGTACTATTTGGTAACGAGCCTTGTTTTGAATCTATCAACAAACTCATCCGCCTTTCTTTTAATCCGAAACACCCATTTGCAACCCACTAGTTTACAGTGATTAGAGGGAGGAACCAATTCTCATGTACGATGCCACATCAGAGCAGCGAGCTCATCAGACATGGAGTTTCTCCATTGAGGTTCATAGAGTACTCGACTCACACAACTTGGTTCAATGGTAGGTGGAATGACGTGTTTTATTACTAAGTGGAGTTGTTTGGGTTTGTAAATGTTGTTCATGGAATGGATTAGTTGTGGTTCAATAGGTGGATTGGTTGCTACGGGTGTAGAGAATGAATCGTGAGAGGGAGAGGGAACTTGAGTGGGCAAAGCCGTGGGTTCACTAGGTTCGATTATGGGTTCTTTAGGGGTGAAAACCGATCGTTCGGTTTCGGTTTTGGACCAAAACCGAAACTGAACTGACATAGAGAGAGGCCCTCTGCCCTGCATGTGCCGTAAGAGAGAGAGAGAGAGAGAGAGAGAGAGAGAGAGAGAGAGAGAGAGAGAGGACGGGGGCGGCATATGAGAATGAAGAAGGAGAGAAGAAGAAGGAATCGAGGAAGAAGAAGGACTTGGGGGACTTTAAACCCTAGAATGAAACGGCACCGTTTGGCTTAAGCCAAAAGGCACCATTTCATTTAGTTTTTTTTTTTTTTTAAACTTCAGATATTAAACGACGCCGTTTCACTTATTTAAGTGAAACGGCGTCGTTTAAGTAAGGTATAAATCAAGAAACAAATACGTTATTAAGTCGGTCGGTTCAGCAGTTTGAACCAGGGTCAAACCGCTGCCGAACCGATATTCAGCGATTTTAAATAAATTATACCATACGCCGACCGGTTCACCGATGGTTCCGGCCGATTCCTGACGCGGCCGGTCGATTCCCGTCGGTGGCGTCGGTTTCTGTACACCCCTAGGGTTATTCGTGCTATGTGAGTGTATGAGTGCAGGTTGTGTTTGAGTGAAAATTAGGTAAATGATGAAAGGAAAAATTAGGGAAGTTACTTAGAGGTGATGCTGAAACAAGTGCACAATCTGGCTGCATTGGTGATGGATGTGGCAGAGGCATCATCGAGATGGGTGGAGCAATTCGTGGAGAAGAGATGTAGGCATTTTTATTGGAATGGGTCTTGATGGGGCTTTGGGTTTCATCAAATATGACATGTCGAGAGAGATATGTTCTATCTGTGGTGAGGTCAATGCATTTGTAAGCATTTTATGTTTGAGAGTAGCCAACAAACAAACATGAAGTGGCTTTGTGCTGGAGTTTATGGGTATTGTAAGGCCTGGTTAGGGAAAGTAAAGACAACCAGATTTTTTTAATTTAAGGTAATTTGAGGGTTGTTGAAATAAAGCTTCATATGGAGATTTGTTATTTAACAATGGTGTCGGTTGACAATTAATTAGATAAGCAGTCATTTGGAAAGCATGAGGCCAATAGGACAATGGTAGGGAAGCATCATGTAAGAGAGTTAAACCCGTTTCCACTATGTGACAATGGCGACGTTCGAAGATGCCATTTTGTTATGGTGTATGAGAGTTTGTGGTGTAGTGACTAATTCCATGAATTGAAAAATATTTTTTAAGAGCCACAAATTCACCACCATTGTAGGAGTAAAGGCTTTTTATTTTTGTTTGAAACAAGAGATGTTTGAATTGTGAAAATATATTACTTATACCAAATTTTGTGGTCATAGGATAAAACCACATATATTTGATAAAATGGTTAACCAAAATCAAATAGTAACGTGAACCATCAAGACCAACAGTATTAGAGGGGCCCCAAACATTGTGTAAATGAGATTAAGAGGTGCATGGCTTTGAAAACTAGTTGAATGAAATGGTTATTGATACGTTTTATTAATAGAACAAAAAGTACAAAGATGATGTACTTGATCTTTTTTTTATTGTAAAAGAAAATGAATTAACAAGATATTGAATAGTTTTTTGAGACGGGTGTCTAAGCCTTTTGTGCCACCCATCTATCGATATTCGCTCGCTCATGCACATTTGCAACCATTTTTGAAGAAGGAAAATCCACCAATGAGTCTGGGGGTATGTAAACACCATTTTCAAATGCACATTTGAGTAGGATCGCCCCATGATCTAATCCTTGACAAAAAAATAAGAAGGGTGAAGTTCAATGAAGACGTTATGTTGTGTAGTGAAGTGATGAATGGAGATTAAATTCTTATGGATGCTTGGAACACAAAGTGTATCATTTAAATAAAAGGTGCATGTTGGTGAATGAAATACCAAGAAACCAATATGTGAGATAGGCAAACCTAAACCATCACCAATGACAACTTCACCTATGCTATCATATTCTGAGTGAATAAATAAATTAGTCAAATCACCAGTAATATTATGGGATGCTGCATAGTCAATCAGCCATTTAGTATCCTTTGGTTGAGAAATGGATACACAATTTGTAGTGGCTTTTGAAAAATGCACTCAAAAGCAATTTTTTGCAATATGGCCCAGTTGGTCACAAAGCTGACACTTGGGTTGAAAAAGGCACTAACCAATGGGCTTTACTGGAACAATAGGCTGTTTTTTATTATCTCGTGGGCCATTGTTGTAGCGGGATTGGGCCGAAGAACGAGAGGGCATGTGTCACTTATAGAAGCCCCGAGAGGGGTTGTTTCCCATTGAGGGATTCACACCAAAGCGACAATTTGTGAAATTGGCAGTGGCAACTAATTACTGCATGGTGGCTTCAAGGTGGCACAAATATATTTCATGATCAACGAAAAGATTGTGTAGTTCCTCAAATGTCAGTAATTTTTCTCGAGCTCGAATCGATGCAGCTATCTTAAGGAAATTGGAACCTAAACCATTGAGAATATAAATGGTAAGATCATCATTAGAAATTGGATGATCAATGATAGCAATCTCATCTGCAAGTGACTTTATAGTGTGCAGGTAATCTTGAATCGTCTTATTACCCTGCTTGATCAAAGTGAGTTCCTCTTTGAGTTGCATGGCTCTCGTACGAAATTTGCTTGCATACATTGTATTGAGTTTTTGCCATGCTTATTGAGAGGTTTTCACAATGGAGATAAAAGGATGTGATGATGGTGGCAGTGGATGCCAAAATGGCATTGAGAATGAGTTTATCTTGCCTTAACTAGTGGATTTTTTGAAGGGAGGTGTGGAGGTGCTAGTGTGGTTTAGACATTAATTTTCATCGGTGACGTAATCTAGAAGATTATATCCAACTAGAAGTGATTCAAACTGTGCATGTCATCAAGGAAAGGTTTAAGGGGTGAGTTTTTCATTGATTTGAGTAGAGATGTTTAGGGCAATAAAGGGAGTACTAGTTAGGGATGATGGATTTGTGATAGGAGTATGTGAGTTGGGGATCAAATTATCGTGACAGGATGACTCTCTTGATACCATGATGAATTTTAAATATTGACAGAAGTTTTATTACTAAAAAACAACCAACTTTTCAACCCTTATGATACATTGACTCGTATGGTAAAAATACAAAATTTATAGATTCTATTCTAGGTAAGCAAGCTAAGGTTGTGGCTGTAAAATACTATTGTTACAAAGATTAATTTCTGTGATTTGGTGACTGTTACAAACATGATTCTTTCCTAACTAATTTGCTACTATGTGATCTTTGTCTTGATTTGTGGAATCATCCTTTATACATTGAACATCCAAAAGATCGAGCAAGAAAGTTTAGAATTGAAGGATGAATTCTCTCTAATCTGGTGAGAATGATGCAAACCCAAATTAATATGGGGTATCTAGGTCCAGATTCTATGTTGATTGCATGGAAGTACTACCTTAATATATAGAAGGAAAAACTTAATATCTTCCTTGGACTAAGGACATTATTAGTTCTTTTTCCCTAAATTATATATTTATGTTTATTTTTGTCTTATTAGTACATATTTGATTTCAAGTTTTGGAAATGATTTCAATTTCAATTTTTGCCAAATTTTTGGTAGGATCCTTGTTTATTTATGTATTTATTTCTCATACAATAATTTAGATTTTTTCAAAATGAAAAAATAGCATAATTTCACATTTTGCAGCTATTTAAGTCTGGCTTGTGGGTTTCATAAAATAATTTCAAATTTTACTATTAATTAATATTATTCAGAGTTTTTCTATGTTTTGGATGAATATTGTGTCTTCTCTATTTTGAATATCTGTTGAAACTAGCCGCCCAAATTAATCTAGATTTTGTCCGATATTATTGTAGAATTTGGACCTAAATACTCTATATCAATTTTGGGTTTGCATCTCACATATATAATGTAGAGAATTAGGGTGACAAGAATGTGAAAGAGGCGAATATAACTTAATTGTCACATAGCCCGTTGATTAAATTTTAAAAAACCAAATTCCTAAAATCAAGAATTGACCAAAGGTTATCAAATTTCAGAATCGATACATGAGAAAATCTATTAGACAATGAACATGAGGCCCAAAATCCATCTACACAAGCCCAGCCTCAAGATAGCAAAGCCCATGATCAAGCTGCCACATACTCTCCTCCTCCAGCTTCTACAAGTCGCCCAGATGCCTTAGTCTATTTAGATAAAGGATAAATCATTTGTATTTGTTTTATTTTGCTCTTATTATTTTTATTCTTGGTAATATCTTCTAGATGAGCTGTATTATAATTTTAGGAAGAATCTTATTTTGTTAGAAAACCGTGCATAAAGTAGCAGCACTGTACATCTTCCAGGAATAAATTGCAGAGCACGATTCCTCTCTCCATTTCAGAAACTTCCATGTGCAATTCTCTCTCTCTGCTCATCAGTACTATTTTCTCTATTACTTACATGGTATCAGTAGCATGAGAGAACCATTCCATGAAAGACCCACTTGAAGACTCGTCGGATTATACCTCTCACCACTCTGACCCTTCCGCAGTCCACACAAACCCAAATATAAACACCTTCCCTGCCACACATATGACTCGTTTTTTGAATTTAAGTGACCCTAGCAATCCTTTCAGCCTAGACAATGGAGATAACCTAGTCGTGCTTCTTGTCACTGACCCACTTACTGCCGATAACTACCCCACCTGGGCACAGGCCATGCGCCATGCTCTACGTGCCAAAAACAAAATGGGTTTTGTTACCGGTGATATCCCACACCCATCTGACCCAGCTGACCCCTTGCTTGAACCTTGGGAGCATTGCAACGATATGGTAGTTTCTTGGCTTCAAAACTCCATCAACTCCTCTATCAAGTCCAGTGTGGTCTTTGTTGATGATGCACGGGACATATGGCTCGACCTCCAAGACCGTTTCTCACACCAGAATGGACCCTGTATCTTTCAATTCAAGAACAACCTTGCCAGTCTTCTTCAAGAACACGACTCTGTAAGTGTTTATTATGGCAAACTCAAAACCTTATGGGATGAACTCTCAATTTATGACCCCATTCCGGTGTGCAACTATGGTACCATGTCTACTCTATTGGATTGTTATAAACGTGACTGTGTTTTTTAGTTTTTGATGGGTTTGAATGATATTTACTCTAACGTACGAGACCAAATAATGTTGTTAGATCCCATACCCCCTGTCACTAAGGTTTTTTCACTAATCCAACAACAAGACAGCCAACATCAGCTTACCATCATGCCCTATCCCCTGACTCAATGGCTCTTGCCATTAAGAAACCCTTTTCCCCTTAGAAATTTCCATCACAAACACGGCCTCACCAAAAGAGAGACAGACCATTTTGCACTCATTGTAAAATCACTAGCCATACCCTTGATACATGTTTCAAGGCTGGTAATGCCAAGGCCCCTCTTTGTACTCATTGCCATTTATCTGGCCATACAATAGATAAATGCTACAAATTGCACGGTTATCCTTCGGGTCACAAATTTTTCAACAAAGCTTCTAACCCCACGGTGTTAGCTACCCAATCCTCCATATCTTATCCATCACAACTTGAGGAGACCAGTGACGACAAAGTGGGTTTAACTAAGGCACAATTTTAGCAACTAATGGCTTTGCTTCAGCCAATGGAGGCTTCCATTGCTGGTCAACACTCTGCTAATCAGATTCAGTCCAAGTTGCCTTCCCCTCATTCCAACTTTGCAGGTATATCTCTTTCATTATCCACACACACACACCATGCATTACAATCCAACACTTTTCCTTGGATTATTGACACGGGCGCAACAGACCACATGGTTTGTTGCCCCTCCTTGTTCACTTCTACCACATCACTTATCTCTCACATTGTAAAACTACCAAATGGGACTGAAGTACTTGTCTCACACATCGGTAATGTGCAGCTCACAGCTTCCATTTACCTCACTGATGTTCTATGTGTTCCATCCTTCACCTTTAATCTCCTTTCAGCTAAGAAACTTGCTACTTCACTCACTTGCTGCCTCATTTTCTTTTCTGATTTATGTTTTATTCAGGACCTTCTCTCTTGGACAACAATTGGGAAGGGTGAAGTGAGGGATGACCTTTACCACTTGCTACAAACTGAAATTTCTCCTTCAAGTCTCGCCACAACACTTTCACAGTTTTCAACACCCCCTTTCACTATTTCAGCTTCTGTTTTGAACAATGTTGGTGTTACTGACCTTTGACATTGTCGCCTAGGTCACCTATCTTTTCCTTGTCTTAGTTTGGTCAATGATCCTATTGTAAAGAACCATATCTCTTCCTGCCTTGTTATATTTGTCCAATGGCTAAGTTACATCGACTACCTTTTCCTACTAGTCAACACATAACATTTTCTCCTTTTGAAATAATACACTGCGATTTATGGGGCCCGTGCTCAACAACTGCATATGATGGGTCCAAATATTTTTTGACAATAGTGGATGATTTTACTAGAAGTACATGGTTATACCTCCTTCATAGTAAATTTGAAACTAGAAAATGCATTGAATCTTTTTACAATCTCATTAAGACTCAATTCAATCTTAAAATCAAAATTTTAAGAAGTGACAATGGGGGGAATTTCAAATGACTGATTTTTTCAACAACAAAGACATCATTCATCAGAAAAGTTGTGTTGTCACCCCCCAACAAAATGGGATTGTAGAACGAAAACATCAATATTTGTTAAATGTGGCTCGAGCTTTAAAATTTCAAACTGGTCTTCCAATTGAATATTGGAATGACTGTGTTTTAACAGCCACCTATTTAATAAATAGGACCCCGAGCCCTCTTCTTCAAAATAAAACACCATATGAGCTTTTATTCAATTCTAAACCAACTTATGCTCATCTGAAAATTTTTGGCTCACTATGCTTTGCTTCTACCCTCTCTCAAGGTAGGAAGAAGTTTGATCATCGTGGTCGCACATGTATTTTTCTTGGGTATCCCTTTGGTATTAAGGGATACAAACTCCTTGATCTTGAATCAAGAACTACTTTCATCTCTAGGGACGTCATATTTCATGAATCAATCTTTCCTTTTCCATACAATTCCCTCCCTTACTTCTTCCTCCACTAACCATTCACCTCTGGTTTTTACTAAATCTTTACCCGACTCCCTAGATTTTCCAGCCTCCACTCCTCTTTTTGATCATTCTTTACACGCACCTCCAGATGCCTCCCCCTCACCCACTTCACAATCTGATTTAACCTCTCAACCAGACCCCCCCTCTCCTATTCCTTCAATTTCTAGTTCTCCTCCTACCCCACCACCTCGCCGATCCACTAGACTCAGGAGAGCACCTCAATACTTGCAAGAATTCCACTGCAAGCAGGCCTCCCTTCATGAACCAGCTCAATCTTTGTCCAAGTCTTGCACAGAACTCACGGGTACTTCTCACCCTCTTGCTCATTATCTATCTTATCAGAAATTTACTCCATCTTTTAGTGCTTTCTCAGCATCCATTTCCACTATATCTGAACCAACCACCTATAAGCAAGCCATGAAGCATCCTGGTTAGTGCCAAGCTATGGAAACTGAATTAAATGCCTTAGAACAAAACCACACTTGGATCCTCACTGATTTACCTCTTGGAAAACAAACCATTGATTGCAAGTATGTCTATAAAATTAAATTCAACTCTGATGGGTCCATTGAGAGGCTAAAAGCCAGACTTGTTGCTAAAGGTTTTACGCAACAAGAAGGCATAGACTACATAGAAATCTTCTCTCTAGTTGCTAAACTAGTAACTGTTCGGGTTCTCTTATCTGTGGCAGCAATACAAGGCTGGTCCTTACATCAATTTGATGTACATAACGCTTTTCTACATGGTGATTTAGATGAGGAAATTTACATGAGAAAACCACCGGGTTATACTGTAACAGCCCGTTAGAAATTCAATTGTGGAATTTTTATTGACTTTAGGAACCTCGTGAAAACTCTATAAGTTTTCACGAATCTATTAATCATATAGGTTTTAGTCTAATTACATAGTTAGTATTATTACTCATTATGGTATCAGAAGTGTGTTTTGATTATTGGAGATAGTTAGAAGTGTATAAATGTATTATGGTTTGTGCCATTAGACTCGGTGGGTTATTTAAGGTCTTATGGCGCAATAACTATTTTTCATATTTTCGGACGAAACGTCTGTTCAAAACTGTAGATATTATTGGATAAAAATATCTTGAGCTAATTTTCGTGGATATTATTGGGTAAAAATATCTTGAACTGATATTTATAGATATTATTAGATAAAAATATTTTAAGCTGATTTTTGTATATATTATTGGATAGAAATATCTTGAGATGATCTTTTATAGATATTTTGGGTAGGAAAAACTTACACTTAACTCTTAACTCCAGCCTTATCCTCTTTCATATCTCGTCTATAAGTATTTCCAGCCACCACCCACGAAATTATCTTCATTTACACTTTCCATTAAAAGAATATCAAACACTCTCTCGGACAGCTTTTAGGAGTTCTTTTGCATGCCCATTTTGAAGCTTTTGTAAGTGTTTTATCATAAAGTATCCTTCATATAAGTTGTTCTTTTTTTAATCTAGTTTACGTGGATATCTTATTTATCCTATTTGAAAATAATTTGGTCAGTCAAATATTGTATAAACTATAGAAAGATCATTCTAGGAGATAAATTGGAGAATATGTTATAGTTTGGACTTTTTGACCAAGCTAATGGATAGATATTGGTCCGAAATTTTTATGGAATATTTTTAACATGTATATATGATTATTGGTTGAGGATTTTTGCATGATTAAAGGTTTTGATGAAAGATTTTCTTAGATTTAGAAACTTAGAAACTGGAAGAGGAAAAATAGTTTCTGTTTTGAGAAAGTTTAACTCTTTGGTGGTCTAAACCTATTCCAATGACTTTGATAATTTTATTGGAGGATCATAAGCATCTTATATACATGTTATATTATTATTTTGAAGATATTTGATGTTAGTTTCAAAGATATGAAATTTTATGCAAAGAGATATTCAGATAAGCCAAAGTGTGGATGTTCTTGGCTAAATTTATGTTTTGGTTAAATTTTAACCATGTGATCTTGAATTAGAAGCTTATATATATTTTAGGACATCTTTTTAAATCATGTGATGGTTTGATTTGAAGATCACATCTTTATAAGTTATAGATCAAAAGGTTAATCAAAACAAATTAAAAACAAAAAATCAATGGAAATAGCATATGAGAATTTCGGCCCTATGGAGTTTTAATAATTGTGATTATGTTTAAATTTTTCTAAATTAATATTTGAGTTGGGGACAAAATTTACATGAATTTTGGTAACTTTTGAAATTAGTATACAAAATCCTTAAGTTATGGATTAAACGGTCATTTTCCTACATGCAGAGAGTAAAATGAAAATTTTACTCTTTAAGTTAGTATTTTTCATATTTCAATTTATTAGTGATTTAGTGCTAACTTTTAGAATCATTAATTACAGTTCCTCGTGATCGCGCTTAAGGTTTTATAAGAAATGCGGAAATCGAGGTAAGTTAGCTTTTAACTTACTAGCAGTCTACTGTGTATGTGTGCTAAGTAAATGAATTATAATGTATGTATGTGTGTTATCATATATGTCATGCCATGCCAAGTTATCACGTAATTGTTTGTTATACAGAATTTATTCCGTCATCAGTTTTTATCTGTTACATAATATATTCTGTCATGTATTTCTGTATATTACAAGTACGTCATACTAAGTATGTCATCTATTACATATATGTCAAGTCATGTAATATTCACTGTTGCGAATATGTCATGTTAAATATGTTGTCTATTATATGTTATGCCATGTTACGAAATGTTTCTATCTCAAGTTGGTCATGTATTCAAGTTATGTTCAAGTCACGTTATGTTACGTCAGGGCTTCAGTCCTTTCGTATTCCAGTCACGTTTCATCTTGATTACTTATGTATGGGGTCACAGCAATTGTGACAAATACACTACGTGAGACACAGTAATTGTGACACGTAGAATACATAGGGCCACAACAACTGTGGAGTATGTATTTAACTGCATTGTGACGTGTAGAATACATGAGGCCACAATAACTGTGGAGTATGTATTTACACGTAAAATACATGGGACCACAACAACTGTGGAGTATGTATTTAACTGCATTGTAATGTGTAGAATGCATGAGGCTAAAACAACTGTGGAGTATGTATTTACACGTAAAATACATGGGGCCACAACAACTGTGGAGTATGTATTTTTCATATTAAGTCAAGTTTCAGAACACGTTCATGATAAGTCAAGTTTCAGATCAAGTTCATGTCAAGTCAAGTTCAGTTCACGTTTCAATTTAAGTTATGTCAGTTATGCTATATTGTACGTCAAGTTATACTTTAATTACTTATGAATTTGATTAAGCATTCATGCTTTTACTGTCATCCATGCATCATTAGCCTATGTGGAAGTTTTTGTTAACTTACTGAGATTTGTAATCAAATCTCACTTTGGTAGTCCCAACTACCATTCCCCCTGAATGGTAGATCTTGTTATAGGACCTGAAAGAGAATCAGGAGCTGACGAACTAGATGCAGTTGACTGAGTGACGATGCGGCGTCAATGTTAATATAGTTAACGTAAATTACTACTTGTACGATGAAGTTGCATCTCCAGTACTTTTTAGATCATAAGCATTTTGGACTAGTGTTATAATCTTAGTTGTTCAATGGGTCTTTATATATGAAGTATGTTTTAAGTATTTGGGATATTTTCAATTTGGTGCATAGTATTGTTAAAGAAAAATTTATCCGCTGCAAATATTGCATAATGTTAGATACATGTTAGGAGCATTGCATCTTATATGTCATGAACGGGGGCAGGTAACCTTGTGTTGCATGTCTCGACGTTTCAAATGTCCGTCCAATCCCAAACGGAAATTTGGGGGCGTCACAGGGCTTTTAGAATCACTAATTACAATTTCTCGTGATCGTGCTTAAGGTTTTATAAGAAATGCGGAGATCGAGGTAAGTTAGCTTTTAACTTACTAGCAGTCTACTGTGTATGTGTGCTAAATAAAGGAATTATAGTGTATGTATGTATGTTATCATATATGTCATGCCATGCCAAGTTATCACATAATTGTTTATTATACAGAATTTATTCCGTCATCAGTTTTTATCTGTTACATAATATATTCTGTCATGTATTGCTGTACATTACAAGTACGTCATGCTAAGTATGTCATCTATTACATATATGTCAAGTCATGTAATATTCACTGTTGCGAATATGTCATGTTAAATATGTTGTCTATTATATGTTATGCCATGTTACGAAATGTTTCTATCTCAAGTTGGTCATGTATTTCAAGTTATGTTCAAGTCACGTTATGTTACGTCAGGGCTTCAGTCCTTTCGTATTCCAGTCACGTTTCATCTTGATTATTTATGTATGGGATCACAACAATTGTGACGCATACACTACGTGAGACACAACAATTGTGACGTATAGAATACATGGGGCCACAACAACTGTGGAGTATGTATTGAAGCAGTTAAAGAATAAATTTTCGTATAATACATGGGGCCACAACAACTGTGGAATATGTATTTAACTGCATTGTGACGTGTAGAATACATGGGGCCACAACAACTGTGGAGTATGTATTTATACGTAGAATACATGAGGCCACAACAACTGTAGAGTATGTATTTAACTGCATTGTGATGTGTAGAATGCATGGGACCACAACAACTGTGGAGTATGTATTTACACGTAGAATACATGAGGCCACAACAACTGTGAAGTATGTATTTTTCATGTTAAGTCAAGTTTCAGAACACGTTCATGATAAGTCAAGTTTCAGATGAAGTTCATGTCAAGTCAAGTTCAGTTCACGTTTCAATTTAAGTTATGTCAGTTATGCTATATTGTACGTCAAGTTATGCTTTAATTACTTATGAATTTGATTAAGCATTCATGCTTTTACTGTCATCCATGCATCATTAGCCTGTGTGGAAGTTTTTGTTAACATTACTGAGATTTGTAATCAAATCTCACTTTGGTAGTCCCAACTACCATTCCCTCTGAATGGTAGATCTTATTACAGGACCTGAAGGAGAATCCGGAGCTGACCAACTAGACACAGTTGACTGAGCGACGATGCGACGTCAATGTTAATATAGTTAACGTAAATTACTACTTGTACGATGGAATTGCATCTCCAGTACTTTTTGGATTATAAGCATTTTTTACTAGTGTTATGATCTTAGTTGTTCAATGGGTCTTTATATATGAAGTATGTTTTAAGCATTTGGGATATTTTCAATTTGGTGCATAGTATTGCTAAAGAAAAATTTATCCGCTGCAAATATTGCATAATGTTAGATGTATGTTAGGAACATTGTATCTTATATGTCATGAACGGGGGCAGGTAACCTTGTGTTGCATGTCTCGACGCTTCAAATGTCCATCCAATCCCAAACGAAAATTTGGGGGCGTCACATATACTAAAGGAGAACCCCACCAAGTGTGCAAGTTAGTTAAGAGCCTCTATGGCCTTAAACAAGCTTCAAGACAATGGCACTCCAAGTTTTCTTCTGCTCTCATTGCTTTTGGGTTCAAGCAATCTAAAGCCGACTATAGTCTCTTCACTAAAGCAGATGGCACCTTTTTCACTGCTTTGTTGGTGTATGTTGATGACATCATTGTGGCTAGTAACTGTTCACAGTCCATTACTTCTCTCAAAATTTTTCTGCACACTCATTTCAAGATAAAAGACCTTGGTTGCTTACATTACTTTCTTGGTTTAGAGGTTGCAAGATCCTCTAAAGGAATACATTTATGTCAAAGAAAGTATGCATTAGACATACTTTCAGATTCTGGTTCCCTTGGATGTAAGCCACTTAAGCTGCCCCTTGAACAAAATTTCAAGTTGAGTAAGGATTCGGGGCAGCCCCTTTCAGACCCCAGCCCTTATAGAAGACTAGTTGGATATCTATTGTATCTCACAATCACAAGACCCGATATCAGCTACACTGTCCAGCTTTTAAGCACATTCATGGACCACCCCACATCTTCACATCTGGCCACAGCTCACAAACTTCTCAGATATCTCAAGACTGCACCTGGTCAGGGCATTTTACTTCCCTCTACATCTCAATTATAGCTAAGTGCCTATTGTGATTCAGATTGGGCATCATGCCCCGACACACGTCGATCAGTCACAGGTTATTGCATTTTTCTTGGAAAATGTCTTGTTTCTTGGAAGTCAAAGAAACAAACAGTGGTCTCTCGCTCTTCTGCTGAAGCCGAGTATCGTTCCATGGCATCCACATGCTCTGAACTTACTTGGATCAGATTCTTACTTACTGACTTGCAGGTTTCACATCCACAAGCTGCCATGCTATATTGTGACAATCAAGCGACCTTACACATCGCCGCAAATCCAGTTTTTCACGAAAGAACCAAACACATCGAGTTGGATTGCCACCTCGTCCGAGATAAAATTCAAGAAGGTAGTATCATCACCTCTCATGTTCTCTCACAAGCTCAATTGGCAGACATCTTCACCAAAGCATTGCCTGCCCATCTACTACAGCTGCACCTATCCAAGATGGGAGTAGTAAATCTCTACTCTCCATCTTGCGGGGGGCTATTAGACAATGAACATGAGGCCTAAAATCCATCTACACAAGCCCAGCCTCAAGATAGCAAAGCCCATGATCAAGCTGCCACATACTCTCCTCCTCCCATTTCTACAAGTCGCCCAGATGCCTTAGTCTATTTAGATAAAGGATAAATCATTTGTATTTGTTTTATTTTGCTCTTATTATTTTTATTCTTGGTAATATCTTCTAGATGAGCTGTATTATAATTTTAGGAAGAATCTTATTCTGTTAGAAAACCGTGTATAAAGTAGCAGCACTGTACATCTTCCAGGAATAAATTGCTGAGCACGATTCCTCTCTCCATTTTAGAAACTTCCATGTGCAATTCTCTCTCTCTGCTTATCAGTACTATTTTCTCTATTACTTACAAAATCAATTGAAATTAAACAGATCCACTGAGAATTGATAGTTTTTGTGACTTATATGGCCCAATGAGACGTATTCTATGATTAGTAGTCTCCTAATTATAAGTCGTGAAGGTCGACTTTTGTCTCACATTAAAAAACCTTAGTTTTAGTTTACTTTATGTTGATTTTCTCAAGCATTTTCTTAATGACAACTGTTACATACATAAAAAAAAATTATATTAAAATAAATTTATAAATCGATGTGATTTTATAAAATTTATTAGATATGTTTTATAATAAAAATAATTTTACAATATGACGTATTATATCAACCTCCATCAGTTTATAAAATTTTTTTATATTTAAAATATTTTCCTTTCTTATTTTCAACACCATATTTATGGAATAACATGACGAGGTATAAGATTGGTGGCTTTGAAGGTGGTGGGTTTGATTATTTAATGTAATATAATAAAAAGCATATAATTTTCAATTAAATTATGTTCTTATACGAAGCATAAGAACCGTCAATGCTGCCAAAATGATATCACCAAAGAAAGCGATCGGGAAGGCTAGGCGCCGTATATTTCCATAGCCCAGAGACCTCCCCCGAACCACCCCCACGCCCCCACCCCCAACCAATGACCGAAGCCGGGCCCTCCCCGATCGACTCAGGAATATCCTACCTTCCTATTGGCCGTCCCCAAACTCTGTCCACATATGGAAACAAGAACCAAAAAAAAAAAAAAAAAAAAGCGTAAAAGTCTTTGATTACACGTCAGCTTCCATGACTTTTTGAAATTTTAATATTCGTTCCGATTAGACTTAAAATTGATACTCAAAATTCCCAAAATATAAAAAAAGGGAGCCATTGCTTTAGCAAAGCATTATCTTTTTTAGGAAAAAGTGTAAAAGGTGACACAATAATGCTCGATTTAGGCTGTATTAGATTCCCTTAGGACCGTTCAGAGTATTGGAGCCTTTATTTTTCTTAACACCATAGTGACTGTATAATAAAAAGGAAATTATACTCCTATTACTTAGTATAATATTTATCTAACTTTGCTTATTTAGCAAATAATCAAGTATAATATATATTTTTTATTATGATTGATGTGACAGAAATTAATATTTGACGTTAATAATATCATATGTGTGTGACATTAACATGTCACTCCGGTACTGTTAAGAATAGATGAGACGATAGTAACGTGAAAAAGTCTAAACATAAAGATAATATGTAGATAGACAAGATCGAAGGTGGGCGTGACATCGACCCCTCAAAAATCTGAAAAATAAAGAAAACTATAGCCTTCTACGGAAGTCTCCCAACATGTCTTGGTTTCGTAATCTTGTTTCCTCCAAGTTGAAAACTGAAAAAAATGATTGGATTGAGAAGTGCTTAGGCAAATTTAGGAAGTATGGATAGGGATATAAAAAAAAATCGGTAAATTGGTAAAATCAGACTGGACCGGACATAACCGATAGGATTGGTCCTATTTCAAGTTTGGTTTGGTCTAGTATCGATTTCATTTTTTTAAAAACTAATCAAAATTGATTTGGCTCTTTTTTTTCTAAAACCGGACCGGACCAGTTTATATATATATATTTTAATTTTTCTATTGTATATAATATTTATATATAATATATAATTATATATAAAATAATTTTATATTATATGATAAATTACTAATTAATATAATATTAAATTTTAAAATCTTATATCATTTTATTTATTGTATTAATAGTTATACTAATATTATATAGTACATATTAATATTTATAATAATACTATATCACTATATATTATAATATATTATAATATATCATTATATTATGTATTATATAATATCATTATAGTCTATAATATAATTATAATATATTATAATATATTATCACTATAGTATTATATACTATAATATACTAATATATAATATATAATATTAAAATAAAAAATTGGACCAGAAACCCATAAAACCAAAGTACTGGTTTAGGAGAATCATCGGTACGTATTCGGTTTTGAAAAATATAAAATCGATACATACCAGTTCAGTCTTAATTTTGTCTAAAACCGGACCGAACCGGACCGGTTATACCCTTAAGTATGAATATATAGATGAATCTTCTAAATCTGAGAAATGATTTATATAAATTTCATACTATTCATTATAAAAAAGTGAATTTCACTTAAAAAAAATAAGAAAAATCTATTCTTTAAAGATCTACTTTCTTACCAAATATTTAATGGTGGCTTATTTGAGATTTTTTTAAAAAAATTGTATTAAAATCCGATTACATCTTCGTGGACTTGATCATTGTCTTTGAACACATTTTTTTATTAAACCCACTACGTATGCAAATGAAAGAAGCCAACACGAGACAAAACAAGGCACAATTTAGTGCACAAAGTTCTGGCCCCCACCACAAAAAGCTTAAAAAAAAAAAGAAAAAAGAAAAGTAAAAAGAGAGTCGAAGCTAAGCTAAAGCTATGTAGCCTTGGAGTAACCGAATGGAAATGCATGAAAATTATATGCAATGCATGCCCAATCTTGTATGGCTCAACATCAACCACTCTGAAAGAAACACAGACCGACCGACCAATAACAAACGGCATTTTGCCTTCGCCGTTGAAGTTGCAAACCACCAGGCTCCAGCACACCAAATGACACATTTGTCCCCAGCGTCGGGCCTGCAATACCAGAGAAGACTCAATTTTAAATCTAAGGACATATGCGTAGTTTCGCGGGAGCTCCCCCATGTGTCGGTTACTCCTTCCCTCGGCCGTCTACTTCAGCCTTAGTTTACTGTCTTAAATTTATCACTTTTATTTATTTTTTAACTTAATTATTTTAATATATATTTTTTTAAAAATAAAATAATTAAACATTTTTCGATGAAAAAAACTTTTTCATTCAATCATTTGTCTAAATTTCAGTAAAAATCCAAAAAATAAAACTAAAAACTATTTTTTTAATAAAAATTAAAATAGAGATTTATAAAAAAAATATATAATATAGTCTATAAGATTTTGACTGTGTATTCATTTTTATTAGTCTCAATAAATTTTATTTAATTTTCTTTTATATACTTTTAATAATATATTGTAAAAATGGTTTAAAATTTTCTCTTAACAAGCTGGCAGAATAGGTTCGGATGCTAAAAATACATTTAAAAAATTGATTAACGAGTAAAAATATATGTATAATTTTTTATATAATCAAATTTAAAATAAAAATATTTATAAGAATTAATATTATTTTTATAAATTATTTTATAAGAAAGTCTTTCATTTAAAATATAATTATATAAAATATTATAAAAAGAATTATATTTCTCTTATTTTTCTAAAAAATTAATAAAGCACAAAGAAGTCCTGCACCCGAACACACGAGGTAGGGGAAAAAAAAAAGAGCGCACAGAGTTTATAGAGATTTTGGAGAGAGACGGAGTGACATTATCGTAGTGAAACCCAAAACTTTTTGGTCTCTCTGCTTCTTCGCCGCTCGTTTCGGAGGATGGAGCTGTCCGATCCTTTCAGGAGCTGGGTATAATTCTTGTACAAACGTTTCTGCTTCATTCCTGGAACCTGCCTGTACAGAACCAAAAATTAAATAGAGAACAAACAAAATAAAACACGAAGTATAGAAACCCGTTTCCCATGGAATTGTACGGTCGCAACCAGGGGAGGAATAATGGGTCCCAACCAGGTCATCAACCTGAGTGGACCTCCTCAGGCGGAGATACCGGGCTCGAAGGTACTTCCAATTTCGTTTGTATTCGTATTTCGACCGTCTGTATCTATCTTTTGCGTTTCAATTTTTTGTTTTTTTTTTTTGGGGGGGGCGGTGGGGGTTGGGGGGTTTAGGGTTCTTGCAATGTGGGGTTTTGGTTAAGGTCTTTTGACGATTTGGGTCTTGATATTGGCGGTCAATGGTAGAGTCGATGTGGCGATTGGGGCTGAGGGGCAGCGAATCCTACCCGGAGCGACCTGGCGTGCCCAATTGCGTTTACTACATGCGAACCGGCTTCTGTGGGTACGGTGGCAGGTGCCGTTACAATCATCCTCGTGATCGCGCGGCGGTAAACTACTGTATCTTCGAAAATTATATGCATTTCAATTGGTTTTGTGTTGTTTTGATGTGAGGTTTTCAATGTTGTGTGTGTTTTATGAACACAATTTGAAGTAGTTGGTGCTATTGGTGAAATGGGTTTTTCAATTTCGTTTAACTTGCACAATTAAAGTGTTTTGGCAGTGTAGTACCCCAACTCTTTTATTAACTTTTGAATTTTGGATTTGTTTATTAGTTGCGAAATCTGAGGATAAGGAAAGGAAACAGAAATTGGAATTTTATGATTGCACTGTTTTTTTTTTTAAATGTTTTCATAATTATGGTTTTGACATAATGAGAATTCGCCTGGGCTGCAGCCTGCGCTTGGCCATGTTTTTGTGTAATTGTAACGTTGGGGTGGTGGTTTTTTGTTTTATTCAGTGGCAAACAGCCAGATTTTGAGATTTAAAGATTGATCGTTTTCATTCCTCTGGATAGTCTAGTGGCCCAGATTAGAAAGCGTAAATTGGGTTTTCTCAATGCTAATTTGGATTTATGCTGCGTAGGTTGTGGAAGCTGTAAGGGCTACAGGGGAGTACCCAGAGCGAGTTGGGGAGCCTCTATGTCAGGTACACAGTTGCGTAGTGATTGATTGTAACACCTCAGATGGGCTTCTGATGGTTGATGACTTGACATTGCGGCTGCCTGGCAGATTTGCTTATAATTGTCTTAATCTGGCCTGTAAAATGTGAACTGGTTTTGTTCCTTTTGTATTTCTTATTTTCATTACTCAATGCGCAGTATTATTTGAAAACTGGGACATGCAAATTTGGTGCATCCTGCAAATTTCACCATCCAAAACATGGAGTTGGATCCTTGAGCCAAGCTCCACTAAATATTTATGGATACCCATTACGACCGGTTTGTATTCCCTTCTTCTTATTCCCACGTGCATGCCTGCAAATCTAATATCAGTAAGTCATGAAATCGTGAGTGTACTAAAATTGAGGCACACTTGTTGTTCTAACAGGGTGAGACAGATTGCTCCTATTATTTGAAAACGGGGCAGTGCAAATTTGGTGTAACTTGTAAATTCCATCATCCTCAACCAGTTGGCACCTCAATACCGGGATCTGCACCTCAGTTTTATCAACCGGTGCAGTCTCCTTCACTTCCTACACCTGAACTGTATGGGAGCGCATCTACCAGCTTGAGTGTGCCTAGGCACCCGCTATTACCTGGTTCCTACATGCCAGGGACTTATGCTCCTGTCCTGCTTTCCCCAGGGGTTGTTTCTATTCCGGGTTGGAGTCCTTATTCGGTACACTATAAGCTTCACACCTCAAGATTGAGATTTGCCAGAAAGTACATGCATTCTTTTTACTATCATTGGCTTACTTGCTGCAGGCTCCTGTCAGCCCTGCGCTATCTCCTGGTGCTCAACCTGCTGTTGGAGCAACTTCTCTGTATGGAGTAACACCATTATCTTCATCAACACCTGCACTTGCAAGACCTTATCTCTCGTTACCCTCTTCTGCTAACCCTTCAAGCAGTAGCCAAAAGGAGCAAGCCTTTCCTGAGAGACCTGGTGAACTTGAATGCCAGTACTATATGAGAACGGGGGACTGTAAATTCGGGTCATCTTGTCGATATCATCATCCTCGGGATCGGGTTTCTTCCGGGACTGTCCTCAGTCAGCTCGGTCTTCCCTTGCGTCCGGTATGGCACAGTCCTTATCTGGATTAGACCAAACGATTCTGCTCTTTAACTTATTTAATTCATCTTTATTCTTATGTTGAGACAAGTGTTTTGTTAGATCTTAGTATCTGACCAGTAGGTTTTAGTTTGTTATTGGGTTCTGCACAACTTATTTTTAATAAAATCTTTAATTACTTATAAAAAAAACCTTTTTCCCAACCTTATTGATATTAGCAGTGACTCTGAACCTAAGATTTGGTGTTATATGCTTTTTTAGTGAATTTAGTCGTGCAATTATATTTTGGCCATTTAAGCTGTTTTCTATAGTGATGCTTGATGATTTACTTTGGTCTGCTTAAGAGAACTGATCCTCTGCCTTAGAGGTATTTTGTAATTAAATAATTAGTGCACGATATGAATAACTAGGTGTTGACACAATAAATATATGTAGAAAATGGAAAGTTTATAATTGTTATAACATATTACACTTTCTAACACTTTTTTCTGTTCGTCTGAAAACTTATTAATATTTCATAAAAAATTCAAATATGGTAGCAAATATCATATGTTCAGAAAAATGTTTGACAGCTGCGGTTGCATCAAAGCCATGAAAAATTATTCTCAAGGGATGTGTCCTTGCCATCTAGTTATGTCTCTTGGTTCAATTTGTGTGTCTGTCATACCTGTATTCCACAGTACAATGGCTGTATTGATTTTCCTAGTTCGAGAACAGGCTTCTTTTCCCTAAGTATTGGGTTAGTGCTTCATAACATTCTTCTTATTCTTGGTAGATCCGTAATAGTAAACATCAATTTGCACTTTAAGGACCTTGAACTGTCTGTCAACAACTCACTAATATTCTGGTGAAGATGTAAATATCAATCCCCAATGATGTCCTCCACTTTGTGAGTATAGAACAGGATTACCAAGTATCGATCCTGATTATAATGTTCTTGACTTGCATTGTAGTTCATTCTTTCTATAATTGCAGGCATTACTTGCAATAGGGATGAGAGATTGTAGAAGAGTTTAGTTACTAACCTGTCATAATTTTATCTTGCTGCTAACCATGTACCTCACTTCCCCTTCTGATCTGTTTGGTGATAAAGTGAACTAAACTCTTATGAAGTTTTCCATCTCTTTTGTGCATTATATTGCCATCTAGTAATCTATTATATCAAAAATTTTCTATGAACAGATATGTCAATTGTTGCAAGCATAATAATTTACGCTGCCTTCAATTCTCTGCAGTATTTTATTTCTGCACTATTTCCCCTTTCCATTGTTGACAGTGATGTCTTGATCAGTAAGTTCATCAGTTGCTTCGGACCATATTCTCAAAGTGCATGCAGAGGCTTTGCAGATCAATAAAAAGTTTTTGAACGTATTTTTATGAGTTTATTTATTTATTTTTTTTATTTTCCAAAAACAGGGGGTGCAACCGTGTGCTTTCTACTTGCAAAATGGGCATTGCAAATTTGGGCCAACATGTAAATTTGATCATCCGATGGGAACAATGAGATACAGTCCATCTGCATCATCTCTCATTGATATGCCAGTTGCCCCATACCCAGTTGGCTCTTTACTAGCTACTCTGGCTCCTTCATCCACTTCTTCGGAGCTTCGGCCTGAATTGGTTTCAGGATCCAAAAGGGAATCATTTTCATCCAGAATGCCTTCTTCTGGGAATACCAGTAATTCAGTTGGTTTAATTTTTTCTCAACCCGGGTCAGTTTCACTCTCTGAAGTGCAGCTTTCAAGCCAGATTTCTTCCACTTTAAGCGGCGTCAGAAGCACCAGACAAGGGGGTGAGTTTCGTCGTTCAAGCTAATGCAAAACCTTAGAAGCCCATTCTTCATTGTCTTCTGAACTTGGTTTATAGAGCTCAGCAAGTGTTTAGTGGTCAATTGTGCAGAGTCCCCACTTTGCACTTTTAAGGATTATCAACCATATAATTAACCAATTTGGTTTACCTCACACTTGGACTCATCATCTCTGTTTCTACCATTTATGTACAGTCATGAATATCTATACGTTGTAATATTTATACATTTAAAATATTAAAGTAAGGAAGTGTCTAAAGGCGTTTTTACATTTGCTGTATGTTGTCAAAAAGGCTATATATGGTTGATGATATTGTTTACATGCACGCACGTTGATTTGTAAGGGGTTGCCATTTGGATGAGGATCGGATAAGAAGCTTGAGGCGGTCTAGTTTGATTGCAAGATTCAATTAAAGATCAATTTAGTTCAGTTTAATTTTAAATTGAATCTAACGTCTAAACATCTAACTCTCAGATTACTAAATTCATTTCAATTCAAAATTTTCATATATATAATATTCATAATTTTTTTTAATTAAACATATTTTTATACGTTGGAATTAATTTTTTTAATTTTTCATAAATAGAACTAAATTTATCTTAATATTTTTAAACTTATTTTAAATATAATTTATATAATTTATTTTATCTATTTAATCCATTACTGTTTATAAAAAATTCAGCTCAAGATCCCGGCCTTAATTTCCTTGTAGGCCTCGGCCATGCTCACTGCTGCGCTCCACGGTCTAAAGTACAAGGGCCACATGGCTAACCAGTAGAGGCTGCCTGCAGAATTTTTATACTCCCATCACGTATCATAAAAGCCCCAAATGGCAACATCGACAGCCACTGATTTGTAACAACGGAAGAAAGTACACAGCTTGTACCCAATCCACTCAGAATACGATACTGTTTTGATGATATTGTAGCTTTGTTCCCTTCCTTTCATTTCAGGAGGAAAATCCAAACAATTTGACTTTTATTTTGATTCGATTATATTTAAAAATTATTATTTTATTAAAAATTATAAATTCAAATCGAAAATACCTTTCAAAGTCTTACATCAAAAATAAAAGAAAGTAAAGTATTACAAAAGTAGTTTCATCCTTTAATTTTTTTTTTTTTTATATTCTTAAATGTTTGGGCCAGCTTACACGCACCTCAATTAATCTTATGGGACTATAAAGTTAAGTAAACCTCCAGTAATCTTGAAGGGACTCGAACTAGTGATCATTAGAAAGCAAACTCAAAATCTGACCAATTAAGTTACCTCTCAGGATTCATCCTTTAAATTTTAGATAGTATATATCTATTTTCTTTTTAAAATAAGTACATGAAATTTAACACCTTTGAATTATAAATATCATTTAATATTATTTCTCAAAAATATAAACTTGAATAAAATATTTAATTAATTTGATAAAATATAAAATTAGAATTCAAACTCAAAACTTCTTTTCTTTTATATATATATATATAATGACTGTTTATTAAAAAAATCTAACTTACTTATATTTTTATATTAACATTAGTTGGTTATAATTTAGCTTTCCAATCATGTCATGCTGTTTTTATATTTATATATATATATATATATATATATATATATATATTAAATTTTCCAGGGACTTTGCACGCCTAATTACCGACTCCCGACCACCACCAAATACGCACTCCACCGAGAGTCTCTTGGCATCTAGTACTTCTACCCTCTCACCGAGTTGGCCACGTGTTGCCGGCAGCGCTCGTGGCTCTCACACGCCACTAAGTTATGTGGGATGTCCGTCGTAGTCGCATAATATTTGTCTACAAAACTCTCGTTGCAAATTAAGTCATTATATTCGTCATCCGTACCAAATTTAATTTTTTTTATTATTTTGTTATTAAAAATGTAATATATGAATGAAATATTAGCAAGAATAAAAATAAATAAAAAATGACGAGTAAAATTATTCTTGCAAATTAGCTAATAGTTTTAAGGTTCAGTTTGGTTGATAAAAATTTTCATCTCAAATTTAAAATTCTCGTATCATTATTACAACTTTTCAAATTCTATATAAAATATAATAAATAATTCAACTTTTTTAAATCTCAAAAAAAATAATAATATTAAAATATAATATAATATTTTAATATTTCATCTTAAAACTCAAAATTCTCATCTTACTACCAAACTAGGTCCCGTTTGACTGTTAAACTTAATTGAAATCAATTCAGTTAAGTTTAATTTTAAGTTGAGCCTAATATCTAAACACAAAACTGTCAATTTATTAAACTCATTTCAACTCAAAATATCTTTACACGTGGAAGTTACAACCTTTTTTAACTTTCCATAAATATCTTTAAATTCATATTAACATCTAAATACATTTAAATTCATCTTAAATGGGCTTCACGTAACTCACTCTATAAACTCAGCTTACTACTATTTATAATGAACCCAATTCAACTCAACTCAACTCAGTTTAACATAGGGGTGAAAAGTTTAAATCGAAAAATCGGCTCGGATTAGATCGGTTGGTTTGGTTTTAAACTGGTTCGATCCGAGACTGATTCCATGATTCCAGAAACTAGATAGAATTGGTCCGGTTCCAATTTAAGGATTTTCAAGACTGGACTGGTTTGTGTTTATATATATATAATTAATTTTTAATATTATATAAAATATTATATATATAATAAATATAATTATATATGAAATAATTTTATATTATAATTTATAACATAGAATTATAATATTAAATATGAATATTTGTTTGGTCATATGTTATTAATATAATATATATATTAATTACTTTTTTAGTCCTAATAAATTCTTAACATATTCCTTTGAATCCATTTTATAAATACATAATACATTAGTAATACTAATATATATTAGTATAGTAATTACATTTTGCTTTAATTAATTGGTATGCATTAGTATACTAATGTATATTAATACTAATACTATATTAAATCATTATAACTTATTAATATCAAATCACTATAGTATTAGTGTTACTAATACTATATTAAATCACTTTTATATAGTAATATTAATATTATATTAAATTACTATAACTAATAATAATATAGTTATATTAAAACTGAAAAATCGGACTAAAGCGGAAGAGTTAGGATGAGTTATTCACCTAATTCAACGTACAAACGCAGCCTTAGTATTCTTCAGAGCTGGGACCTTGCCCCCTTGGTTCGACACACGTGATCACCAGGTCGAGCCTTAACGTGTGGGATAAAACCAAAACCAAAATCTTGCTTCCACTTTAACATTGATCTTAACGTAAAGGTCGGGAAAAAAAGTGGGGTTTAAAACTTTTTCCTTGTTCTAAAGCAGCTTTAACTTGAAATGAATTTTCAAATGGAGTTGTAAGATGCCTCCCTCTCTGCCATCATTGGACATGGGAAACAACTTTGGTCCAAAAACACAACACTTTGAACCAACAAATGGGAACATTCATATCACTTCAACATGTCTGATCATCTGTGTCACTTCGGAACCCAATAGTAAACATTCATTCATCTCCACCTGTTTGGGTCATGTCGGCAGGTTATAGGAGTTAGGGTTTTCATTGGATAACTCTCGTGAAGATAAGAGAAAACAAAAGATGCTTGAGATTGATGGGAGTCATGGGCTGTAAAGTGTAAAGGCCTGAATTAGAACCGGGCCTACCAAGTTTTTAACAAAGGTGGATCATGTGAAGGCCCATGTACATGGCCCTGATTTTCAACTGTAAAAGATTCCATGGCGGGAGAACTTTTTCCTCCCATTACTCTTCATCTTAAATTTTATCATTTTAATTCATATATATATATATATATATATTAACTTAACATAGAAAAACCGCTTAAAATGTGTTATCTCAACGGACAATTCTCTGTATTAGTGACATTTCCTTTTTCTCCCTACTATCATCTAAATGGTAGAATGTTACTCATGTGATTCAACTATAAAGATTATATTATTATCATATGATCTATCATGCGATAAGTGTTACATCCACGGATGGTATCTTAGATGACATTAATCTAAAATTTTGAAAAATAATATTAGGCATAAGTTTCAAATAGATAAGTCTCATATAATAAAGAATATATATTTTTACATATTTTTTAAATAGAAGTCATTTTTTTACAAAAATTTATATAAAACTTGTCTATTTAAAATTTATAAAAACCATTTCTCACTTTTGAAATGCTGTTTTAGAAGCAATTCGAAGGATTGGGACTTGGGAGTAGGTGAGGGTGAATGACATGGTTTGAGCAGGTATGGGTGAATGATCTGGTTTAGAGGATCAAAATGATCCATGCAATCATCCTCGGGCATGCGATCAATGTGCACTGTAGCAAATATATATAGTACTGACTGTACTGTTATATATATATATATATATATGTATGTATATAGATAAAGGGTGGGGTCCGTGGTCCCATATGTTTTCTGTTGTGGCCACCAGCTTCGCGCACACTGCAGTAATGATTCCAGCCCCTTCCACTCGATCAGCTTGGTGTTAAAAGATAGACAGAAAGACTTCCTGTGGCCTTGGCTGTTCTTTTGTTTTGTTCCATTCTTATTGGCTCTATGCCCCAAAAACAAAATCAAAAAAAGA
Organism: Carya illinoinensis; assembly: GCF_018687715.1. Taxonomy (NCBI): domain Eukaryota; kingdom Viridiplantae; phylum Streptophyta; class Magnoliopsida; order Fagales; family Juglandaceae; genus Carya; species Carya illinoinensis. The sequence continues at coordinate 28,589,892 of NC_056758.1, read as the reverse complement.
TATGAAGCTTTATGAAATGGAAATCACAAAAAACCTGAACAAAAAATAGAAAATACAGTCCTCTTTAATCATACAAGTTTGTTTACTTCAATACCAGATACCCATGCAGCCAAAAGGTAAGCTAGTGAATCAGTGATGATGAGCCAGATCATGTTGACAGTACTCTAGACATTATACAATTAGAGGCGGGTACTCTCTCATTTAATAAACATTTTTAATTTAATATTATTTGAGAAATTGAAATAAACATTATTAAGTATTATAGGATTCATTTGATCATTAGCAAATATAATTAAATAAAAATCAATAATTTTATAATAAAAAAATATGCTCAACTAGGTAGTTATAACGCAGTCTCGAGGGAAAATTAATTTTGTTAACGGGAAAGAAAAAAGAAGGCATCTTTGAAGAGACTGCTAGACAACATGATTAAGTCGAAGATCCTTTTGTCCTGTTTTATTACAGTTAAGTTTGAAGAAAAAGCAACGTGGATACGAGTGGTAATAAGAAAAATTATATTTATAGTCATGGAGTGTATAAGTGTCGTGTAATTTAAAAAAAAAAGAGTAAATATAGAATTTATGTAAAAAAATTAATTTATTAATAGCGGATTATATTTTTTTAAAAATAATTACACAATATTTACGCACTATAAAAATTTAATCAGCATTACTCAAAATATATACATACCTACCGTGAGTATTAATAGTTTAGTTATATCACCCCCTCGAGAATAATGTTTTTGAAGAGATGAAATTATTTAGGCTACCATCACTTCAACAGTCCTCACCCTACGTGCGTGCGTCACACGTCTATATATTGTTAGCCCCTTAGTTTGACCAATATATATATATATATATATGCTTGGTCTGCATTCTTAAAATAAATTAAAACCCGCATCCTCTTCCTCTTTCACGGCACAGAAATGTCCAAAGATCACAGGCGTTGAGACAGTACTGGTTAAATCAATTTGGTTTTTGGTTTTTAAGTTGGATGGATGCACAGTGGTTTCCATTGGGGCATCTAATCCAACTCATTCTCTTTAGTTTCCCACTTTAGTTTAGCTTTACACATAATCCAGACTTAATTTAAAGCTAATCTTTTTTGTTTTCTTTTTTATAGGGTGGCTTTAACTAGCCATGATTATAGCACCCAAAAGCATTGCAACCCTTCAGGATTCCTGCAATTTCTCTTAACAAAAACCATCTAAAAGGAGGTCACTCCCACCCTACCTTTCACCGAAAAGTGTAAGCACACCTGCATTTTTTTAATCTTGACTTTAGATTAAGCACATTATAAACACTCATTAAGGTATGTTTTAAAGTCATCACCACCCCTTGATCCAGCATGATTTCCTGTGACTTTAACCTCAGTGCAGCTTTCTTTACAGACAGAGAAGGTGGGAGAGGGGGGGTCCTTAAAGAAACTATATTCCCAGTTTTTGGTTTGTGACTGGAACGACAGAGTTTGTTAGGAGCTGAAGCAGTTATATTCTTGAAAGAGGCAATTATTTGGGAGTTGTGCGGAGCTATCAGTGGGAATTTTAAGGTTAAATCGCCAGTTTTTATTTTTGTAGACATGGGTGTCGTTACTGTTGGTGATTTGAAGCCAAGCATGTCAGGGAAGAGGTCGTTTCGTCCAAGTTCCAGTATAAGGCATGCTGCTGAATGGTAATCTCCTCCTCCTCGACTCTTGACATGTTATTTCTCTTTCATCTTCTCCTCCTTGTGGTTTGGCTTCATTTTGTGCAACGTTTCCCCAACAGTAAGTAGATATTATGACAAATTTGTATAGGAGTAATGCAAAGCCTAGAAGAAAAGCAAAAACCAAACATGTTATGGAATTTGTCGTTTTGTTTACTCAAAACTGTCAATACATGTTAAGATTTAAGATGAATCGTCATTTTCTCACTAAAAGTAGATCTGATCACATTCAACGACATTCTGGGGTCAAACATTGCAGCAATTAGAGCTACTTTGCATTCTATCAGGTTTTCATCATGCGCTTCTCCTTTTCTACATCTTGTACTAAAAACCGACATTTTTAGAGGATTTTGGGGGCATTCCTTCTGTTTTCCAAAGCTGCCAAAATTTATGGAAGAAAACTGTACCTCATGTCTCATGCTACATCACAAAAACAGAATGCATGACTACGACGGATCAACCGTGACCATGGCCTCGAAAACCTTATACGACATCAGCACGAGGTTGATCTGATAAAGGGACCATATTCCTTGCTGCAGCCCTCGAGATTGTGAACTGCAATTAATGTTTGCCGGGCAATAATTTATGCGTATTTACTATCCATAGGTCCACAGACAAAGTACGGACAGGTAGTACATTTGATCATCGAGTGTGACAAACCTTCTAGCTTAATATACACAGAAGAGAACAAGCATAGGTAGTTATCAATTTAATCCGGAGGGACCCATATGACTGATATTCTATCTCTGCAACTCAGTAAAATTTCCCAAATTGGTTTGTAAAACCACAAAGATTTCTTCATTTTTCAGTTCAACTATTTTTACCGTTTGAGAATCTACTCATATTGCCTAGAATACTGCTTGTCCAGTCCCACTCCTCGTGTATGTTATATTCCCTTAATTTTCCAATCTGGGCCATCCGAATCAAACCAAATACTAATGATGGATATAACAGTACTGTCCTCCTTAGGTTTAAGATTTTAAGGTATTTACACTGAGCACATGGCGAGGCAAGTTTTGACGAAGCCACTGCAAGGCTTCTAAAATATTGACATTAATGAACATGTATGCGTCCAAGAGTTTCTTTCTTCGAAATTTTTTCATCTCTCTGCTATCTAATTCATGCAATTCTTTCTCTTTCAGGCCAATATCTGATGTTTCTAGTGATCTTACTGTCGAAGTAGGAGCCTCAAGCTTTGCCCTGCATAAGGTAAGACTATCAAGTACTTGACTTCTAATTGTTATTTTTCTTATTCCAACTTTTGAGCTGCAAATTTTCTTTCCTTGAAAATTTGGGTTGTGTCCAGTAATTGATTGTAAATTTAACTTGTTTGCACATTGTCATTAAAACTTAAAAAAACTTCACTCTATGAAATCCTAAAATATAATATCAAATCATAAATCTCTCTGTCAGTGCCGTCTGGGATAGTTTCTAGCTCAAGTTTCACAATAAAAATTTCTCTTCGAGAACATACTTAGCTGCTGGTAATGAAACTACAAACAATGCTTGATAGTCTGAAGAATTTTCATAAAAAGTGATTGTTAATGTAATATTAAGGAGATTGAGGTGAGAATCGAAGAGGAAAAGAGAACTTCACCAGAAGCTTAAGTCAAAATGATCATGGTTCTTTTGCAGTTCCCTCTAGTTTCTAAGAGTGGAAGAATTCGGAAACTGTTGCTCGAAGCAAAAGATTCAAAAGTTTCACGCATAAATCTCCCTGTTGTTCCTGGTGGACCAGAGGCATTTGAGCTAGCTGCAAAGTTTTGTTATGGAGTAAATGTTGAAATTACACTCTCAAACGTAGCTATGCTATGCTGTACAGCTCATTTCCTGGAAATGACAGAGGATTTTGCAGAGAAAAATATAGAAAGTCTAGCTGAAGCATATCTAAAGGAGATAGTGCTCCCGAATATATCAAGCTCAATATCTGTTCTTCATCGTTGTGAAAGCCTACTGCCCATATCCGAAGAGATCAACCTGGTTAGCAGACTTATCAATGCAATTGCCAATAATGCATGCAAAGAGCAGCTCACGTCTGGGTTATTAAAACTAGACCATAACTTCCCTGTGAAAACGGTCCCAAGCATAGAAACAGAAACACCTGCAGACTGGTGGGGAAAATCACTCACAGTGCTTAATCTTGATTTCTTCCAAAGGGTTCTGTCTGCTGTAAAATCCAAGGGTCTAAAACAGGATCTGATTTGCAAAATTTTGATAAACTATGCCCATAATTCTCTTCAAGGGCTTGTTGCCAAGGAGCCCCACCTGGTCAAAGGAATCCTCTTGGATTTGGAACTGCAGAAGAAGCAAAGAGTCATTGTTGAAACAATAGTTAGCTTACTACCAACCCAATCAAGAAAGAGTCCAGTTCCAATGGCATTTCTTTCAAGTTTGCTGAAAACAGCAATTGCAGCATCAGCATCTACTTCTTGCAGATCAGATCTGGAGAGGCGAATTGGTCTGCAACTGGACCAGGCAATTCTTGAAGACATCTTAATTCCTGCGAATTCACATGGAAACAACCACAGCACACTTTATGATACAGAATCAATCTTGAGGATATTCTCCATTTTTCTGAACTTGGATGAAGATGACGATGAAGATAATCACTTGAGGGATGAAAGTGAAATGGTCTATGATTTTGATAGCCCTGGATCTCCAAAACAAAGTTCAATTCTGAAGGTATCAAAGTTATTGGACAATTATCTTGCAGAAGTTGCACTAGACCCCAACTTGATGACATCAAAATTCATAGCACTAGCAGAATTACTTCCAGACCATGCTCGTACGGTTAGCGATGGATTGTACAGAGCTGTGGATATCTTCCTCAAAGTGAGCCACTCACTCTATCCCTCATAATTAATTAAACTGCACACTACATAATCATTTTGATCTTTCTTTTCAAAGTTGTGATCGAGCTCCAGCTTGTGCTTCTAATTACAGGTTCATCCAAATATCAAGGACTCTGAACGCTACCGACTTTGTAAAACAATCGACAGCCAGAAACTATCCCAAGAAGCTTGCAGTCATGCAGCACAAAACGAAAGGCTACCCGTGCAGATGGCAGTTCAAGTCCTATACTTTGAACAAATCAGGCTTCGCAATGCCATGAATGGTGGCCACAACCAATTCTTCTTTGGTACAATCAATGGTCAATTCCCTCAACGTTCAGGCAGTGGTGCAGGAAGTGGAGCCATCTCTCCGAGGGATAACTATGCATCAGTGAGAAGAGAGAACCGAGAGCTGAAGCTTGAAGTTGCAAGAATGAGAATGAGGCTAACAGACTTGGAGAAAGATCACGTATCTATGAAACAAGAGCTTGTCAAGTCCCATCCTGCAAATAAATTATTCAAGTCATTCACCAAAAAACTAAGCAAGCTGAATTCCCTGTTTCGGATTAATGGGATGAAGCCCGTAGGAGGAGGTAAGGCTAACTCAGAGAGTCGATTTCCATTTCAGAAGAGAAGGCGTCACTCAGTTTCATGACTCTGTAAATGTGTAAAATAATAAAAGCAGGAGTGTATAGTAGTTATATGTAGTGTGATTGTGCCTAATGTCAGATCAATAGCTTCTGAGTGTTGTTGATATTGGGTTACTGTGTTCAGTGATTTCTCCATGGGGCTTTGGAGGCAGGAACTCAAATCAACATTGTATGCAAGAGGTATGCCCGGATGTGTGAGAATCTTTCAAATATTGAAATAGAATTTTGGAAAAAAAAAAGCACCAAAATTTTCATGTTTTAGTTGTTTTATTTTTGAGGGGAAAAAGAGTTGTAGCAGATGATACTCATGATATATTATTACTCTCCATTCTACTTACACTGTATCCAAACCAAAGATGCACTCATCTTATATTGGCTCGATGGATTTCATAAAACCCACGTTTCCACAGGACATAGTGTTCTATTTGTAGCAAAAACAAGCCATATGAAAACAATATATTCATATAATCAGCGTAGAATTATCCTTCACTGCGGACTAATAACAAACTGATAAACTGTAATTTTTCGCAATATGAGAAAATGGGTTTAAATAAATATACTAATTATTAGTTATTAAAAATAAAAAATTTTGGCTTTGTAACATAGCGACTCCATGGCCCAATGGATAAGGCGCTGGTCTACGGAACCAGAGATTCTGGGTTCGATCCCCAGTGGAGTCGTTTTTTGACAAATTCCAATGAAACAGTAAAACGCTACGTTTTTTATTGTCTCATTAAACGGCGTCGTCTCTGAGGGCGGTCTCGCTAGTTAAGCCAGCGAGAAGCGGCAAGGGCACGATCGTCTCACGCGACTACTCGGTGGGATTTTCGAAATTTATCAAAACATTCTAGGAGAAGGCTCGTTCCCTTTCCGGTGGACATGCCACCGTTATCTTTCTCTCGTCTCGGGAAGTCTTTGCCATTCTCCGGGCTCTTCAGGTACTGACGATCTCTGTTTGGTTGCGGAGACAAAAATGTAGGAAAGGAAAAAATCAAAATTTCAAAGCGTGACATTGTTTTTATTCCATTTCTTTCTCATCTTTTGGGAACCGGAGAATACCCTTCTAATTTTTTCCTATTATAGCTTTTTGGATAAGTTAACTTCTTCTTCTTTTTTTTTTTTTAATTTTAATTTTTTATATTAAGGGAGCAAAGCTCCTTTCTTTATCAGTAATTGAAGCTGTTTGTTCGCTAATTCCTGGTACCGGTAGGCCAAATCGCTGTAGGAACAATTTAATCATAGACGGATTGGAGTCTGCATATTTATTTTTTAACATAGAGATTAATTCATATACTTATTTGGTGTAATATCGATAGAGAGTTCTAGTTTCTGCTGATCCATGTCCAAACAGGGGGAGAGAAAGACATTCGAACGCAAATTACAATCGCTTAAATATCTTTAAATATCTGAAACCTCTTGCATATTATCTGGGGGCTTAAGATTTTGTTGTCATTGTATCTTGCTGCTGCCTGATTAATTGCATTCAGCAAATGTATATAGAGAAAGAAAGAGTGCCCTATTTTGTTGGATGCAAATATTTGAGAATTTGGTGTTCTAATGACGAGTTGAAACTTTGTGAATGCTCAGAATGCTACTGTATTTTTGTTATGTGTTTTAGTTATGACCAAGAAAATCTGTCCCTCTCGCATTTAGGACTACCTTATTTTCTGATTACGGAGTGATGAAGATTAGCAAGCAAAGAGATCCACCACCACCACCCTGCTAGGCATCACCCAAGCCATTCCACTTCTATTAAACACCCTAGTCACCTCACAATGTAATAATAAATGATCCACCGATTCACCAACATTCTTACATAAGAAGCATCAATCCAAAACAATTAAGCCACACTTCTTGTGATTGTCCAAAGTCAAAATCTTCCCTAAAGAAGCAGACCACTCAAAGAACTCAACCTTTGAAGGCACCTTACTCTTCCAAATACTCTTCCAAGGAAAGGAGTGTACTCCATTCTGCCTAGACAGCAACTTGTACAAAGAAAGAACTGAAAACTTCTTGTTACCAGACTACCAGTGTGCTTCTAGACCATCCTATCACTCTCATCCCGCCCAAGCTGTGTAGCATACAATAAGCCAAACAATTTAGAAACAGCCTCTATTTCCCAGTCATTAACGACTCTAGAAAATTGAACATTTTAATGGGATGTGTTGACGGTGTGTTTTGTACACATAAGGGCCAGGTTCTCAGCCGTTCGGATCTTCGGTTTCTTGGGCCTATGATTTCAAAGAAAAGATTGCAAAGGGCGGCCCTAGGACGGCCCGGGAAACTTCCGATGCCTAAGTCAGTAATAATCCTTTAGTGTTTCGTGAGACAAGAAATATAGCTAGTAAACAATGCTTAGTTGGAAGGATTCGATCCCTTTACCTGAAGGCCAGGGGTCCTTGTATACCCAGCCTTAAGGGTTAGAAGGCCATACCCTAAGACCTGGGGGGAAGGGATATTCTCTCGGAGCCCTCTTCGCCATGCTGTCTTTAATGTGGTGTGATTGTTTGGTGAAGCAATTTAATGCGGCGTGATCTCCTGGTGCTGCTTTGGAGTCCCCTCTCTTCTCTCTGGCGTGTTTCCTTTCCTTTCCGCTAGTTTGGCCTCCTGCGCTTTTTGTGTAACGTCTCATTCTAATCCGGACAGTCATGCCCCACTTACGCGGGTCTTTTTTGGGCCAATGAGGGACTTTGCGGGCCTGGGTCAGGCTTTTAGGGCCTTCTGGGCCCCCCTCGGGGGGTGCGGGGGGGGGGGGGGGGGCTTCCTAGTGCTTGGTTTGGGCCGGTCTTCCTGGCGAAAATGCCCCCAGCAGGATGAACCACTAGAAGTGTCCAAAATCTTAGCCACCAAAGCATCCATATATAGAGAAATATGAAACAGATCTGGAAATTCAGCACTAAGAACCCTACCACCATGGATCATGCCAAAAATGAAGTCTGGAACCATCACCAACCACAAAAAAAACCTGTTTTACAAAATCATCCCAATCACTCCTAGTACGTTTCCACACCCCCACACATGAGTACCTCTTATCTCATTATAACTCCATCCCTTCAGGCACTCCCATATTTTGAATCAATCACGGCCCATTTGTAATCCTGATGATACATCCATAACCACTTCCCAAGTAATGCTTTTTCATTAAAGATACTCAGCTTTCTAAACCCCAACCCACCACATGACAAAGGAGTACAAATCTTATCCTAGTTAACCAAATGAAACTTTGCTTCCTCCCCTAAACCTCCCCACAAGAATTTGATTTGATATAATCTTAATCAAGTGATTTGATTTTCATAATTATTAAATCAAATAATTTGATTTTATAGTTATCCAATCAAGAGATTTGATTTTCATAATGATCAGAAAGCCCATATGGGTGGGTAAAGGCCTTGGTCTTGTTGGTATGCTCCCTCCAGGTCTAAGGTTCAAATCCTTTTGGGTGCAAACAATTTGTAGGGTTCATCGGATTAGGGGAACTTCCCTTGAATTACCCAAGGTGAACTTGCAAAAAATTTCTTGCCTAGGGGTCTGTGCACCCTTGGGATAAGTCGTGACTTTATTCTCGGACACTTGGTGCCAATAAAATAAATAAATAGTGATCAGAATATTTACCTTATCTCATTTCCATGTAATTTTTTCATATAATTTTCCTATAAATAGGGATATACGCTTTGTATCTAAACACAATTGAAATTAATAGAAAAGGAGATGGAGAAGAGCGGAGGGAGAGAGACTTTATAGTATAAGAAGAGAGAGACTTAAGGGCTTCATCTTTCTAATTCTCAAGTGTGTTTGAATAAAAAGCTTAGGTCTCTATTTATAGGGAAGAGAGACTTTAAGGGAGAAGAGGGAGTGACTTTAAGGGCTACATCTTTCTAGTTCTCAAGTGTGTTTGAATACAAAGTGTAGGGTTTCTCTTTATGAGATAAAGTAAATATTCTAATCATTATGAAAATAAAATCTCTTGATTTGATAACTATAAAATTCAGATCACTTGATCATAATTATGAAAAACAACCAATTGATTAGGATAATATCAAATCAAATTCTTGACTGATATTATGTCTAACAGATCCAGCCCCCAATGTAGGATCACTTTATAAATTTGGGTTCAGCATTAAGGATTCTAGTTCTGCAAGATGCTCTTGTTTGAAACTGTCAACGTACAAACAGTCCATACGGGAGGCTACATACGGCGCTGCAATAGAGAGAGGCTGGTCAACACTGCTAAATAGAGGGAGGCTACATACGGCGTTGTAATCTAAATCCTCAGGCGTAATTTTAGGGGCTCTTCCCGCTCAAACTAGACAATACATAGATATGTAAATATGTTCTATATAAGGGGGATAAATCCTCTGAAAAAGGATCATCGAATTGTAATCCATTTTGACATGGTATCAGACCTTCCTTGAAATTTTTTTTTGTTTAGGTCTATCTCTATTGTTGTGGTCCTACAGAAATTTTTTTTTACAGAAATTCTCACCGAGCTACCGCTGAAGCTCTTCAGACTTTCTTTTCAGCACCTCTTCCGAAATCCAGCTCTTCAGAAAATTTCGAAATCCAGCTCTTCAGAAACTGAAGCTCTTCAGAATTTTTTTTTTCAGCACCTCTTCAGAAATCCAGTTCCCGGTTCTGTTCTGTATCTTTCGGCACCCTCATCTCAACAGGTTCTCAGGCAAGTTCTCGGCACCATTATTTTCGGCACCCTCCTCTCCTCTCGGTTTTGTGTGTTGGCGTTGGGTCTTTTATTTTCGGTCTCAGTCAGTGTTGGGTCTTTTCTTTTCGCTAACTCACTTTCACGTGGCTTGAATTTTGCCGTGCTCACTTTCGGTTGGTCTAACTCACTTTCGGTCTCAGCTCACTTTCACGTGTTGGGTCTCAGTCTTTGGTCTTTATTTCTCAGTCACGTGTTGGGTCTCGGAGTGCTCACTCACTTTTTCAGTCAAGTGTCTCGGTCTTATCCAGCTTGCAGCAAATAATTGTCACATCTCGGTCTCTTCGATTGTTTATTTTTTTTCGCAAAGAAACCTGGTTCTTTAGGTTCAGGTAATAAACTCTCGGTCAAACCCAATATTCTCGGTCAAACCCAATATTTTTGGTCGGCCACAATTACTTTATTTCAACTTTCTAGTTTCTTAGCCTTTTAACCGTACCTTTTAAAAGTTAAACTTTATTTTTTTTGGGGTTTGCCGTGGGATATAATTTATTAGTCTTATCTCGGGTTCCATTTAATCTTCTTCTCGGATTTTGTTTTTTTAACATGGACTCCGTACCTGTATGTACTAAGTTTTCGGGAAATAATTATTCTACGTGGGCGTTTCAGTTTGAACTTTTTCTTAAAGGAAAAGATCTTTGGGGGCATATTGATGGCACTGATTGTGCATCTAATCTTGATAAATCCAAGGATTGGGATGTGCTTGATGCTCGAATTATGTCTTGGCTTCTTGGCTCAGTTGAGCCACATATTATCACCCACTTACGGCCTCATCGTACCGCTCAATTCATGTGGACTTACTTAAAGAAAGTCTATCATCAAGATAATGGTGCTCGTCGTTTTCAGTTAGAGCATACGATTGCCTTGTTTTCTCATGACAGTCGTTCCATTCAAGACTATTATTCGGCCTTTCTGACTCTTTGGAACGAATATTCTGATTTGATTACTGCGGATGTTCTTGTTACCTCTCTTTCCACTATTCAAAGTCTTCACGAGACTCGTCGCCGTGATCAGTTTCTTATGAAACTTCGCCCCGAGTATGAATCTGTTCGATCTTCTCTGCTGAATCGCTCGCCTGTTCCTTCTCTTGATGTTTGCTTTGGTGAGTTACTTCGTGAAGAACAAAAGCTCAGTACTCAAGCTTCTCTGGAACACTCTCATGGAAGTTCAGGGTTCCCTCCTATGGCTTATGCTGCTCAACGACGAGGACCGCCTGTTCATTCTCGCACCTTACAGTGTTTCTGCTGCAAGGAATGTGACGCCCCCAAATCCCCACGCCCGAACACGGGAAAATTGAGACGTCCGGATGGTGACAACCCGGGTCACCGTCCCATCGACGGGTGCCGAGTGTGTGCAAGGCAACAGATGTGTACAGAGAAACACGCAGCGGATAAAGAAAGTCATAACTAAGTACCAGAATTTTTCTTAACGTAATACAAGCTGTTTAAAACGTACATAGATAAATATTACAAAACACGAATACAGTTTTAAACAAATAAAAAGATAGCATCAGCAACCCAGCGGAGCCGCATCCTCGGGCTCAGCCTCCTCCTCTTCGTCCTCTAACTCTGCACCAAAAGCTACGGAACCACGAATGGTACCGCAGGTAAGTAAAACCCCAAACACTACCAGATAGAAACACATAAAACTCATACAAGATGCATGAACCATGCCCAATGCACAAAGCCCATAAAACCCAAGTTTTCCACACACGCCAAAAACCCGTTTGGCCCAAAACATATCCTTTCCGAAAAACACGCCAAAAGTCACATTTGGCCGCCAAAAGTCCATTTGGCCCAATATCTCGCCGGAAGTCCATCCGGCCCAATATCTCGCCAGAAGTCCATCTGGCCCACGCCAAAAGTCCCATTTGGCCTCATAAACCATTATCCAATTTTAACCGTATGCACCATGACCTCCCCTAGGGGTCATCCGCACACCCTGGCTCCAGTGTCACACCGTAGAGTACCACCACGCATGTGACACCTAACGAGCGATGCCCAGTTCCGCGCCCCGCGCGTGCGTAGCCAAGCATCCTCTAGCCCTCGCCAGCGAAGGGCCACGGAGTCGGTGAGTAGGGCGATGCCCGGTTCCGCGCCCGGCGCGTTCGTAGCCAAACATCCCCTAGCCCCGCTCCCGTCATCTTTCTCGACAACTCAGGGGACATCACTCAGTTTATTCCGCTCCCGAGTGACCAGAGGAGCTCCACCGAGATAATAACCCATCCCGGCTTGGGCTCGTGATACACACGCACCCGTAAAACCACTCACGCCAATACACAGGCTTTTCACACGTGAACAAAAACACACATGCATGCACCATGAAATGCCAAATCAATGCATAATAAAATAACCAACCAACATAAATCAATTAAACAGACAACTCCGTCCTCCATCCATCCGACCCCCGAAACTCCTCGGATTCAGTCTGGAATCAACAACCAACAACAGTAAATAATTGAATGAGCAATATATATTAAAATCTGAAAATAGGGTTTGGAAAATACTTACAGCGCTATACGGCAATTTTAGAAAACAAGCGGCGTTGCAAACGACGGAAAAACAGCAACGTCATAGTGAATTCACTGTGGCCGTGGGTCTGAAAAACCCACTTTTGAACGGGGACAAACTAGGACACGAGATTGATAGGGAATGGTCTAGGGATGGTTGTGAAGCTATTGGAAGCGACGGACGGCCGTGGGTGGCGGCGGAATCGCCGGAAATGGCCGAAAATAGCAAATCAGAAAACAAGCTCGTAGGAGCTGTTCCGGTGGTCGTTGGAGGCCGGAAATGGGTGGGTTAGGACGGCAAGGAGTCGGTGATGAAGTGGTGAAGAAATGGTGGTCGGAGGTGGAGCGACGGCGGCGGATCGGAGTGAAATCCGTGCGGCCTTGTTGGGCTTTTTCCGGCCAAATGGCCGGCCGGTTGGGGGTGGCTTTCGGAGGGGTGGTGCGCCGGAGGGAGGGGGAACTTTTGGGACCGGTGGGGGTCCGGTTGGTGGCCGGACGACGATGGGCTGGAAGAGAGAGAGAGCCGGCGCGGGGGAGAGGGAGGAGAGAGAGAGAGCACGGGGGGGGTCCGAACGCGGGAGAGAGGAAGAGAAAAGAAAAAAAGAAAGAAAAAAAAAAAGAAAAAGAAGGAAAAAGGAAAAGAAGGGAAAAAGAAAAAAGGAAAAAGAGAAAAAAGGAAAAAAGATGTGAAAAGAGATGAGGTCCAATCCTCACTCCGGGAAAACGAAACAAACCGCCAAAAAGATTAAAACCACAAAACAACTTAAAGAAATAAAACACAACCTCAAATAAATTAAATTAAATCAAAAATCAATTTTAAAACGCAAATAAATTAAAATAATAAACTAATATATTAATTAAAATAAAAACGACCATTTAAGCGAAAATACACTTAAAAGCGGGTCATCACAAGGAATACGGGCATATTGCTGCTAATTGTCCTAAGAAATACTGTTCTTATTGCAAGAAGAAGGGTCACATTATCAAAGACTGTCGTATACGTCCCCAGAATCGTCAGGCTCAAGCATTTCAAACTTCTGTAGCACATGGCTCTTCCTCAGGTGCTTCCTCCGATCTTGCACCTCCTGCAACAAATTACTGTACACCAGAAATGGTGCAACAAATGCTGATTTCGGCATTATCTGCAATGGGGTTTCAAGGTAAAAATACAACTAAACTCTGGTATGTAGACTCGGGTGCTTCTAATCATATGACGAATACTCCTACTGCTCTATGTCATGTTCGGCCCTATGCTGGTCAATCTGCCATTCAGACTGCCAATGGTAGTGCCTTGCCAATAGCTGCTATCGGAGATGCCTCTCCTCAATTTACTGATGTGTTTCTTGCTCCTCAACTTTCCACAAATCTTATTTCTGTTGGTCAATTAGTTGATAACAACTGTGCTGTTCACTTTTCTGGTGATGGATGTGTTGTGCAGGACCAGGTAATGGGGAAGCCGATCGCGAAGGGACCTAAAGTGGGGCGTTTATTTCCACTCTTTTTACCTGTTCCACTACTTTCTTCAGTTTCGTCTATTAAGTCCTTTACTTGTCATAATGTTCCAACTCTGAGTATGATGTGGCATCGTCGTTTAGGTCATCCCAATGCTCAGATTTTATCTCATGTATTGCACTCGGGTTTTCTTGATAACGAAGAACGTTCTTCTTTATCTCTTCAATGTGATTCTTGTAAACTTGGTAAAAGTAAAATTCTTCCATTTCCGTTACACGCTAGTAGAGCTTCTCACTGCTTTGATCTTATCCATAGTGATGTCTGGGGACCTTCCCCGGTTAGTTCACGTGAAAAATTTAAATATTATGTGACTTTCATTGATGATTATAGCAGATTCACTTGGGTTTATTTTCTTCGCTCTAAATCTGAGGTTTTTCGTACTTTCACCGAGTTTTTTGCGTATATTGACAATCAATTCTCTGCGACTATTAAAACATTACGCACAGATTCTGGTGGTGAATATTTATCTACTGAGTTTCAAGCATTCTTGGCTTCTAAAGGTATTATTCATCAACGTTCATGTCCTGCTACTCCCCAACAAAATGGAGTAGCCGAACGCAAAAATCGTCATCTTCTTGATATGGTACGTACACTCTTGTTAGAATCATTTGTTCCATCCATGTTCTGGGTCGAGGCTCTGAAAACTGCTACTCACTTGATTAATCGTTTACCTTCCCAAGTCTTACACATGGAGTCTCCATATTTTCGCTTGTTTGCTAAACAACCTAGTTATGATAATCTTTGTATCTTTGGTTGTGTATGTTTTGTCCATTTACCTCCTCATGAGCGACATAAATTATCTGCTCAATCTGTTAGATGTGCATTCTTGGGATATAATGTGTGTCAAAAGGGATTTGTTTGCTATGATCCCACTTTACATCGTATGCGCATTTCTCGGAATGTTATTTTCTTTGAAAATCAACATTTCTTTCCTGTGTCTTCTATACCTTCTTCCTCTACTGTGGTCCTCCCATCTTTTGAACAGCAGTTCTCAGATCTTCATCCAGTCAGCTCCCGTTTTAAACCAGGTATTGTGTATACAAGACGCTCCCACTCACAGTCTCTTCCGGTGGCTCAACCAATATCTGATCCTACCATGTTCCAGGATCAATTAGTTGCAGCACCTTCAGAGCACTTGGTACGTCGCTCTTCTCGAGTATCAGTACCTCCGGATAGGTATGGGTGGTTTGCCTCTGCTCTTACTACTACATTATCCAATTTTGATATTCCCACATGCTACTCACAAGCTGTCAAGCATGATTGTTGGCGACAAGCTATGCAGGAAGAAATTGACGCTTTAGAGGCCAACCACACCTGGGACATTGAGCCATGTCCTCCCACCATTGTTCCTCTGGGTTGCAAATGGGTTTATTCAGTCAAAATCCAATCTGATGGAAGTTTAGATCGTTACAAAGCTCGGCTTGTTGCACTAGGGAATAATCAAGAATATGGTGTCAATTATGAAGAGACCTTTGCTCCTGTGGCTAAAATGACTACTGTTCGTATGATTCTAGCTCTTGCTGCTTCCAGTGATTGGCCACTACATCAGATGAATGTTAAGAATGCTTTCCTTCACGGAGATCTTAAAGAGTGTATTTATATGAAGCTACCCCCGGGATTGTTCAGCTCTCCAACTTCACATGTGTGTAAGCTTTGTCGCTCTCTTTATGGTCTCAAACAGGCTCCGAGGGCTTGGTTTGATAAATTCCGCACAACTTTATTATAATTTTCATTCAAGCAGAGCAAGTATGATACTTCATTGTTTCTTCGGAAATCAGACATGGGTATTGTTGTTCTTTTAGTCTATGTTGATGATATTGTGATCACTGGTTCCGATTCTGTCTTACTTGGCCAGCTCAAGACTCATCTCTTAGAGTCCTTTCATATGAAGGATCTTGGATCTCTCACATATTTTCTTGGTCTTGAGGTGCATCGTAGTCCCTCTGGTATTTCACTCAATCAACATAAGTATGCTAGTGACTTGGTGGCTACAGCTGGTCTACAGGAGGCTACTTCTGTGGATACTCCTATGGAATTAAATGTCAAGCTTCGCAAAGAAGAGGGTGACTTACTTTCTGATCCCAGTTTATATCGAAAGTTGGTGGGTAGCCTTGTTTATCTCACTATTACTAGACCCGACATTTCTTTTGCTGTACAGCAAGTCAGTCAGTTTCTTCAGACTCCTCGTCATCTTCATTTGGCTGCTGTTCGTAGGATCATACGATATGTTAATGGCACTTCTGCTCGTGGTTTATTCTTCCCAGCCGGCAACTCGACTCGTCTGGCTGCTTATAGCGATGCTGATTGGGCTGGTTGTGCGGATACACGTCGCTCCATCACTGGTTGGTGTGTATTCTTAGGTAATGCATTGGTCTCTTGGAAAAGTAAGAAGCAAGACCGAGTTTCTAAGTCATCTACAGAATCTGAATACCGAGCGATGTCTTTAGCTTGTTTTGAAATTATTTGGCTTCGAGGTATGCTTGCTGAGCTAGATTTTTCTGAGACCGATCCCACACCTCTACATGCCGATAATACGAGTGCTATTCAGATCACGGCCAATCCTGTCTATCATGAGTGCACGAAGCATATTGAAGTCGATTGTCACTCTATCTGTGAAGCATTTGAAGCTCGTATTATCACTCTTCCACATGTTTCTACTGAACTCCAAATTGCTGATATTTTCACCAAGGCTCTCACTCGTCATCGACATTGCTTTCTAAGTAGCAAATTGATGCTTGTTGATCTACGGGCATCAATTTGAGGGGGGCTGTCAACGTACAAACAGTCCATACGGGAGGCTACATACGGCGCTGCAATAGAGGGAGGCTGGTCAACACTGCTAAATAGAGGGAGGCTACATACGGCGCTGTAATCTAAATCCTCAGGCGTAATTTTAGGGGCTCTTCCCGCTCAAACTAGACAATACATAGATATGTAAATATGTTCTATATAAGGGGGATAAATCCTCTGAAAAAGGATCATCGAATTGTAATCCATTTTGACAGAAACTACTGCTACCAACTGTTTCAGTGGCTTCTGATTTGTTTCTATGTTCAAATGTGTTTCTTGTTAGGTACTTGAGGATTCCATGCTTTTGAATTTCAAGTTTTTGCTCAGTTTATGAGGTATTTTTTATTGAGCAGGCAGCTTGAGCAAGAGATGGAAATTGTGATAAAGGTGTTGCAGCCCGGACCACTGGGAATTATAGAACACAAATTCTCTGCTGAAGCAATACATGAGGCACATGCTACAGTTCGTAAAGCAGTTGAGAATTGGCAGAGTAATGCAAAGCTAGAGCAGAGAACCCAGGTCTTGAAAGACTATGTCAATTATTGAAGCTGTAAGGAACATGTGTGATGTTTTGTCACGGATACTGATTATATAAACGCTTCTCTATGCTTCCTTAAAGTCATGATATTTTCCCCACCACGGCATCATTTATTAATACCTGGTGGTGCAATAATTTTCTTCTTGGTTTCCTTTGTTATTCTATGATGTGGGATGAAGTTCTTATTTATTTTTCTGAGTGATTAGGAAAGCCTCTTGCGTTATTCTTGACAACTGAGTTTTTGTATTTGAATATTTGTCTTTATATTGACAAATATGGTATTAATTAAGGCCTTTTTTTACCATTTATTATGATTATGGTATTCCAGTTTGTAATTATTTTAAATGTGTCAACAACATTAATATGTCAGTCACTTGTATAGTTCATGTCTATGCATTCAGATGTTATAAACCGTTCTACAGTAAGATGTTTGATTTGAAGGGCTCCTGTTTCGAAAGCAAGCATTTGTTTCGTGAGTAGGGTTACAAACTTACAGGTACGGGCAAATACAGGGCCCCAAACACGGATTTGCCTGTTTCTCTATCATTTTTCTTTGTTTTGTTCAAAACAATCCTCAAAAGATGTTTAAATGGGGAATATCTCGGCCCTTGATTTTCAGGCACCGTTGAAACATGAAGGCAGGACAGGATGACAGAAACATGACCAAGAGTCAATAAGTAATAGCACTTGAACTAGAGGGAAAGGAAGGGTGAGAATAGAATTAGCTGGAGGTGATGTGCTATGGTCTCCTACTGTCATATGAACTTAACCCAAGGGGTGGTGTAGTGGTCCTGAGGTGAGCCATATAAATTGGATATGTTGGATTCAAAACTCCGCATTCACACTTTTGGAGTTATCGAATTGGAGGATTTTCTTTTGAATTATCAGAAGTGCAGAAAGAGCTAAGGAGGTGGCAAACTCTACCGAATGTCGCACCTCGAGATTAGTCAGCGCTTTCCAATTTAAAAAAACTGTCATAAGAACTTTGCTCGAGTCTGATGGGAAAGACGGTCGGGGACCCTTCTAATGCCTTCTATAGCCTATTTGGATTATCTGGAGGAATTTAGTCAGCAAAGAGCTGCAGATAATGTGAAGCCCAATGTCTTTGGGACTACTGCCTTGGACCTGTCGACGATGTTGCTTTGGTTCTACATGTCATGTGCAAATGCGCAAAATTTTCCACAAAATTAGGAGCCCTAATTTTTAGCAAGTCAGCATCCACTGTCTGGTCTCGTGCATTTCCGTCCTCCTTGAATTGCAGACACAGTGCCCCAAGGTCAGGGCTTAAACAAACATATGACAGTTTTTTCACATGAAGCAGGCAATATCAGGTGGTCATTAACTAATTATGACTCTTATTTTCAGCATACTCTACTATTATTTATTATTTTATCATTATTTTTTACTTACTTTTTACTATTTTGTATTATTAGTCACTGTTATTTTTCATTACTTTTTCCTTACTATTCACAAGATATTTGAGATCATTTCAGTACCCAAATGTAACCTAAGTTAAAAAATATACGTGTTGGGCCTCACTCATCCATGGGAATATAAACCCAGGTGTAAACATCTATAGTAATGGTTAAGTGATTAAAGTCGACATTTCTTATCAACTTGAACTGGTGAATGAAATATGAGTTCTTGATGATCAATTTACACAGAAAATATACCCAAATGTTTCTCATAGTAGTTTATGGTGCTTAGGTTGCATATATACATACTAGGCCTGTGCAGAAAAGGGCTTGGCCCGATTAATCCGACAGATCCGATATGGGCCCAACCGACTAAAGTCGGGTTCAGTGGGTCAAACCCTTTACGGGTTTATTACACATCGAAACCGCCTACCTGTCGAAACCGTCCCCAATTCTCCCTCATCCTCAAACCCTAGCATCTCTGGAATTCAGCTCATAATCTCCTACTTCGGCCACAGCCCTGGACATCAAGAGCTACCGTTAGAGCATCTGGATGATTTCAGCCTCTCTCTCTCTCTCTCTCTCTCTCTCTCTCTCTCTCTCTCTCTCTCTCCATAAACGCAATATTCCGTCGCCTCACCCATACTCCCCTCTCGATTTTCTCTGGATTCGGAAACAACATCTACTTGATTTGAGTTTCAAGAGCATACAAAAATGGTGCTCATGGGTGTTGTAATCTCGCGGTGGCATGAAGCTGAAGAAATGTGATCTCGACATCATTTTTAATGGCTTCTATGGTGTCATACCCTCTCAATCCGAAAGTTTTCGTAAGTTCTTTAGATTACAAACCAAACCTCCCAATTGCTTTCATCCCGAAATGGCTATAACTGAGCACGATCTGAAATGACTTTCATTGTTTTCTCTCAAAGGACACCAAGGAGACGGTGCAAGAGTGTGTTTGGTTGGTTGATGGAATCGGAGTGGTTGTGAGAAATGGAATAAGAGAGAAATTTGGGTGTGTTTGGTTGGTTGATGGAATCGGAGTGCTAGTGAGAAATGGAATCAGAGAGAAATCTGGTTGAAACCCTTAGTCTGCAAATGAAGCTGAAGGATCCAAAGCAGAGAAGAGCAATGGGTTCGACCTGACCCGAAAATCTACGGGTCAGATTGGATCGGATTGGTGTGCCATTTTCTGCGGATTGGGTCGGGTCGGGTCTAAATCTTATTCGGTTGGGTCGGTGTGCAAGCCTAATACATACTTGACACATAAACATATATGGTTAAGAGCTAGCTTTTGCTGTCATGCGATCAAGGAAATATTGTGTAAGATAGTAATGCCTATATATTAGAAAAAATCTAGTTGCAAGCACAATTGTGCACTAATATGTGCACCAATCTATTATGATTGGACAAAAAGTAGATTTTATTGAAAGCAATGCTAATTTAAAATTTAAGTATGAAAGAATCAGTATTGGTACGCAGATTAGTACGCGATTTTACTTGTATGTAGCAAAACTCTATATATTATATCAACAAGCTGCTTCGAATTGGCAATATTGGCTTTGCGGCCGTATGCATGGGGCTTCGAGCTAATAGCTTTTGTAATTTACGAAAATGGTGTCCTATGGTTTTCTTTCGACCAGAATAGTTTGTGCTCCCATGTACATGACAAATCAGCCTCTTCCAATGAAGAATTCTCCTATCGATCGCTAGAAATGTCAAAGCGCGCGCGGCAAGCAGTGATCAGTTGCATGCATACATACATACATATACATGTATATATATAAATTCATGCCAACATAAAATCTGAGATGAATGATTTGGGTCACCCTATTATTTTGAAGTTTACTTCAATTATTTATTAAAAGGAAAATTTAGGGGATATATATGTGAAATTATCACTTGTTTCAAAAATTTAAATTAATGAAAAAAGATAGACGGTATATATGCATATTATCATGTACGTGCACAACTAAGCTAATTTTTAGTTCTTTGTAGATGGGATCGAGATACAATCACGTGTAAATTTTCAAGTTATCATCCTAATTTTTACCATCTTTTTAAATTTGACATGTAAATAGATCGTGCCGGCCGGATCGAACCAGTACTAGATCAATAAGATATTAAAGATGCTTGACCATAAATTGGATCTTTTTCTTATGGTACTCTATTAACTGGGTTGAGCAGGTCCAGCAACGAATCCGCAAAATGACTCGCGTGACTATAGTACGTTGTTTCCAATTAGGGATGAATTAACCCCAATCCAATTATATTCAACTCTAATCTTATTACATGAGGAGCTCTAGACTAAGTTCGTGTCGAGTTTGGAGAACCCTAGATAATCAGTAGCTCTAAGAGAGACGACCAAGTAATAATAAAGTTGTGTAATGGAAAATAAAGTTTTTGAAGTATATAATTCTTCTGGTGAATTCAATCAATTCTTAAGACAATGACACATTTTGCTCTCAAACTATCAATTAAAGTACTAACTCCTATTTTTCAACGTGAAACAATTGGTTGCTAAAAGTTATGATGCTAATCTCAAATTATTAAAAAGTTATATCAATGCGCCCGTCATCCAATATTAATAATTTGACCTATTTTACGTGAGTATGCTAAATACAATCATGAGTTGTGCAAACGTCACGCACTAATTTTAAAAAAGAGTAAAAACGACCATTAAAAAATTAATTTTTACATGTAAATCCCTTATTTACTCACGTTTAATTTTTTTAAATGAGTGTGGGGTTTGCACGACCTATAACTGCAAATATCATTTCTCATTTTACATTGATCTTAAATTCTTAATGGTCAAATTTTAATCGAAGGTGTGCATTATAACATTTTATAGTTTAGAACTTATATGATAATGCTTTGTAGTTTTATAAGCACATTATAA
The DNA here is from genome assembly GCF_018687715.1 of Carya illinoinensis. Lineage (NCBI taxonomy): Eukaryota > Viridiplantae > Streptophyta > Magnoliopsida > Fagales > Juglandaceae > Carya > Carya illinoinensis. Next base: position 28,568,331 of record NC_056758.1, on the reverse strand, counting down.
AAATTAGGGTAGTTTAGAATACAAAACGTAATACATTGTTAAGTACATAATACAAATGTGAAAGCTATGTTGCATAAAGGTAATGAAGCTTATTTTACTCTATTGTTTGTGATTAGTTGGGGTTTGTAGCATAGGCGAAACAAAGTGAAAATGGCAGATGAACTGTTAAGTCCCTGGATAGCTGTTAATAGTGCTTTGTCTTTGTATAACTCTTTTACTGATCTTAGCTCTTCAATTGCAATTGATGTGAGGAAGGCTTGTAAATGGCAACCTCCACAAGAAGGTTTCTTGAAGCTTAATGTTGATGGGGTTGTGTTTTTAGAATTAAAAAAGGCTAGTATTGGATTGGTGTTAAGAGATAGCAAAGGTGCTGTGGTGATGGCAGTAACTTTTTTGGAAAGGGAAGTAGATGAACCTGCTACCATCGAATTACTTGCTGTGTTAAGAGGGCTGCAATTGTGCTTTCCTCTCGAGATCCCTAAACTTGCCATTGAATCTGATTGTTTGCTTTTGGTATGGGCCTTGCAAACCGAGTATGAAACCTTTTCATCTAATGGCAATTTACTTAAGGAAACCAAGGCTTTAATGAGTTGCTTCCATGAGGTTTGCATTGATCATGGTAACCGAATGGGCAATGGAGTAGCACACACTTTAACTAGATAAGCTAGGAATGTTAGTAATGTTCAAATGTGGTGGGGAAATGTCTCAAACTTTGTTGATCATTCTCTTTGGTTTGATCAAGTTGCTATGTAAAGGTTTCTGTTATGGAATGAAATTCTTGTTATAAAAAAGAAGAAGAAGAAGACATTTTTAGACAATTAGTGATTTCACACGGTATCAGAGAGAAGGTTCTGAGTTTGAATCCTGACTCTAGATTCTATCTATTTAATTAAATATTCCATGTGTTGGGCTTACTCATTGAGTGAGAGATTGGCCTACAAGTAGGGTTGTAAATTGGTCCAGTTCAGTGATGGTCCATTATTTTCCCCGAACCGAATTATAACGAACATCTATAGGGACTGGAACAGACCGGTAGCTATCAGTTCAGTCGATCCGTTCAATTTGGCCTAATTATTTTATTATTTTTTTTCATCTTTTTTTTTTCAAATAAATTAATAAAAAAATTATTTAAATTACTAAATTAAAATTAAATGAATTATTAATGTGGATTATGTAACTAACTCATTAAAAAATATTTTACTATAATTATATTTATAATATTGATAGTTACTATTCACTAACTTAGACTTTAATTTTTAGTATGCATAATTATTAATAATGTCATACATTTTATATATGGTAATTAATTAATATCAAATAATTTCATTGTACATAAATTATTCATGCCTGCTTGCAACTTCGGTATTTAAAAAAAAATTATCTAATTATTTTAATTAAGTGTAAATACTAGACTATGTATGAATGTATGGTGTATTAACTATTTATATATAATGACATAAATTATCACATGATTTATGATTTATTATTAATTAATAGCACATATTATTTTATATGGTCAATGATAATAAATTAGATAAAAATTACATAGTTAATTTATATAATCACTATATAAAAATAATATATTAAATTATTAAAAACACTTTAAAAAAAATATACATAGGGGTTCGGTCCGATTCAGTTTAGTCCAAAATTAATAGACCCCAAGACATCGGTCCGCATGATATTTTGGGACCGAGACCGACCGGCCCATAATTCAGTTCGGTCTAGTCGTTTTTGCCTGTCCAAATTGAATTATTTACACCTCTACCCACATGTGACAGAGAGTATTAAGAATATAACACAAATAATAAAATCTTTATTTTTGAATGATTTTCTTAGGCCAAACGAATCAATTAAAATAATGATTTTGTATTTTGATCGTAATAGTCGATCTCATTTAGTTAATTAATCGTGACGAGTTCGAGTTTGACTGATCATAAATTACCCCATCGATCGAACTCAACTCATGAACATTAATTGTGTTTGGCAGTCCCATGATTAACCATGTCCATATCCTTTAATTTCTTATATTTGGTGTTTCTCTCTCACTCTCTCTTGCATGCAGATGCGCCCTTATGGGTTCACAATTTATATTGTGCTGCTGTTCACGATCAATAAATATGGGGATTGATTATCTAGTAAAGCGTACTAGGTGCTATGTATAAGATGTTTTGAATGAATTATAGACCCAAAATGATCGAAGGGGAGGCTAAAAAAGAATTAGGGGGTTCTCTAAGATGCATGTAATTTGGAGCTTTGTCATTAGACACATCTATCACATGAATGCAATGCAACTTATGTTGGCAAGTATGTAAATATAGGAGAGAAGAAGATTAAGAAGCTAGCACATAGCAACAAAACATACTAATTAGTCATTATTGTAGAAATTCTACAAGTGAGTACCCTTGTATATAAAGAGAGTAGTACTACTACTTATAGTAACTCTATATATTTATGGAATCCATACCCGTTCACATTTTATTTATGTCATAAAAGGGAAAACAAAAACCTTTGAGTAGTGGAGCCTGCAAGCTCAGATTTCAGATGCCTGTTATAAAGGCTGTAAAGAAATTACTTTTTCTTCCACAGCCATATAGCTTTAACATTCATCAGCAATGGGACTAACTCATTCCGGAGGTGGAGACTCATGGTCTCATTGGCGCCACCAATGAGCTGCTGCCCTATGAAAACAGCAGGAACGCTTGGCTGACAACCTCGTTGCAGCAGTTCCCCCTCAATTTGCTGTCCATTCGACATCTGATCAAGCTCGTACACCGCAGGGTTAGCCCCAAACCCGGTTATGAGTGTCTTGATGGTGTGGCTCATGCAGCAACTGCTCTTGCTGAAAATCACCACTGGTCTTTCACCCACCAAGCTTGCCACAGTATCCATTAATGCCAAAACAGTAATTAGAAGACTGCTGAAATTGTACGTACGTAATGTCGGGCCGGGAGATCTTCTTTTGCAAATGAGTTGTATGTGGTGCTTAGTTGTAGTGAAGAGCTTGAAATACCATGGAGGTCTATTTATAATGCTAAAAGGTGTGTTGTTTTCTAGAATAGAACAACCATACATGCACTAAGAAGGAATAAAATTTTCCAGAAGATATGTGATTGGATTCCCAGATAATTAACCTTATTCATACATGATTACATGATAGAGACCCTCCTTATTTCCATGGAAATGGACTCATAATACGTTGCCAATCAGCCAGTTAACATCTCCAACCATCCTTTTCGGATAAGCCAAGTGCATGCAGTGGTATTGTCGTTTTAATACTTTCAGAGAATAACAAGGTGCAAACATATGCATGCATTTACATGTGTACGTATATATATATATATATATATATTGCCTCATTTAGAGAAGTGCAATTAATATATATTATAGAAAAGGCTAAATTTATGTTCAAGGTACGTCGATCCGTACGTTCAAGATATAATCTAAAGGTCCTAAAATGAGGACGTTTCATCGATTCAACATGCGTACCAGGTATGTTAGATTGTTTTTCCTTCCACCTTTTCCCTTTGATTTTCTCATCAATCATGATCAGTTTTCCTTCGCTTCATAGAAACTCACGTACCTATCTATATTTTTGAAGCATCTGCCAAAGTGATCGATCATAAAGGAAGTCGGGTTTATCTATTTGGAAAGCACTTTTTCTCCCCTTGCAAGATTCGCATTCAGTGTGATGCGGGAAAACCGAAAGCCATGCAATTGAAAGACAAGAAAAAGAGTAAATTGAAAATATAATATGCTTAGAAAAGAAAAGTGATTCGCCCCCAAATAGCACAAAATCTACGTACGTAGAAACCGTACACGATGGAGACAATGATTCCTTGAGAATCCACAAATTATAAATGATGTTGACCCAGCTTCTAACTATTAGAAATCAAAGAAATAACATTATTATCTAATTAATTTGACAGTTAAAATGAAAAATAGATCAGTACATGACAATCTTAATGATATATATAATACTCTTATTATTAGAAATATGACCCATTAATGCATTTATATAATTTAGAGATATAATTTGAAGATATATAATCATGTATCAATTTAGAGATATAAGTACAAGATGCTTGACAATTAGAGAATGTGAATTAGTACTTTATGTTTTTCCTATTTATTTCAACACCATCAATATTAATATTGCACTAATTATTGGAATGATCAATATCATGCTGTAATAAGCAACATGCACAAGGGCGCTGAGGTTGCCTTGAATGTAACCCCTGTCTAAAAGCCCTGGCCTCTACTTGGTGATATAAGTAATAAGAAATGATTTTTACAATTATGGAGTGTAATTATTTTGAAAAATATGAATAAATAGGGGACTCACTTAAAAATAAATTAATTTTTTAATATTGTATTTCACTATTTTTTAAAAGAATTATACGACGCTTACACTTCACGACTATTTCTAACATTACTCGTAAGTAATTATTACTTATAAATTTATAATAATCTTTTGTTATTAATTAGCTAGTGATAATGTAGAACTGGCCGATAAATGCATGGTACAATCGAATATATTGAACCTAACAATATATTGACTAGTTAACTAGTCCTTCTCATGCAGCTTGCATTAATATTTGGCGATGTATGTAAGTACATTTACCTCGATCGTTGCCCTTTTTAAGCCACACCAATTTTGTGGGCCTAGCTAGCTATGATGTCGCATTATTTTAATGTATTATTTGTCGATCAACTATGTTTATAATTAATAGACGTTGGAGCAGCGGGTAAAGAAAGAAAAAAGTAAAAAGCAAGGGGGCGGCGAAAATGATAGAGGTGAAATCCTAAGGGGCATTCATACTTGCAAATTGGCTGGACTTTTTTGCTTGGGCTGGCCCAATGTGTTTTCTTCAATCCATGTGGTTCTTTTGTTTTTAGATGCGTTTTTAGTTTTTTTCTATGTATGTGGTTTTAAAAATAAAAAAAAAATAATATGAAATAGACTATTAGATTTGATGTCCGTTATAGCAGCATAGTCCCGTTCCTTCTTTGGGATGAGTTGGAGAGATAATAATCCTCCTCTTTGGGAGGATGAAGATAGTACTTCTCTTCAGTTGGAAGATGGAGCGTTTAGTTCTGTTTTATAGAGTACTTTTCTTTGTTAGGAGAGAGTTTTTAGAAGTTAAGACAATGTCTATCACAAAAAAATTTGTGTGGGAGTGCTCCGGCCCAGAGTAGATGCGTTAGTTTGGCTTGTAGTCCAGGTTTTTCCTTGTATTGATACTGTAATTTTGGTTCATTAAATGAAATGAAGTCTATTTCTATAAAAAAAAAAAAAAAAAAAAAAAAAAAAAGACGTTGGAGGGTATAAATATAAGGTCTTACATCATGATCATGCATTCATGCATGCCGGCCGCTTGCAAGCATTATAATATAATTAGTCAAGATCCCTTGAGAAACTTAAGGTAATAAGCCTTAATTATGACGATCGAGAGATTATATGGCATGCTTTTGGGTGCATTTTATTATCAATTTTTAGCTAGATTTCGACTTTTTTTTTTACCATAAATATATTATTTACTAATTAAAACACACACACACACACACACATATATATATATATATATATATATAATTCATATAAGAGATATTGGGGACAAAAAAAGAGATAGAGGATAAAAAAGTATGTCTCTAGCTATAAAGTGAATGTGGGGGCAGGGGGTAATGTGAACTTTGGTTGGTGGACCGATGTGCATATATGTGTAGAACAAGATCAGTATAAAGCTGAATGCTAGGACGGTTCCTAGCATCACTTATGGATTAGATCATGGTTCTGAAGTCACTGCTTTAATTTGCTTGTACAAATTATTCACCTCTCTCTCTCTCTCTCTAGCTAGCTAGCTGACAAGGACGGACGTTGACCACTGTTAATTTGTATGCTTCGCCTTTTTATATGCATGCTTTTCTACGAATAAATTGGAAAAACTCCACCAATTTGCAAGTATAGTATATATATATAATAGTCGTTTCAAGCGTGAAACATAATAAATAATTCAAACCACGTGACAATATGGCTCAACTTTAATGCTTTTTCTACGTGGAGGACAGGAACAAAATTCTCCAAAACAATCTTACTTTTTTTTTTATTTTTTTTTTCAAGTATAGAACCTGATATATATGCAACGTCTCTGCAGATATTTAGCAGATCGATGGTGACGTGTACTGATCATGATCTTTGGTAAATATATTATTCTTCTTGTGCTCAAATCCAATTAATTATTCCTCTGCATCCACATGATCGATCTCTAACGTCCAAGATTGATCAAAATCTGCCAGAGCTAGATCAGCAGATGATGAATTAATTCAGTGTCGAAAGTTCCCCATGCATGCAGATCATGTATATATGCTATTGGTTATTGCGTGCATGTATCGAATTAATAATATGTTCATGCATGCGGTAATTATATATAATATATGAGTTCTTCATTATTTCAATCGTCACGATCATCATGTTCAATATCCCGAATCTTCTAGTTTTTGTGCAAGATGTGAGCCTTTATTAATTGGCATGCATGCAAATTACTCATATTAATCTACAGTAGTACTTGGCATCGTGATTTAATTCCTTGTGCACGCGCATCTTCAATTAACTAAAGCAATTATAGCAGCTTGATCATATATATTGATGCTCAACTGATTGATGCGACGTTTGCAGGCCGATTCTTTTGTAGTGCCTCGACGGCTGATTATTTGGCAAGAAGCGTACGTACGTTGGAGGTGATTAGAGTGATCATCAGATCGTGATTAATTAATTATTGCCTGATTCAATCATGACATGATCGTTAATGACCGTACGTAGTACTTGAGATCATGCATATAAATACATGGTCAAGATTAAATATTAACCTAATTTGATATTTTTTTTTATGAGAAATGTCGTTCAAATGCTTTACACAGGACCACGCGTAATGCGTAATGTTAGAAGACATTGGACAAACGACACGTAGTTAGGCACTACGTAAATCTCTGCTGCATATATTTAATTGTATTTTATGTGTATTTACATTTTACACATATCATAAGATTATTAGAGCAAGTTGTTAGGCAGTTATATTTTTTGCTATATATATTTTAACATTTTTTTAATGAACAGTACATAATTTTGAGAATCCAATTGATCATTCTTCTCTGTTGATATTTGCTTCTTTGTTTTTTGTGCATGTTGCCTAGAGCTCTATATCTCTGGATTGTTACATGGTATCGAGAACTATTGATAAGCACCCTGATGGAAGATGAAACCCCTCCACACTCACCATGCCCTCATTCTCCCAGCCCCAATTCTCCCAGCCCTAATTCGCCCATTTTTCCAAATCCTAATTCCCAACTAAACTAGCATACCCATCCCTTATACCTCAATCTCACCAATCCCTCAAACCCTTTTTTTCTTGATCATGGTGATAATCCGGGCATCACCCTCGTTCCTGAACTTCTAACCACTGATAATTATGCCACATGGTCTAGAGCCATGCGACGCGCTCTTCGAGCCAAGAATAAACTTGGCTTCATTTCGGGTACCTCTCTTACAGATCCATTACTTGATTTATGGGAGAGGTGCAACGATATAGTTGTTTCCTAGATCCAGAACTCCATTAGTCCTTCACTTAAATCATCTGTAGTCTTTGTCGATGATGCTAAGGAGATTTGGCAAGACCTGTACGATCGTTTTTCCCAGCAAAATGGTCCACGGATTTTTTAGTTGAAGAAGGATTTAGCCAATCTTCTTCAAGAACGTGATTCTGTAAGCATCTATTATGGTAAGTTGAAATCACTATGGGATGAGCTTTCCATTTATGATCCTTTTCCTACATACACTTGTGGTACTTTAAAAACCCTTATGGATCGTTATCAGAGGGACTGTGTTCTTTAGTTTCTAATGGGACTTAATGAATCATATTCCCCCATTAGAGACCAAATTATGTTGATGGATCCCCTTCCACCCGTTACCAAGGTGTTTTCCCTAATATAGCAACAAGAACGGCATTCTCAACTGACCTCTACTATTCCCTCTACTGAGACCATGGCCCTTGTTGTTAAGAAACCCTTCCCTTCATCCAAATACCCACCCAAACTGAATCCTAACCCCAAGAAGGATAGACCATTTTGCAATCACTGCAAGATTTCTGGCCACTCGATGGAGACCTGTTTTAAGCTTGGTAATGTTGTTGCTCTAGTTTGCTCCCACTGTAACCTCACTGGCCACTATGTTGAAAAATGCTACAAATTAAATGGTTATCCCCTGGCCATAAGTTGCACGCCAAGCAACAGCCCCCTTTTGTTACACTTGCCAATCAGACTTCATATTCTGCTGTTCCTGATGTGGACAATTCTAGTGATGACAGGATTGGTTTGACCAAGCATCAATACCAGCAGCTGCTGTCCTTGCTACAGCCCAAGGATTCTTCAATAGCAGCCTTTGTTTTTTCACTTGGGATCACCATCTCACCCTCATTCCTCTTCTGTTCCTACTTCAAAAATATCTTGTATATATTCTTGTTTTTCTACACACACAGAGAGCACCTCATCTCATTGTTCATCAAGTTCGATTTTGGACACAGGTGCTACAGACCATATGGTCTGCAGCCTTTCATTTTTTACAACCATTTCTTCCATTGTTGCCTACTTCGTTAAGCTTCCAAATGGAAGTTTAGCCCCTGTAACACATATTGGTAATGTTTAATTAGCCAATACCATCATTTTAAAGGATGTTCTCTGCGTCCCATATTTCACTTTCAATTTAATCTCTGCAACTAAGTTGACTCATAGCCTAACTTGTTGCTTGCTATTTTTCTTTCAATATTGCTTCATACAGGACCTGCCTTCTTGGAAAACGATTGGGAAGGGTGAGCTCAAGCATGGTTTATACCATTTCATCTGTTCAGACATTTCTCCTTCTGCCCTTACTCAATCTCTTTTAGCTCACACATCTTTTACTGCACACACTTCTCTCATTAATAATGTCAATCAATCTGACCTATGGCATTTTTGCCTAGGCCATTTATCAGTTATAGGTTAAGAAAGATTTCTGATCCAGTTGTAAGCAAGCATTTTACTGATATTAATGAAACTCCTTGTGCTGTTTGTCCTCCTGTCAAGTTCCACAGATTATTTTTTCCACACAGTGAGCATACTTCATCTAGGATTTTTGAATTAATCTACTGTGACTTATGGGGATCTCATTCCACTATTGCCTATGATGGCTCACGTTATTTCTTAACCATAGTGGATGATTTCTCTCAATCCACTTGGGTTTACTTACTTAATTCCAAAGCTGAAACCAAAACCAGCATTACTTCCTTCTATAATTTGGTGGAAACACAATTTGGACTCAAAATTAAAATATTAAGAAGTGACAATGGTGCTGAGTTTTGTATGACCAATTTTTTCAATGAAAAAGGCATAATTCATCATAAAAGTTGTGTGCAAACCCCTCAACAAAATGACATTGTTGAGAGGAAGCACCAACACTTGCTAAATGTGGCTAGAGCACTACGGTTCCAATCCAATTTGCCTCTTACATACTGGAGTGATTGTATTTTAATAGCCACCTACATCATAAATAGGCTTCCCAGCCCCATTTTACAAAATAAGACTCCATTTGAGATCCTTTTTAATAAAAATCCACAATATGCCCACAAGAAGGTTTTTGGCTCTTTATGTTTTGCAGCCACCCTTTTACATGCTAGAAAAAAATTTGATCCTAGAGGCCGTAGGTGTGTCTTTCTAGGCTACCCTTTTGGCACCAAAGGATACAAATTATTGGATTTATCCACCCACACCATTTTCATTTCAAGAGACGTTATTTTTTATGAGTCCATTTTTCCTTTTCACCAAACATCACAACTCTCATCCACTTCTCCTTCACAATCACCTTTACCTATTTTTCACCCTCACTCTTATACCCCCATTTCTGAACCTCCTCCCAACACCACTTCTTTGCCACCTTCTTCTCTACATCCTACATCATCCCCTACTCTAATTCCATCCCCACCACTTTCTACTACTTCCTCCACTTCACCCACCCTTCTAAATCATTCCCTACCTGTTCTTAGGAGGTCTACCAGAATTTGAACAGCACCACAGTACCTTAAGGACTATCATTGTTCTCAAACCATGCTTGATCCCCCTGCACAATCAATTTTCAGGAATGCACCTGCTCTTAGTGGTAAGTCTTTTTCCTTAAATAATTGCTTATCTTATCATAAATTTAGTCCTACCTTTCTCGCTTTTACTATTTCTATTTATGTCCAAACCAAGCCCACCTCTTATAGACAAGCTTTGAAGGATCTTGGTTGGTGTAAGGCTATGGAAGCTGAGATTGAAGCACTGGAAAATAACCAGACCTGGACACTCACTGAATTACCTTATGGAAAAGAAACCATTGATTGTAAGTAGGTTTACAAAATTAAATTTAAGTTTGATGGAACCGTTGAGAGACTTAAGGCTAGATTAGTAGCCAAAGGATACACACAACAAGAGGGCATAGACTTCCATGAGACCTTCTCCCCTATTGCTAAGTTTGTTACTGTGAGAGGTCTCCTTGCCCTTGCTGCCATCAAAGGATGGCATTTACATCATTTTGATGTTAACAATGCCTTTCTTAATAGTGATTTGCAAGAAGAGATTTACATGAAGAAACCACCCGGGTATACTAAGGGGCAGCCACACCAAGTTTGTAAATTGCTTAAGAGCTTTTATAACGTTAAACAAGCATCAAGACAATGGAATTGCAAGCTTACCTCATCTCTTCTTGAATATGGTTTTATCCAATCAAAAGCTGATTATAGCTTATTCACAAAGCAAGATGGTTCTTCTTTCATTGCCTTATTAGTTTATGTGGATGATATTTTACTTGCTAGTGATTCTCAAGCTTCTATTAATTCCATTAGAACTTTCCTTAATCATAAGTTCAAAATTAAGGACCTTGGCTGCTTTGATACTTTCTTGGCTTAGAGATTGCTAGATCATCCAAAGGCATTTATATTTCTTAAAGGAAGTATGCCTTAGATATTTTGGCAGATTCAGGAATGCTTTGCTACACCCCACTTAAACTTCCTCTTGATGGAAATTTTATACTCAGCAAAACAGAGGGAGTTCCACTCAAAGAACCATGCACTTATAGAAGATTGATTGGTCGGCTCTTATACTTGACTATATTTCAGCCAGACCTATCTTTTGCTGTGCAATTGTTGAGTCAATTCATGGATAAACCCTCCTCTAGTTATTTGGTTGCAGCTAACAAGGTTATAAGATACATTAAAGTAGCTCTTGGACGATGGATTTTACTTTCTTCATCATTCACTTTTCAACTACGTGCATATTGTGACTCAGATTGGGCTTCTTGCCCAGATTCTCGTAGGTCAACCATAGGTCACTGCATCTTTTTTGAAAATTCATTGGTTTCTTGGAAATTCAAGAAACAAAATGTGGTTTCCAGATCTTTTGCTGAAGCAGAATACAAGTCTATGGCCACTACTTGTTCTGAATTACTTTGGCTACGGTATTTACTTCAAGATCTTGGTATTTCACATACTCAAGCTGCTCTTCTACACTGTGATAATCAAGCCGCCCTTTACATTGCTGCTAACCCGGTATTCCATGAAAGGACCAAGCATATCATGCTTGATTGTCAGCTTATTTGAGATCAAATTCAAGCTGGGATTATCTCTATTGCTCATGTGTCTTCTAATAATCAGTTGGCTGACATTTTTACTAAAGATTTACCTTCTTATTTGCTGTACTCACATCTCTCCAAGATGGGAGTAGTCAATCTCTACTCTCCATCTTGAGCGCGGGGGAAGGGGGGGGGGATGGTGTTAGAACACATTGGACAAACAACATGTAGTTTATACACTACGTAAATCTGCTGCTGCATATATTTAATTGTATTTCATTTGTATTTATATTTTACACATGTCATAAGGTTATTAGAGCAAGTTGTTAGGCAGTTATATGTTTTGCTGTATATATTTCAACATTTCTTTAATGAATAGTACACAATTTTGGGAATCCAATTGATCCTTCTTCTCCGTCGATATTTGCTTCTTTGTTTTTTGTGCTTGTTGCCCAGAGCTCCATATCTCTGGATTGTTACATGTACACCATCTACATGATATAAATTGATTGGTAAGATTCAGATTTTAAAATTTATCTTCAAAATCAAATTATGTCATATGAATGATGTGTAATGTAAAGACCTTAAAATAGACTAGTTATTCTTGTCTTGACTGACAATATTACTCATGACCATCATTTGAATTGAATAAAAGGCCCCATCAATGTTCTTTATAGTTAGTAAATGATTTATATAGTTTGAGCGTACTACGCACAGGCCTCACATAATCACTTTTGAAAAAAAGTGGAGTTCAACTAAAGAGACCTACATGAAAAACTTACTTTTTATGATGAGCCCTACATCCTTTTGAAAGGATTGAGTGGGGCAGTTTGCACATGCACCCCAAAACTTTATGGACCTGTTTAGAGAGTGAGATGAGATAAGAATTTTGTGAATACTAGTAAGATAGTTTGTGAATAGTAGTCAGATAATTTGAGTTGAGTATTTCTTGAGTTTTGGAAAAAAAAAAGAAAAAGTTTTATAAAAAATATTATAAAGTTAAAATATTATTAGAATATAGTTTATAATATTATTTTTGTTGACATATATTCTAAACCAGCTTTCTATATGGTACTTGGTGACATTAAAAATGTGCATTTCCTAGATTTTATTTAAGATTGAGAGTTATTTTATACCTCTTACATTAAGTAGCAAATGGTTATTAATGTTCTTGGTAATGTTGCTTAACCAAGGGAATATAAATTATTTAGCCAATTAGGGTTAGGCCAAAAATATGGTATCTCCTGATTATGTAAAGACTTAAGTAGAGGTAAATGACTATAGTAATAACTTGTTTATATGATACATGTGACAAGTAATTGATGAGTGAGAAAACCAGATTTTGTCACTGGTTTCACCACTTTGAGTTGTTTAAAGTCCTTTTCCGAGATAACCAAGGTATTATTCTAATTTGGAAAAGCTTGTTTATGTAATTTGTTAATAACTTTTCAAGGGCATATTTTGATTGGTTAGTTTGTTAGAAGTGAAATATGATTTAACAATATCCTAAGAGGTGAGTCAATGAGACTTTACAGCCATGAGGCAGTTAAGTGAATAACATTAAGTTTGCACTATTTTATTAATGATGCTACTCTATCTTAGTTGTAGATAAATATAGAAGCTATTTTGTTACTTATAAAAAAAGACAGAAGCTATTTTCAGATATACCAAATAGTACTCCAAATTGCTAGATTATATAATGTAAATAGCATGTTACAATACTTTTTTTGTGTTGCATGACAATCATTAGTTTGAATTCTAGATTAAGACAATGATGTGGCAAACTGTAAAGGGGGGAAGGAGGGGACAAGGTGGACACAAAAGAGCACCATCATGTGCATGTAGCACTCTAGATGCACAAGGATTGCCTCTGAGAAGGAATTTGTAAGACAAGGACGACCCACTATCAAATGATTCATCTGAAGCAATAGGAGATACCGGTGTACATGGGCCCATGGATGTAGAACATGTTGAAGAGGGGAATACTACTATAGGTATGGCAGGTTGGTAAAATAAAGTACAAACATTTCTACAATGATGTTCAGATTATAACAATGTGTTGATATATGCACATTGATTAGAGCTATTACTGACTTGTTTTTGGAGATATAGTTCAAACATTAAAGAAATGGAGCCGAGGGCTTGTGAGGAGTACTCAATTTGAACGCCTTCGGAAACTGGGTAACATTCCTTTACTTATCAAGGATGGGCATAGAGGTCCATCGTGCGAGAATACTACCATCTTTACTAGTTGAGTGACGTGGGTTGTTAAAGTATATATTGAAATAAGGCATGCAAGCTAGAGTTGTGTAACTGGGGAGGAGAAGCAAGAGCTGATTGATTGTGTTAGAGTAGTCTCTTATTATATATGCCTTATACCCAATTATATTTGAATTTATCTATATGTTCCATTAATGAAAGTATGTAACATGAACTTTTTCTTAATTTGCAGGCTGAATTTGTGCTAGATTGGATGAAAGACAATCATCGTGAAATGGTGATAACAAATCTGGCCGATAAGTACAATGCATACTATGAATTACACATAGTCTACTTAAAATATGGATCACATGAGGAGGCCCTATTGGTGGGACGTCCATGGAGGACAAACTAGTTTGGGAGTGGCTATGTCAAAGGTGGGCTAGCGGTGCATTCAAGGTAATTAAAAATTAATTGTTTTCTCGCAAAATTGATGCAATTAGTTCTTATCATTTGTGGTTAGGTTTTAGATCAGCTTTAGTAAATTATTTGTGAAAGTTTTTAATTTGTTGATAGCTTCTCACATCTATGAGAGTTGATGTTTTCCTCTTTTAAATTCAAGAGCAATCTCAAATAAACACTAGTAATAGAAAAAAACTAAAGGTGAAACATACATGCAGCAAGAAATCCTTTGTTAGACTTTTGGAAGAGAGGGCAAGAATTATGAGAGCTTAAAAAATATTTATGTTTCTTAAATGTGTTAAGTTTGATGTATAGATGGCTGATTTTGAATGCCAGGACGATGTGACACCGAATCTGGTCGCCTTCTATAAAGAAAAACATTGGTCAAGGCAGAAAGAGAAATTTATCAATGCCATAGTTGAACACAATTATGTGAGAATGTTTCTCATTAATTTTTAATCGATATATATTGAGTCAAATAAGTAGCCTGATTTTCTTTCCTATGATTTCAGAATCTGGTGGTGGAGAAGTTGAATGAGAAAGACCCAGATGAGGAAATTGAAGAAGTGGCTACGAGTATTTTCAAGGACATTTTAGGGTACAAATTTGGTTATGCAAAAGGGTTGGCGCATTCAGTCATTCCCAATCGCTTTCCTTCAATGCAGAAGAACAAAGCATTTGTGTGTTTGGTCAAGGAGAATGAATGGAACAAGACTTGTGCAGAAATGTACAAGTCTAAACTTGACCAAATAATGGGTCAAATGGCTGCTATGCGGAGAAATTTTTCTGAGTATGAGAAATGAATGAAGTTCCAGGTGTCTGAATTGGAGTCAAATAGTGAGTTTCAAAGAGAGACCCAAGGAGATGCTTAGGCATCTATGTTAAGAGAAAAGCCCTACTTTTTTTAAGACCAGAATTTTTATTAATATGGTGGATCTAGGTGGCAGTGTGGGAAGTGTGTGTGGTGGTATTTTGCCACTGGTTTTTGGGATCCCGCTTGCAGAAAGGTTTTATAAGTATCTATTAGTTTTTTTGGGAAAGTTCACCACTTGAATGAATTGCATTGGCATTAATCAAGATTGTATAATGCAGTAAAGTGATTTTACTGAAGCTTGAGAAACTTATGAAGGGGTGATAATCCTCTCCTATTGCATTGGGTATATAATTTGTAGACTTACAATAAACTAATTACAGATTGCAAATTTAAAATACCATCCCTGTTTCTTTGTAGGGTCCACTTTAGCATGATTGCGACCAACATTTTCAAACCATAGCTCATCAAGTTCCAGAACAAATTCATGGGGGAGGCAATATGCAAAGTAGTTGGTGGAGATAATGAACAACTAGCCCACAATTTCATACCAAGTCAAAAGCTAGAAGGAGTAATGATGTGAACCCCAATCGATTTGCTTTGAGACCCAACAACAATATTGAAAAAATAAACCTAAGAAATCCAAACTCAGGTTTATGGATGGAGAATCTAGACCCGATGAGAACTTGTTTCAAAAACCTAGATTATATTAAAATCTAGACCCGTTGAAGAACCCGTCTCAAGAACCTAGATTACAAAGGAGGAACGCCACAAAAGTTTTGATTTACCTTTGATAAGTTCAAAAGTTCAAGAAGAATAAGAGGAGATAACTCAACTCACAATGAAAATTCCTTACAGTCTGTGCTCTCAAATGAGACTACAAGTGGTTTAAATAAACAATTCCCAAAAACGCTAAGTGAAAGTGGCTCGGGTACTGTAGCGTGAATAGTGTCGCACGCAACGCTATAGTAACTTTTGAAACTCTAGTGAGACATAAAACAATAACTTTCCAAATAAACTCTTGGCCAAAATACAAGACCTTCCCAAAAACACCATAGTCTATTAGAAATAAGACATATGTGGGCCAAGTGTCCTCAAGCCTACTTCTTATAAACTAATAATAAAAAGCCTTTAAACAAATTGAAAGTTTTAACAACAACAGACCCTATCTCTAAGTCATGTCTTCCATAACTTGTATCAAGTAGATCAAAACTGGTTCTTCTTCCTTCAAATCCATCTTGAGTGTGAGGCTCTTCCGAGCTATATCCCAAGTGGATTGCACCAATTCTTGCATTGCTTCCTTGATCCTCTTAGCTCTTGATCTTGTAATTGGCCTATCTGGAACTTACAAAGGATCTTTAAGGATAGCTCCACCTTGGTTCCCATCAAGTAAGTTTTCAAGTATTTCAAATATTTGATGATACTTAATAAATGTACTGTGAGTTATCCTAGAAAATGTGTTGCATATGGAAATCATAATATTAACGAGATGGTTTGGTTAAGCCTAAAAATAGGTTGATTAAAGAAGTTTTGGTTTGAGTATGTTTCTTTTCAAAAACTACTGGTGAAAACCACAAATTGTGGCAGTAAAAATGCATAAAGGCAGAAAGTATGTATAAGGGTTTTAGCCATATAAAACCAATTGCTTTTTATATGTGAAAAGATTTGTGGAGGCTTGTATGTTTTATGTGCCAAATGATAATAGAGTACATGGCATTGACATCATGATTTGGCGTTAATCTTGTTAGTAGGTTGTTCAACATATTTGGGAACCACATGGCATAGATGCACCTTACTCTATGGTTGTGTGTGCTTCCTTACTTGCATGTGTCTTAGGGTGTGATAAAGTGGTGGTTTGCACCAAATAAACTTTTTTTTTGTGCAAAAGCAATGTTAATTGTTATTAGGGCCCTATTTTTGTATGATAATGTTGCATATTCTTTGTGTGAATCAAACTTTATCTCCCTTGCTGTAGAGTTGGTCTTATAAGTAGGTAAGATTAGATGTGTATTGGCTAATACAGTTTATAACATCGTTTTTCAAGGTACTTAAGTGTCTCTTAGATATGTGGAGCTGGAAGAGGCTTTGCATCCAGATTTTGTGGACATGAATTGGAGCTTCAACATTAGCTAAGCATGGAATGTTGAGGGAGTTGTGTCTAGAGCCTGCAAAATATCTAAACCATGTAGTTAGACACTTGTATATGTTATGATTTACAATATTACTGTACATTAGTATGCATGTTACCAGTGTCTTCTGTACTTCCCACTTTGATTGCATTGAGGTATTTGCAAATCTTGTATTGACTGGTTAACCCACTGGAATGAACCTAATGATATGTTGTGAATGAATTGTTGTTTGTGTTATTTTTCCTATGGTTTTCAAGACTCACCAATGCACCTAGTATATTGGACATGACAAGAATAGAGCAACATGTGAAAAAGTTGCATTCATATAGACATTCTTTTGCTTATTATTTGGATATTAAATTTCACTTATTATGTATGACTATTATGGATGAAGGCAACTTGTGGGAAAAGATCTTGATTAGGCATTTTCTATCCACAAGTTAATTTTGGTGGAAAAAGCCCTTTACTAATGGTCTGTTGTTGTGATAATATATCTAGCAACAAACGTGTGTGCTTCATAAAAAATGCCTTATATATATATATATATATATGTGTTGCTCATAGTTTAGATTTGTGGAAAATGCCTTCTACCCACTGGTTATGTTCATGGGAGAAGCTATTGCCTGACGTTTATTTCCAGAGAGTCTTTCCATCACTTTTGGTATTACCACTACAAGAAATATAACCTATTCCAGCGATTTTTTAATCGCTGTCAATAAAATTGTTGGGAAATCCACACTTTTGCAGCGATTTAAAAATCGCCGTAGTTTTTAAAGTAAAATCCAGCGAATCAATTGAGGGGTCATTAATTTGAACTTTTACAGTGATAGTCAATCGCTGCAATACATATACATGTTTTCTTAACGCTCAAAACTACGTTGATTTAGACGGGGTGCCAACTCTCAGTACTTTTAATTTTTCCCCCGCCGCCCCCGACCCACCATTTTTCTCCCCACCAAACACATTTCCCCCCAACACCCACTTCGACGGACCCTCGATTGCGAGCACCTGCATTTGGCCCCTTCCCAGCATTTCCGCACAGCGTCACCTCCTCTGTCTTCAGCCATACCTCGTTTTCATTGTCCTATTTTCCCACACTCTTCTCCCTTCCGTTGTTGCTTCTCCATTTTCGACTACCTCCAAAATGAAAAAATCAATTTCCCTTTGTTTCGGCTAGTAACGATGTTGTCCCTACGTTTCCTTCCGTTCCAACTGAGGTTCTGTGCCTCCATTTTATTTCCCAAGTTGAACTTTTGCCCGCAGTCTAGTATAATCGTCATCTGCTCCTTGGAATATTTCCAAGCCGATCAGGTATCTCTTGTTGCCAATTTATTTGTTTTTCCCCCTTCATGCGTAGGTTGCATTGCAAAAGTTGTATTTTTTTTTTTGGTCAATATTTTTGTTTATGCGAAATTGATGTATTAGTTCCTCTGTTTGGTTCAAAATGTTGTGTGTTTGCCTTTTGCGGTTTAAGTGCCGATTTTGGAAACAAGGCTTGGTTTTCTTTGTGTAATACTACTGTTTTTAGTGTTTATATATAGATTTAGATCAAGAGCAAGCTTAAGGTCGAACTGTTTTTTGAACTGTTGCAAAACAACCGTTCAAAATTTGTCCTGAGATTTGAGTTCACAGTTAAAATCCTATAGGAAAATGTACCAAACTACAAGAACAAATATTAATTTGGTAAAGGGGAAAAACCAACTCTTACATATTATGCCAGAATGAATTTCGTATATTAAACGCCTAAAAGGAAAAAATAGGCCAACTTCAGGTAGGGATAGCTCATATAAGTGACAAATTGATAGATTTTAAAAACTGTTTCAGATTTATTAGACTACTAACTTCTTCATATTTTTCTAATTTTACAAGATCATAAAAGTTGATTTCTAGTTATTTTAGTTAGGATCAATATTAAATATATCTTAACTATATTTTTGTTTATAAGTCTTGCATAGTCTCAGTGAAAACCTTAATAAATCATTATTAAAAAATAAAAATATTCTTATATAGGAAGTCCACGGAGGAGAATATGAATAAAAATACTCTCATGAATGACCTTAAGCTTGAAATATACATGAATCTACCCATTTCATTATATTAAAACCATCTCAACTAAAACCTACCTATCCTTCCCCCAAAATAAAATGTTCACAACTGTTTCTTTCAGCTTGATTCTTATTGGAAATGGGGTCTTAGAATAGTACTGATCATATTTTAAATTTACCAAAGAGATCATATTATATATAACTACTGTAGGCTGGTGAAGAAAAGAGAGGTGATGGTACTCATCATCAACCTGTTAAAAAGTTTGTGTTGATTATGGAGCAAAAGAAAAAGATCAATGCAATATAAGTTGTGCCAAGTAATTAAAGATGGTTCCTTTCTCCATCTCACAGCTGGTGTTTTATTAAAGCTGATCTTCCTAATATTGATAGTGATTGGTATAAGGTGGCCAATGAATTACCTGTGCATCTTCTTTAATTTATGTGCCTCAAGTACTGAATTAATGTTTTAGTAATGGTTTGTATTATCTGTCTTGTCTGATCTCATCACAGAAAAAAATAAATAAAAACTGGTTTGTATTATTCCTTGTTTTTAATTAAGAATATCCATCGACCACTTATCCTTTCATTGTGCTTATATCAAAGAAATTAGGTTCCTTACACACCAAGTGATGAATAAGGCAATCAGCATCTATATTGTTTTTTAATTAGCAGGCAAAGAATGACTAATGGATCGTTCTTAATCAGTCAATAAATAACTTTAAAAAATACTAAACACAAGATATAAGTAAAGCAAAAAGTCTTAGTTTCTGGGCAACCACATCCCCATGTTACACATCCAATCCATTTTTCCTTTATGAATATCATTTCAATTAAGTACTCATTATGACCTTTTTTAAACCAGATGCATGAAAAAAGATCCAAGGTTGAGAATGAGATGTCTCTCCATTGCTAGCTGCACCAATAACAGCTTTCTATTTAGTTATTTGTAATTAATTATCTATGTATTTGTCTCTTTTTCTGCATGAATATTTAAAGTGAAAGAGGTGCATGGTCTTGTCAACAAGACTAAGGAACCGCTGTACTGCTATATATATACATACCTTTCCCCTGCATCCTGTCCTATATGGCACCTTTATATTGTACTGAAACTGTGATGGCAGCACTGTAGTATCATGTGACACTGGATCTGATATATTTCTCTTCACAGATGGAATCTATCTGATGGAAGTTGATCGAGTTCTTAGACTGCCAAACTACTTTGCTGGGAAAAGAAGTATGAGAATGGTGAAATTGCCATTTGGAGGAAGAGGTTAAATGCTGATTCATGTCGTGGCAGAAAAGATGATTTGCAGACTCCTCTTTACAAGTCTGTTGAAGCAGATAATGTCTGGTATGCATGTGTTTAGAAAACAAAATGTTGGAGTTCATCCAAGTTTATATTAATCCATTATATATGTTTTGGGAGTAACCCAGGTTTCACCACCACCCAAATTAATGACCTTGGATTTAGGGTACAAGACCTTTTTGGTCTCTATAATTTATAGCTAGTTTCAATCCAGTCAAATTTACAAAATTAAAAAAGTAAATCCTTTAAAATTGTTGCAGTGTCATCCTCTGATCAATAAAACTTACTGCGTTTCATGATTATTGTTGAAGTTGTATGGTAGACTATTGTTGCAGGGAAAAAAAATCAATAAATGGCCATAGCAGTAACTTATAAGAAGTTTTAAATTCTGCCCTCATCTGGTTTTTCCTCTTTAGTTGTCTGTTTCTTCTTCTTTTGTTGTCCTTTTAGAAGATGGACATTTTTTGAAATTTTACATTCCATCTAGTCTTCCGATGTACTATGTTTGGCAAAAAAAAAGCCATATCAGCAAGTTTAAAAGAGTGAAGTATATCATTGTAATGAGTTTGAAATGTCGAGGATTTGATTTTAATTTTTAAATTTTAGGTACTAAATTGAAACAAACTAGAAATTATAAGGACAAAAGATGTCAAATTAGATAATGTCTAGTATGCATGCTTTTAGAGCATTGCCTTAAAAAAAATTGATGGTAACTCAGGTTTTACCATCATCCAAACAAATAACATCTGTATTGTTAACCTAGCAATGTACACTGCTATATTTTCTTTTGAGTTATTTAATGTTATTATGTTTTATATTTTGATTCCACCTAAGAAGATGCTATGTATTTCATACAGGTATGAGAAAATGGAGGCATGCATAACTCCATACCCTGTGGTCAGTAGTCCAGATGAAGTTGCTGGTGGGGAATTGAAGGCCTTTCCAGAAAGGCTTTATTCTGTTCCTCCTAGAATTTCTAGTGGATCTGTTCCTGGAGTTTCTGTTGAGACATACCAGGAGGACAACAGTAAATGGAAGAAACATGTGAAAGCTTATAAGAAGATTAATAAACTCATTGACTCTGGAAGGTATCGCAACATCATGGACATGAATGCTGGTTTAGGAAGTTTTGCTGCTGCACTTGAATCTCCCAAATTGTGGGTCATGAATGTTGTGCCCACTATATCTTAGAAAAATACATTGGGTGTCATATATGAGCGAGGATTGATTGGCATCTATCATGACTGGTACAACTTTCCCAGCTTTCTGCTTCTGTTTGATCATTTCAGCTTTGAATAATCATTTTTGCCTACTTACTCATTTTGTAATTACTTTTTGCCCTAGTATCTTTGCTTTTGTTTTGCTTGTAAAAAATATAAATTCGCTTTTGTTCTAAATGTATATGGTTTTTGTAGTACTTACTAGAAAATGTTTACTTGCTTATGGTGATCTGTTTAACTACATGTTCAGATTGGCCCATCTTGTGTAGGGTTATAAATCCACTAATATGTGCCTACTACTGTGGAGTTGTCTAGATCTAGGAGAATGATCTATATTCATGCATATAGATTTTGATGAATTTACAAGATATAATAAGTTGATTTAATTATATGATAAGGATGTTGTGTGTTTTAGGCTATAACAGCCATATAGGTTCAACTGTATTATATATTTTTTTTATTTTTTAAAATACTATTTGCGGCGATTAAATGTCGCCGGAAAAGGCCATTTTTTCGCGGAGAATAGGCTGATAAAACTGCAAAGGATATTTAATGGCGGCGATTCAAAAATCGCTGGGAAATCCTTTGGCAGTGATTTTTGAATCGCTGGCAAATGAATTTAATAACCGAAAGACATTTGCCAGCGAATAAAAAATCGCTGGCAAATCCTTTCCCAGCGATTTTCTAATCGCTGGGAAAAGAATTTAATAACCGAAAGTCATTTGCCAGCGATTCAAAAATCGCTGGGAAAGGATTTGGCAGCGATTTTCTAATCGCTGGCAAATGACTTTCTGTTTTTAAATTCCTTTGCCAGCAATTCAAAAATCGCTGGCAAAGGATTTGGCAGCGATTTTGTAATCGCTGGCAAATGACTTTCTGTTTTTAAATTTCTTTGCCGGCGAGTCAAAACTTGCTGGGAAATCCGTTAGTTTTAGCGGCAATTTTTTAGTTTCCGCCGCAGTATATCGGAAATGGCTGAATAGTACCGGCGAATATGCAGCGATTTTGTAATCGCCGGTATATGTATTTGGCGGGGATTTTTCCACTTTTCAAATCGCCGGGAAAAGTGCAATCTGTTGTAGTGTACCCACCAATGCAATTCGTGGAAACATGTTGTATTTCTTACCATGAATTGATATCTCATGGAGTATTTTTGGCAAGGCTTTCTTCCGTTAGTATAGTCCTAGTTTATTTCTTGGAAAAAATTGCTTCCCTCCCCCCCCCCCCCCCCCCCAAAAAAAAAAAAAAAACTGAATTAGACCTTTCATGAGAAAATATACCTAAAGTCCTCAGTTTTAAGTCCCGAGCCACCCACACAACCATTTGGTCAGTAAAGACTTTTTCTCACAAAATCCACATCTTTTCCGACAACACACCCTCTTGTAATAGGATTTGAAAAAGTTAAACTGTTTTTTATTTTTTATTTAAAAGTTTGAGAAATTTGTAATGATTATTTTAAAAATTTTGTATTTGAATTATAATTGAGAAGGAGCAGATGCCCGGATGAGATGAGATAAGAATTTTGGGATGAGATCTATTATATAGTTTTACTCATTCTTATAATTAATAGCTAGTCTGTATTTTATACTCTCATTTTTCCTCCCAAAAGCATGCTCTTTCAGAGCAATTTTTTAATTCTAAGTTTTGCATGATGTTTATTCCCAAAAATAGAATTCTTATCTTTTTGAACAAAATAATAAAATAAAGATTTATATTTTGGTTTGCTTTTGTTAGTGCACAACGTAACCGAACAATAAGTTTTTTGAGCTGCATTGTATATATGATCTTGGAGATCGTTGAATTTCTTATGAAATGTCCCAAAAGAGACATATATATCATGACATTCGTTCAATAATACACGGTGAATCAATTAGGCCGGCGCGGGTGTATATGATTACTAAGTTCCAAAATAGGCTTGATTTTTCGAAACACACACACACACATATATATAGTTGATGATCAAAAGTTCTGGTTTTCCCATATGAAATGAACGTAGGGCTGGTACGTGTGGGATTAAGGAGTAAGGTTCCCATTTGGCCGACTTCAATCAAATAAAGGACAAAGGCAATGATCACATGACAACTTTAGTTGAACCTGGCAACATATATATAGCTGGTTTGGGCCCAGATCATGCTGCGCTAACTCTTGTATTCGCAGTGGTTTTAGTAAACTAGCTGCAGGCTCAGGCCGCTCAGCCAAGGAAACACCAAACTAGTGATCATGCACGAATCCAATTATTGGTGATTCAGCGGAAATACAATCAAGAAAAGACCAAATTAGCTAGCTAGCTTGATTTGGTCTCCGCTTGCTCGACATTTTTCAGTTAAGGCCATCTATCTAATTAAGGTTATCTTTCAAAGGTAAATCATTCATGTGTTAATCGTGTATGGTCGCTTGTTTCTTTGCATTTCTAGTTGCGCAAACTTCAAAATGGTTTGCACAGAACATGCAGTACGTACTACCGGCCAGTACTATTAATTAATCCAGATTATCAGAAGAAGCTGCAAATGTTTTGGCCGGTGAAAGATTCACATGCATTTTTATGCTAGCTATAATATTCTATGTCAAACATTTCTCAGAACGAACTTGAACAAAAAGGAGTTTAACACTTAATAACTAATATGACCAAAAGCTAGCACTTGAAAGACCGACACAAAAATAAAAATCGGTAACCTCTCATCATGAGTAGTAGTAGTACTTCACGTTTCCTCTTGCAAAAAGTGGAAATCCCTTATTCAGATCGATCTATATATATATATATATATTAATTACGCTTCATTTCCTTGCTGGCCTTTAGAGAAATATAGCTCCAGCCCTTCTAAGCAAGGGGACAAGCTCGCTCCTGAGGTTGAGACTCATGACCTCTCTTGTACCACCAATGAAAGTTTGCCCTATGAACACTGCAGGTAGCTGACACCCCCTTTCTGACAGTGCCCTTTCAATCTGCTGTCCATTTGGGATCCCACCCACATCATAAACTGCAGGATTAGCCCCAAAGCCAGCTATAAGAGATTTGATCGAGTGGCTCATGCAAGAACAGGAGCTTTTGCTGAAGATGACAACAGGCTTCTCGGCCACCAGCCTCGTCACTACATCCATTACTAATTAACTTGATATGAAAATTGATGAGGGAAATGTCGGAAATATATTTGAGTTTTGTATTGAAGGTAGCTTGTGATGATCAAGTGAGTCAAGTACTCAAGGCTTTGCTCTGAGGAACTTCAGCTCCATCGTTGGGTCATTTATAATGGCAATATTAAGTCATGAGTGGGTTGAGATTCATTGTTTTCCGGATAGAATAACAACGATCGACCGAAAGAGCATATATATAACAATATTCCTAAAGATAAGCCTTTGGAAATTATGCTTTTAGATTTCTTAATTAAGTACTCTCATGATCTGACCCGCGTATTGGAGTGTGGAAATTACAAGTTGCCTAGCAAGTAATTACCAGCGTGTTCATCATGTGTCTAAGTAGAACTCTAACCATCTATCATTTTTGTCCTGATCGATCAGGTTACCGTTGTCACATTAAAATGGCAAGAATTAATCTACTTACATATATTATAAAGGTGATACGTACTAGGAAATAGATATTTTTAGATTCCAAGTATATTGCTGTGGGGAACAAACATGCATGATTGTATGTACACTACAAGAAAAATGACTATACTATTTGTAAAGGATTATATGCGACAGGAATGATTATTTACGACTAAAATAAACTCATTTTTATAGAAAATAATCATTTTTATAAAAAATTATTCGCCACCAGTTTTCTTATAGTATATATATTGCATGCATATATAAATATATCAGACAATACTTGGAATATATTGTATTGGTTTTTCTGGAGCATAGAAATGATTTTCCATGCAGAAAACGTTTAATCGTGATCAGCCTGCAGTGACATGTACACGGGTTATATTATATAAAAACGATCGAAGTTTTTGAAATTAAGATAGGTCGGTCATTTTGGCAATTTTATATATATATATATATATATATTTAACTCGATCCTGGCCTTTTGATCAGCAATGTTTTCACATATATAAGATCTTTCTGTGTTTTGGAGCATATAATATCTGGGATTGAAGAATGAATGAAGTTGGATTTATATCCCATATTGGATTTTTCCACTGATCAACAAGATTGGCATCTAGTTCGATCAGTCGGAAAGAAAAGAAAATTAAAACCGTACAAAGAGAATAAAACGAGATCATGATAGAAATATATATATATATTTATATATATAGAAAGAAATATAATACGTAATAAAGTTATAGGATCGATCTGCTCCTTCACGCTGAGAGATTAATAATGAAAATCCATGTATATATATATATATATATATATTGGCCGTACCAAAAGGCCGAGAGACCAAGCTGCTAGATAAGGTAGAAGATACCGGCCTAGCCTTACAGAACCAGTACCATGCACACATTATATATTACCTATTTTTCACATGCCCAGATTCGGAACTATTAATATATTCGCCTCATGAATAGAGCACAAGTTGGTCCGTACTAGTGCATATATGCGCGCAGCATGCATTATTATATATATACTTCTAGAAAAAAACACTATATTCTGATTGTGTGCATGCATGCGATGCTATACTTTATATATATATATATATATATATTGTTTTTCCAATTTTTGTGTATTGACGTTTAACTAGGTCATTGCACTGAAATATTTTGTTATTTATGCCGACAAAACCACAGTGCTTGTGGAATAATTCAAAGTAGATCAGCAACGTGTCATCTCATTATTTTAAGAGAAATACTTTAACCATAAATGTATAACACAAAAGTAATCATACAAATTGATATGACTTCATGTGGTTCATCGATTATAAAGTTACTTTTATTATAAAGTAGATATAACGGATAACATGAAACCACGTCAGTTTTTAAGATTATTTTTGTGAAATCTCTTTATAGTTATAGCAATCCTCTTATTTTAAATAGTGACCACCCACTACCTGCGTTTGGTTGTGCCGGTAAATAAATGCCATTAATTGCTTAACAACATTTATTTTGATTGTTGCTAGTGCTTATCAAATGCTGGCAAATCACTGCCTTTTTTTTTTCTTAAATTTTTTTAGTGATTGCAAGATAAGTATCCAGCTTAATTATATCGCTTTCAAGAGATAATCCAATATCATGCATGTTTTTTTTTTTTAATAGAAACAAACATCTTCATTGAGATAAAAACTATTACAGACATTTATCAAACCATAATATTTGAGAAAGAAAGTCTGTAATACAATCCCACCACATTTCAAGATGATCAACTCTTCAAGTATTTCGAGCAAGCTCATAAGCTACCCTATTACCCTCTCTATACATATGTTTAAAAGAAACACTCTCAAAACAATTGCATAGTCTTTTAACTTCAAAAAACAGGTTGCCAAGCATGGAATCCAACATATCATTTTTTTGCAACGATTGAATCAGCAATAAACAATCAGATTCTATTTCTATTTGTGCAATACCCATGGTGGAGCTCAGTTGCACGCCTTTGAAAACTGCCAACAACTCAATGGCTTCTGGTTCTTCAACCTCTGATTCATGTTTAGAAGCTGCCATTACCACCTTCCTTGATGAGTCTCTTAGAATAACACCTATACTAGTCTTTTGTAGATTGGAAAGCATAGCACCATCAGTATTTAGCTTAAGCACTCCTGAAGGAGGAGGCTTCCAACTGAACTGATCATTTAACTGAATCCTAGAGTTGACAGCAATAGCTTTGAAAATATGCAAAAGACCCAAAGAATGATTAGCGACACGGCGTGGGCTCAATCTATTTTTTGAAACTCAAACTTATTTCTTCTGTACCAAAACCCCCAAGCTAGACAGAAAAATTATGCCAAACTATTAAAATCTTTCCCCTCCACAACCTGTAACACCAGATTAGCAACATTAAGAGTCATAAGATGTGTCAAAGGAGGAAAGACCTACAACCATAATTCCCGAAGCTGAGGACAACTAAAAACTACATGTACTAGGTCCTCTACTGGATGTAAACAGAAGCTACAAGTAGCTTCTGTAATCACCTTTTTCCTTATTAGCTTATCCTTAGATGGTAGACTATCTTTACATGCACGCCAAGTAAAAACTTTGATCTTGTTTGGGACTTTCATCCTCCACAAAGCTTTCCATAACCTCTATTGTCTTGCCATCGAAGATGACTCTGTTGTATTAGAACCAATCTGTGCCATAATAAACTTGTAACAACTCTTCACTGAGAACTGTCTACTCCTTTCCTGACTCCATATCAATTTATCAGCTATGCCTTTAGGGAAAATCAAAACTTTGCTAATATCTACCACAACCATTGGATTGAAGAGAGTTCTAAGTTTTGGAAGGTCTCACCCCCTTCTTTCCTCATCAATAACAGAAGCCACAACAACCTCTCTATCTTGCACCTGTAACCCAAGCTCTTGAGCCAAATTCTTATGCCCTGGAAGCCATTTATCTGTCCATAACTGTGTAGTCTTGCCATCTCCAATCCGCCATCTACATCCCTCCCTCAAACATTTCTTAGTCTCCTAAACACCTCGTCATGTATAAGATGGGCAATTTCCCAAGCTAGACCCCAAAAAATTTGTCTTAGAAAAATATCTAGCCTTGAGAATTTTATATAACACAAAATTCCCATCTTGCACTAGCCTTCAACCTTGTTTTGCAAGAAGAGCAAGGTTAAAAATTCTGAGCTTCTTAAACCCCATACCTCCTCTAAACTTCCCTTTAGACATTTTGTTCCAACTGATCCAATGAATCATTCTTTCCTCTTTCTTTTGTCTTCACCAAAATTTAGACATTAATCCTTCCAACTTTGAGCAGAAACTAGTAGGTAGGAGGAAACAACTCATGGAATAAGGGGTAGATAATGCAATAGCTTTTAATAAAATCTCCTTACCCTTTTGAGACAACAGCTTTTCCTTCCAACTTTGTAATTTTTGCCATACCCGCTGCTTAATAGATTGAAAGGTCCTTGTTTTTGATTGACTAGCTATTGGAGGCAACCCAAGATATTTTTCATACTGCTGTATTTCACCATTACCCCATAGCAACCGAATCTCTTCCCTTACACACTACCCACATTACTACTAAAAACCATGGAGGTTTTTTCCTTATTAGTTTTATGCCCTGACACATTCTCATAAATTGCTAGGACAGCTTGAACTCTCTTATTATCCTCTACTTCAACCTTATAGAAGATAACACTATCATCTGCGAAAAGCAAATGATTAATGTTGGGAGCACCCCTGCAAATTTTAATTACAGAAATTTCCTTCCTTATACCTACTGCATTCAACAAAGAAGTGAACCCTTCAGTACAAAGGAGAAAGAGATAAGGGGACAAAGGGTCTCCTTGTCTCAACCACTTACTAGGAATAATTGGCCATTTCGACTCCCAATTAACCAAAACAGAAAAAGAGATTGTTTGAACACATAGCATCACCAAAGAAACAAAACATGCCTAAAACCCCATCACCTCTATCACCTTTTTTTATAAAACTCTACTCAACTCTATCATAGGCCTTACTCATATCCATTTCAAGGACATAAACCCTTGTTTCCCCTTCTTTTTGTGCTTTAAAAAAAGTACCAACTCATACACAATAAGCACATTATTTGTAATTAAACGACCTGGCACAAAAACATTTTGACTTTCCCCAATAATACTAGGTAAAACAGATTTCAGCCATAATTTTAGATATCAATTTATAAGTCATATTACATAAACTAATGGGTCTATAATCAGAAACCACAACAAGATTTTCTTATTTGGAATGAGTGTGATGTATGTATGATTAAGGGATTGAGAAAAGTCACCTGAATTCAGTGCCTATAAAACAGTTTCAATGATAGAATTGCCCACCACATGCCAATATTTTTGAAAAATCGCTAGGGACATCCCATCTAGACTAGAAGCTTTGGATAGGTTCATTTCAGACAAAGCAAGCAAAACTTTAGCTTTAGTATACCTCTGGCTCAACCCCTCATTCATGGCTGGTGTTACTCTAGTAGCAAGAGACTCAAGAAAATCAGTAGCTCCACTTGGGTTTGAGCTTGTAAAAAGTGTCTCAAAATATTGTAAGAGAACCCTATCCCTCTTCTCCCCAAATTGCAAAACCCCTTCCCAATCCTGAACTTTTTTCAATCTATTTTTTCTTCTCCTCTGAGATGCCTTCATGTGAAAATTTTTAAACATGTCTTGCCAATCTTAGTTGCTTTTAAACATTACCAAAACAATTTTTATTCCAGCTATCTAATTGACTCCCACACTCCTTTATCTTGTTCATGACATCAAACATGCTACTCCTTTCATTCTATCTCCTCCATGTTGTCTTGATAATATCATCACAAGCATGCTCCCCTATCCACATCTCTTGAAACCTGAACTATCTTCTACAATGTATAAAGCCCCCTTCCCCTTCAGTATTCACCAAAATAGGAATGTGATCTGAGTAAGCCTCCAAACCATGTGTCACAGAAGCATTGGGAAACTTACCCCACTATGGAACATTCGCCAGTGCCCTATCCAGTCTCTCACTAACACAGTAAGACCCTCCCCTCCTATTACTCTATGTAAATTTGGTCCCCTAACCCCATATCCCTTAATGCACAATCATTCCACACATTCCGAAAAGTAGCAATTTGCCTATTTAACTGTGATCTCCCCACCCATTTCTCATGATGATGCAGGAGTTCATTAAAGTCATCAAGCACCAACCAAGCTTCCCTATCAATTTTTCGCAACAAATCCCAAGTTTTGACTCGTTGATTAACTTTAGGAAACCTATATATTCCAGTTAAAAACCAAGACCCTATCCCACAAGCATCTTCAATCAAAGTATCAATGTGACATTGAGAATAATTAATAAACGAAAGGTTTATATCCTGTCCCCACAACAAAGCAAGACCCCCTTCCTACCACAACAATCCACCACCAAACAATTTGCAAACCTTAATTTAAACATTACCTCAAATTCATGAACCTTCAGACGTGTTTCTAGTAAAAATAGAACTTCGGGAGCTTCCCTCTTCACGAGATCGCAAAGGGTTCGAATGACCCTTGGTTCCCAAGCCCATGGATATTCCAGCTTATAATCTTCATTGGGTGCGGCAGTGCTTTTCAATAGCCACTGCTGATCTATTGTCCACACTCTGAGTTGCCTCGGTTACATATCCATCCTCTGAAACTGCAAGCTTAACAGGCCTGTCTTCACCTTCATCCTCTTTGTTTAAGACCTTTCCCTTTATAGAAAGAGAAGACCATTGAGAAGCATCGAGCTTGGAATGGGCAGGGGTAGAAAGAAACGATAGTCATTTCCATTTTCTGCTAGTATGCCCATCTGGTCGTTCATTTGTCACATGGCCTATACCGACTTTATTTACGACCTAAGTTGGCCCATCTCCCATAAAAGGCCCATACTCATTTGTAGCCTTAGAAGGCCCAATATTCGAATGTTGAATTCCCGTTGGATTGTCATCTTCCCTAGTTATTTGAACCTCCCTTATAACGGTTCCTGAAATCTCACTCCCTCCTGCACTGTTCCCTAATTTCTTGTACCCTTCAATATGTTCATCCAAAACATGCTCTGTCGAAGTTGCGAAACCATCAGACTCATTGATCTCAATCTCTTTTTTTTTTTGTGCCGAAACACCAGGAGACGTTACACCAATATTTTTGGCCAACGCTAGCCCCCTTAACAGCCCTTTGATGGAATATCCCATCGTCCAGTTCGTTGACTATCTCTTCGTTCCCATGAAGGACCATCTCGAAAAAGATTACCATAGCTGGATGCCTTGAGCCATGCTTCATAAGGAAAGGAGTCCACATTTTTGTCTTGTGTTGCATGTTGCCTCAAACCACAGTCCTTATCCCTATCTCCCAAGCAACAACACAAGTAGCAGAGATTGGGTAGTCTCTCATAAGAGAAGCGGACCCAGCAAGATTCACCATTCCTCATTGAAAACTTAGTACCCATGAGCAAAGGTTTCTATACATCAAGTGTGATCCGAACTCGTAGAAACTACCTCCAAGCCACCTCCCCCTTATCCAAATCCACCTTTTCAACCCTCCCTATTTTCTTACCAATATGGCTCCCCATCATTACGAGCCCTCAACGGGAGATCATGAATCTGCACCCAGAAATTAGCTTCCTGAATCTTTGTCTGATGCACCTGCTTACTCCCGTCAACTTGTTACACCAACACTAACTACTTATCAAAAGACCAAGGGCCCTCTCTCAACACCCTCTCCTTATCATGCAAATCCTCAAATTCTGTAAGAAACAGATTTGCATTGAGATCATGAAAGCACACTCCTTGAACAGGACGCCATGCTCTCATCATTGTCAACTTAAATGCTTCGTGATTGTAATGTTTTTCAGAAAAAAGAGTCAGAATCAGACCCTTTCCTTTACACAAAGAAAGATCTTCCAACTCGCTAGATTCCACCACCACTTCTTCCTCTTCCACCTCTTGTTCAGTTAAAGATAACCGTTTATATAACCAATCTAGATCATCAGCCATGCTACCGTCAATACTAGGAAAAATTACCAATGATTGCACAAAGTAAATAGGACTACAGTAGGTAGAGAAAACCCTCTACCTAGACCTAACATCTCATAAAGGAAAAAAGCTGGAAGATATGTTGAATCAATATCATGCATGTTAGCTAAAGCAATATTGTGCATTTTGGCAAAACTCATGTATATCTAGAAGCTGCAACATGCGCGCACACACTGCATAAAGATCTCATAGTTGTTTTTTTTTTTTCCTTTTGTAAATCAATTAAGTGCTTGCATATGTGCTTCATGAGAATTGTTACGATTCTTTTTCTCCTTTTAATATATAGTTTTATGGCTTAAATTTTTGGTGATTCTATGATCCATTATTTTTAGAGCATATTAAATTGTAAAATAGTCCTTTTACATGTTTACTTGTATTTTATTTTGTATTTTACATTTATTTGTATTCTTTAGGCTGATTTATTTTAGCTCTCAATATAAATACTTGTAATTGTTTTATTTTACACACTTTGACATTTTGGACAGTTTTAGTATTCTTGAATTCAAGAACCTTTTAGGGTTTTCCTTCTTGATATGGTATCAGACGTCTCTTGAAATTCCCCTTCTCATCTCATGGTGCTGACTGTTCAAAATCCCTCTTCTTCCTCTCAAGATGCTGTGAGCCCCTTCTTCCTTCATCCCAAGATAACCTCGGTGTTGTTCTGGCCATGCAACTCTTAATTGGAGACAACTATCACACTTGGTCTCGTTCGATGGCTATGGCTCTCTCTACGAAAAAAAAGTTAGGGTTTGTAGATAGTACGATTCTCAAACTAGACTCCATCGATTCACTTTTCTCTTCATGGTTATGATGTAATAACATGGTGATTTCTTGGATACTTAACTTTGTTTCTCTGGAAATTCTAGTATATTGTATGTTACTACTACTTTTGAGATTTGGACCGATTTAAATGAATGTTTCTCTCAAAAGAATGGCCCTAGGAGTTTTCAAATCCAAAAATCAATTTGATCCTTATCTCACGGACACCTTTCTGTTAGTGCTTATTTCACTCGACTAAAGGCTCTTTGGGATGAAATGGTTAATTACAAGCCAATTCCTATGTGTTCTTGTGGTGCTGTGAATATGTTGAATTCTTATGTTCAACAGCAACATATTTTATAATTCCTTATGGGACTTAATGAATCGTTTTATTCAGTTAGAGCTCAGATTTTGTTGATGGAGCCCTTACTGCCGCTTAACAAGGTTTTTTCTCTTGTTCTTCAAGAAAGCAATAGAGAGAAATCTCTATGACTGTCTTGCTAATGCTCATGCTTTTGTTGCTAACTTTGATACTTTGAGATCT